>NC_043990.1:9639239-10014239 GCF_902150065.1 Myripristis murdjan
TTCCATTCATTCTCTCTGAAATTATGTGCTTAAGGTTGTTTTTTTCCACAACTAAATGTGCAGCTGGTGTTTTGCATTTCTTGTCAGGTTAAGACAAGAAGTCCTTGGTGTCAATGCGGCTAACCTGGGTACTTATAAAGGATAAAAATCCAGTAGATGATGACTAAAGGAATGACAAGTGGCTCCTCCATAAGCACACCCTCAAATGATGAGCGGTCGTCTCTGTGAGTAGGCAAATACTCCTCTCATTGCACAAATTACAGCTGGCAGGTGTTCAAGAGGACGGGAAAGTGCCCCAGGTGCATTTCTGAGTTGCCCCTTAACCATTACAGGCCCCTGTATATATGTGTGTGTGTGTGTGTGCACATATATGAGGAGGATTCCTTCTGATGTTCACCTTGGGAGGAGCTGGTGGTTATTCCAGGCGCTGTTAGTCCTAGCCACTCCTCCGTGCTGTTTTCCTTATGCA
Source organism: Myripristis murdjan (assembly GCF_902150065.1). Taxonomy (NCBI): domain Eukaryota; kingdom Metazoa; phylum Chordata; class Actinopteri; order Holocentriformes; family Holocentridae; genus Myripristis; species Myripristis murdjan. Next base: position 9,639,709 of record NC_043990.1, read on the forward strand.
CACACTCACTCACAGACACTCACACAAGAGTTTTCCAGGACTCGGTAAATTACAACATACACATACACACTCACAGGCTCACTCACACACACAGAGCTGACGTGGGCTGAGGTCTGAGGGCTCCTTCTGGAACAGCTGGTACCCATCTGTGGTTGCCGTTGCTGTTGCTGCTGCTTCTTCCTGCCGTTGCGGGGACTGTGGCTGCCCTGGGACGACAGAAACCGGCCCACAGCCACCCATTCATGAGCTGTGCTGCAGTCAGACACAAGGAAGCAGACTGACAGAAAGTTAGGCTCTACTGGTGTCTCCTAACCAGACTTCAGCATGGATACCCTAGCAGCCTGGGCCATCACTAACCCGGCTGTGGCCCGGCTCCTCTGGGTCCTGGTCCTGGTCCTGGCCACCCTCCTGATCTGGCTCTTGTTCTTCTGCTGCTACTCCCGCAACCAGAGCTCCTCGACCTCCCTGGAGAGGTACCTGGCAGGTAGGTGGGCCCTCCACACACCCCTGTGGCTCTCTGCAGGCCTGTGATAGGCTTACAACTGGACTGATGCAGCTAACTGCGAAGGTTTAGCTTCAAGTCGCTCTCAGCCTTACTCAGACGAGTGGAAACGCATTTTTCTCCTCCTCCCCTCAAGTCTGGCAATCGTAAATTGTTAGGATTTCCTTGCCAAGAGCGCCGTTTCCAGATTTTCCAGAAATTGCCAGCCCTCGTTGGCTCAGGCTACATTTTGTGGTTGGAACCAGCTTAATGGCTTTTTGATTGTACTTATAACGATCTGGATGGATACACTGAGTCACTCTCTGCTGTACAATGAAACAAGGATATTTTTAGGTTGTTTCTCTAACCCCTCACAGGCATGCTTTCCCGTTTGAGAAAAATGTGAAACTACATTTTATTGTTGCACCACAGTCCACGCTGTGAGCTTAATGACATGTTTCAAATTTGGCACAATGTCATGTCATGGACCAGCTCCTTGCTTGCTGCAGTGATTTGCAGAGTCATGGTAACCTACATGTAGACGGTGGCAGTGCACAGTGACTCGAGGTCTGTTGTGCCGGTCACATTACTTTGAAGTCAGTGTCACTGTTATGAATGAGCAATTCATGGTATCACATGCTTATCACACTAGCTGTAACTCTCATATTTGCTTTTGAGCTACATTATGTATTTGGAAGATAAAGAGGTTGTCAAACTAATACCTGGGTTTGTGAAATAATCTTTGTTTTTGTGTTTTTTTTGTGTGTGTGTTTTTTCTTTCCCCATGCAGTAATGGCGAAGCACTCCAAATCAAAAGCTCCAAGTCAGGTGAGCAAATCAGTCACACGGTAGATTCTGTTCTGTTTTGAGGAACAACCTCTAAAGCAGTAATTAACATCAAATGTCGCCCTGTTATGCCTGTAATGCTCATCCTGTGAAACCAGTCCCAGGTATTTACACGAGAGTCGAGATAAAATCAGTTTTAATCAACATTACATTAGTCGTTCTCTTTGTATCAGATTGCAATGCCTTCCTCAGACTTCAGAGGTCCCTGTTCGCTTGCACATTTTCCAGTCCTCTTCCAATGCAGTATGATAAACAGTACTCCAAACAAGCCAGTTGTACAAGTTCAGTGTTACTGAGCTCCTAAAAGTACTGAATTGTGACTAATGAGTATTTCCATTAAGATGTTTTTGCACAAAGTAAAAACTGATCACTTTCCCTCCCATCTGCACTGCCAAATTTTCTTTCTCTTGTATCATTGTAGGTCTTTGGTCAATCAGTCAATGAATTTATTCCTCAAAAGCCTTATTAACTGAAAGCAATAATCTGCAACATTCTCATATCAATAAATGTCCAGTTGGCCGTCTGTTGCCAGTCAGCCTGTAACCATCAACATCACATCTTGTCAGCAGTCCCAGAACTCCTCGCACTTTGTTTATCCGACCATAACAAGATCTTTAACAGGGTCATAAACTTCTACAGCAAATGACTTTGTCTCACAGTAACAATAATGCATTTCATGCAAACTAATGTGTGAGATCTCTTGTTTTTGTGCACATCATTGTGGTATTTTTGCACTTCTGAGAGTCCTGTCAATCAAATAAGGCAGTACTGTGTTTTTTTTTTTGTTTGTTTTTGTTTTTGTTGTTGTTGTTGTTTTTTTTTTCTTGGATTTGCTGTTGAGGGAGTTTGAGTTTCTGTAGGCAGTATATTTCTTTGTCTCTCCTGCCATGGTGGCTATTGCTGCTCAGGATCATGATTCATCTAATTGAGAACAGTATTGGTACAATGTTGGCATCTCTCAAGGCCTTTCTCCACCTTAGATCCCCTGAAAGCTCCTTCTTTTGTTGGTGTCACCAGAAATGGCCGTGCTTATGTTATTCATCTGTGTAAAACAGTCTCTCAGCAGCTGCGGCATTATCTTGTGACAACTCTCTCATACCACAAGTGAGCTCCTGTTGTGTTATATCTTATAGCTGCACTGGCCTCACACAATGTGCTTTGGCACGGCCGCTGAGTGTTGTTATACGGTGGAGAGGCACTGTGTAGCCATTGTGAGTGATAAGTTTGAGAGGCTGTTGGCTCCGTCACAGGCCGTGAGTGAGAGGCTTTGTCTGGCCACCGGCGATGGTTCATTTCCTCCCGCTGCACCAAGTGGGAGGACAGGGAGCGAAGTCAAGCTGGGTGCTCCCGGTTTGTCTCTGGACAACAGAGCTGCACACATCCACACCCGTCCCCCCGTCATCTAGTGACCGTCTTAAAGATGGCTTTTGTATTGAAATTATAATAACCCATGAATGTATGCATCTGAGCCATGGGTCTTCTTGCAGCAAGTGCTAATTCCACCAGAGGCTCAGAGCACACACAAAGTAAATCTGCAGCTTAAACACTGGTGGAAAAAATACTCAAATCCTCTACTAAAGCAGCAATATCATAAGGGAACAATACTCGACAACAATACAGGATTTTTACTTAAAAGTGAAGAATTACCAGAAGAATTACCATTAAAATGTACTTAAAGCTGCAATTATCAACGTTTTCTTGGGCCATTTAAGTGAAGACCATTTTCACTCGACTGACAAAAAAAATAGACTAAATATGAAATGGGATTGCATGGTTTTTATTATCAACTCGGTAATAAAGTAAGCCCGTATTCCATATTATTGCCAGTTCTGTCTAAGTGGGCATCATTTTGGAAAATAAAAGTATATAATCACCATTTTATTTTGCTAGTTTGATCTGTTTTTTATTGTTTGATCTGTTTCTTGTTGTTCTTAATCCTGCGTCTGGTGTTTCGTCATTGCAAATTGATATTTATGATAGTGTTTCCTCAGTTCCTGTTTTATTCCTGTTCCACTTATATATAAATGACAAGGTCATCTATTACCATTATTATGTTTATTTTATTTTTTGTTGTGTGTGTGCCGAGTGGTGGAGTGTTTATAATTAAATTGAGTGAAGCACTTGGCGTTGCATTTGTTTGTATGACATGCGCTATATAAATAAAGTCTGATTGATTGATTGATTGATTGATGGTCCCTGTAAAGAATGGTTCCTTTCCAGATTGTTGAATTATTGACGCACTGGCCTGTAAGAACTTTTTTTTTTTTTTTTACTAGTAACTAGTACCTACAGCCATCAGATAACTGTAGAGCAGTGAAAAGTACAAGATTTCCTTTGACATGTGTGCAGTATAAGAATAAAGACTCACAAAATGGAAATACTCAAGTAAAAGGCCGGTACCTCAAAATTGCACTTAGTTAGATATAGTACTCAGGTGAATGTATTTATTTATCTTGCACATCTGAGCCTAGCGGGGTGGGCAGATCCTTGTAGTGCAAATGAAATTCAGCTGAATCTTAGAGTAAACTGGTGGCTCCCACTTAGTTAAACCAACAGTGGAAAATAACAGCACCAGGCAGGTCCAGGCAGGGGGTCTCTATCTGTGCCCATCATGGCCAGACTGTACCAGGCTTTGACAGATTACAGTAGAGTGATGAATGAGCTCTGCCTCCGCTGAATGACCTTAACATTCCTATCTGTCTCGCTGCTCATGTGAAACATGAATCATGTTAGAATGAATTTGTGATTTTTTTCCACAGCTGCCTGAATGAGAGGCTTGTTCTGTTTTTTTTTTTTTTTTTTTTGACAATGAAAATGTGAGTCATACCCTCTCTGAGTTTGATGTTACAGCATATGATGGACTCTACATTCATTCTTTTCAAAATAGTCGCACATCTGATCTCTTAACTGTTGAACCCACTGAGTGTAATGACGGCATGATTGATGGTTCATGACACCTCCCAGCCGCCTGCTGAGAAAGACTCCAGTTTACTGACAAAAACAGGCACTGTCAATTATGAAAAATCCCATTTTGAATTCTAATAATAATGTTTTAATAATGTAATAATATAGTTTGTCAAATAATATACAACATGTACTGTAATGATAAGATTAATTCATTTCTGAAATCAGCCTTTATGGATTAAAATCCTCTTAAAATAGAGGATTTATACAGTAAACGCTTTTTTTCAATTTGTTAATTAAGAACTTTGGTTACTTCATTTCACATTTTACAGAATTTATGTTAGTTTTTGTGGCTGGTCATTTATGAGGACAGGCGTTTTTTTTTTTTTTTTTATTAGTACTTTTTTCACATAGCGGAGATCACACGTTGGAGGAAAACCTCATTTGATGTTGTTGCCATATTCTTCTTCAGAGAATTTCAATACGGGGAAACAGCGTGAAAAACAAAACCCCAGTTGTTTACCTGACAGAACTAATCACAGTCAGTGGCTCTGAATAAGCATGTCTTTGTCTGGCCCAGCCAAAGCATGCCAGATATCACAAGGGTGTTTTCTGGCGGTGACGACTACAATTAGAGAGCAAACGTGTAGAAATGAACGTTTTTTTTTTTTTGACTCAGGCTAGCAGTTGAGCAGAGGTTAAAAGATCAACTTTTGCAGAAAGTGGCATCATGAGCTCCAGAGTGTGTCATCATGCGATTTGTACTGTCGATTTAAAAGAGGACTTTTAACTTTGAGGAGCATCTACTTTGTGAAAACAGGGGGCATGCCCGGGCTATCTGTAATTTTCAAGTTTCAAATAACAGGATTCCTACAATAACAGGAAAATATAAAAGTCTGGAAAGGAATGAAAGGTTTTGTAATTTCTGAAATTACAGCCGCCTGGGGAATGAAGACCATCTTTTGTTTGAATGTAAAAACACAAACATTGTAGAGAACAGAGACAAATTACCAGCCAAAATACTTTGTAAATCATCCATCTATGTTTAAACTCATTATTACAGACAGAGAAACCAAGGATAGTATGTCAACCAGGTTAAATGACTTAGTTTGCGTTAAAGATCTATCCTGGTTGTTTACTATGGTGCTGTTGTTTTGTTTTGTACCCCATGTCATGATATGTGGTCTAAAATTAATAAATCTGAATCTGAATCAAAAACAGAGGGTCAGTCAACACTGAATGGTGGGATTATGTCAATATATTAGTGTTGTGCAGCGTTTTACTTCTAAAACTTTATTTTTAGTAGGATGAAATGCCTTTTGAACCGCATTCAGACCATTATGGGACACTGAAACTCTCCATTCAAAAGACATACTAATGAAATTCCTTGTGGCATGTTGGCACCTGACACCTTCTCAGCTGCAGGGAAAAACTCTGAATACCGATTTAGGTGAATAACGTGAAGTGACTGAGGCTGTCGTGTCATTTCAGCGCAAGAAAAAGCCCAAAGAGAAACAAGTTGCTTTTGTCCAGTTGGAGGAAGCGGTGGCGGAGGAGTCGGTGCCCTCTGGACAGGAACCACCATGTCCCGCAGTAAGGAAAAGGAAAAGACGGACAGGCAGAGCCGGGGTGGAAACTGTGACTGCAGGAACCGCACAGAAGGTGAGGAATATTTCTCCACTGTGTGTCATGGAAGGCCTTTTATTTCCTGGCATTTGAGGACATTTCTACACTTTGATTGCATCGGGAAACGTCGGTTTATGGAGCTGGTGTTTGGATCTCTGAGAGGTTTAAAAGACTGGTTTCCAACTCCTGCTCATTTTAAATAATGAACAGCTTAATAATCACAGAGCTGCAGTCGTACCTGGGAGCTGTGTGCTGCCAAAACACTGAGCTGTGTTGCCCCTGAGGAAATAAGTCTGGATTTTTCGACACATGTTGCTTGCGCTATATTAAAGTTATGATTAAATCTAACGGGCTGTGGCGTAGTGCTGATTTTTAACGCTCTCACAACAAGAATAATAACTTAAAACACACTTAATCATGCATCGTAAAACATCTGCGACCAGTTCCTCAGTTCATGAAGCATCACTGCAGTGAGCTGAAATCTCGGGCCCTCGTCTTTCTTACTTTACTTTGATTGGTTGGAAATATTTTGTCATCACTGCATTCAAAATACTGGCCTGTGACTGAGGGGAAAATGTGGTTGTAGTTAGCTTTTTAATGTGTTTATGATGTTAATAGGTATTGTTGTGGTGGGTACACAGATATTCTATTTATTTTAATGTTTTGAATCTTTTTATTGTATATATTTATGATTATAGTTACCTCATTAAATGTGACCACTTGATTGGGCTGTGAAAAGTAATATAAAGTCTTTTTTGAAATCTCCATCTCCATATTTTCAAGTTTGGTAGTAAGTGATGTGTGAACTGTCTCTTTCTTATGATGGGATGTCCTAATGGATGCTGCAAAACCAGATGACAGAGGTTTGACATCTGTAATGTCCAATGTTGGGCAGTAGTGGCATTACTAGTTTAACTTCATTTCTTGGTAGCGCGTCCGTAACGTCGCTGTTTTCTAAATCAAATAGTTTTTTAGTAGTGAAACTATTTTACTGCGCAGTAGCGTCCACAGAAGCTACATTTTCCCAGGCATTTCTCAACCTTAAACGCAGCGGAACTTTTGCTGCGGTTTGACATCTAACAGCGGGTGACGTCACATACCTGTGCTAACTGTCTGCTGCAGGTGATGATGATGTTGTGAGACATCTCTCTCTCTCTCTCTCTCTCTCTCTCTCTCACACACACACACACACACACACACACACACACACACATCACATGTCATTTTTTTGCCAAGCTGTTACTGCTGGGAGCAGGTTTCTTCTTTTGCTCCTGTGGTTTGAACCAACTTATTGAGTTTTAAGGTCATTTACACTTTGTCCTCCAAATGGGCCCTAATTTTAACAGAAATGCAAACACACGTGTGACACGACACACACACACACACACACACACACACACACACATATCCACACCACCTGCTTTTTGTCATTATGTGAGGCTGTGTTTTTGTTGCCATGGTTTGTAGCAGTAAAAGCAGAGAGAGCACAGTTTCATCAGCTATTGAACTGGACATTTTTTTGACTGACAGTTTTATTGATCACTAAGAGCAATGACTTGGAATGAAGTTCATTCAATGTTAAAAAAAAAAAAAAAAAAAGTAGCTTTGATGTAGTTAAGCTACATGTTGTCATTGTATTATAGCTTAGCGTGCTACATTTCTCTTCAGTGTAGTGAAGCTTCATTTAATGTACACTAACTGGTAGCTTAGCTCACTACATTTTACAAGTTGCTTGCCCAACACTGGTAATGTCTTTGAGTGGTTTGCGTTAGCCTGAGAGGAGCATCCTTCCCTCCTCTCGGCGCTCTGGGTTGATGATGCAGTCGGTTGATCTGACTGAGCCCCTCGGCACAATGGAGACAAAGCTGGCACAGACACTGGCATTCAGCATTGATGGCACGCAGAGTTTATGAATACAAGGGTGGAACTGGATAGAGCCAGCACTCAAGCAACACCCCCCACCCCCCAGCACACACACACACACACACACACACACACACACACACACACACACACACCCCTCCCACCATTGGTTCATTCTAGACTACAGTAGTAGTGCCACACAAACAGACAATCCATCACTATTAGCGTTTTGAGAGCCACACATCTTCATTATGTAATGGCCCAGCATGACATTTTTCAGTTCAGCTCATTACGACTTAATCCCAAATGAGTCAAACAAACATTAAAAACAAGACACAGAGGGAACACATCACTGGGCAAAAAGAGACAAGAAAGACATGGCAGATTACCAGATTAATGCTCATTTGTGTATTTGTGCTGTTTAAGTGCAGAATGCAGCCAGAGATCACAAGTTATTAATCTGAAATGACCAAGCCCCACCGGGGGACAGATGTATTGACTTTAACTATATAAAATCTTTGCACTGACATTAATGCTCAGTGACACTATTATTGTCATCCCAGTATGCCTCTATCAGTGCTGATGACATGAGTTTTCCATTTATTCAGCTAAACCTGTTTGGGACAACTTATAGGTGTGTTACACTTCAACACAGAGTTTAATATGAATACATTTTAATGCAACATATTGCAATCTGGGATGTATAAGGTGGCACGAGCAAAACTGTTGTATCATTTTAAATAGCTGACCTCAAAAGATATTTTTATTTTTATTTTTTAAATAACACCCTGTTCTCAAGCTCATCAGAGTGACCTGAGTGAAGGACATGAGACAAAAACATTTGTGAACAATGCGGGTAAAAGTTGGAGCAAGAGAACAGTCTGCAGGAATGGTCTAGATCGGAGCTTCTTGTATTGAATTGAGCTTACTCCTCTGCACCAGTGATAGAATACCTGGTATGCAAATGTGATCTTAAATTGTTAATAACACCCTACAAGCATGAAGTAACTTTCAGATATCCTGAAATATGCGGGCAACTCAGTTTTGATACCAAAGGTCCTTATTGGTCCCAAACTGTTGAAATGTGATCCCTGTGAGTGTGTGTGTGTGTGTGTGTGTGTCTGTGTGTGTGTTGAAAAGTAAGAGAAACGCGCGCTGCCCTGAATATGAGATAATGGAATGGCAGAGTGCAGCTTATGTTAGCCATCCGCAGTTCATCTGTTTCCAGACGCCAGCCGGATGCTGAGCTCAGCACAAGTGCGTTGGCATCTCCTCTCTTGTTGCCAAGTCCTCAAGGTGTGAAGTGCCAGAGTGGGACGGGTTACAGCCCGGAGGTCCCAACACCTGCAGGAGCCCCAGAAAACAGGACGAATATTTTAATTGGACAGACATTTGATTCAGCCTCCAGCAAGAGCACGCATGTAAAGGTTCAGATTTTTTTCCTCTGTTGTCCACCCACATGCAGTGTGCTTAGAGATTTTTGCAGCTCTGCTAAATCTCCATATGTAATCAATCGCGGTGTAATGTGTAATGATCCCCCCTCGCCTTACAGCACGCTGTAATCTATCTGATCTGAGCTCAGTTTTCACATGCGCACCGAGCTTGCAATCAGATCTCGCCTCTCATCCTCATCCCGATGCGTGCCCACCGGTTAGCAACAAATTAGACGGTGCAGTTGTAACAGGAGGGCATGCCTGCAGAGAGAGCGGATTCCTCAGCCTTGCAGCCTTGACTCGGTCGGTCTGAGCGGCTGCACATCCCCAAAACACGACCCGGCTATACCGCAGGACGCAGGCGCGACTTGCGCTGCGGCTGGTGGCTCTCTAAGTTTGAGCGGATCTGAGTGGGACGAGTCCGCCGACATTGCCACCGCAAGGACCGGATTTTACCCCTGTTTTATCTGGGATCAACACAGCGGTCACTCGGAGGATTTCTCTGGCGTGAGTACACCGGGATGCAGAGTGTTTTTTAGACCATCCTGCCTTGCCGCAGCACCGATGCGGCTACAATCACATGATTTAATGTTAGGATAACCGAGAGGATGCTCGCATTAGCGCCGCACATCACGACCGGGTAACTCTCTAAATCCACCTGTCAAACAGCAGGTGCACCTATGGAGCCGCTTCTCAGTTTAAGCTCAGGTCAAAAAGGGGGCCGAGCTGATCCACAGCCCGGCGATGACAGCATCAGAATAAGTGGAGGTTACGTGGTTTGCGTGGGTGTGTTTTAGATCGAAAGTTTTCTGCCTCAGGTCGAATCGCCTGTCCTGCCAGCTGATGTGCAAAACAGCTGATGGACCACAGATCCACTCCTGATGAAGTCCATCACTTGTCACAGAGAGAGAGAGAGAGGGGAGGGGGGGTTGTTTAACATCAGCTGTCTGTCTGATTCCCAGAGTTTATTCATACCAGAGCAGGACTTACTTTACCCCCCCTCTCATTTCTCTGAAGTGCTGAGTGTTTCAGGAACATGCTCTTTAATGCTCCTCGGGGTTGCCTGGTAACTACAGGCTGCCCTGATGCTTTCAACTGGCTTGGGTGAGGGCCATACAACAAAGTAGTGCCACTCTGAACAGTACTGGGTTGCTTACTTTACACACGCGATGATAGAGGTGCTGCTGTCAGTAGAGGTCTTTCATTATGTGCTTTTATTTCCAATGCGTCTGTACATCAAGGACACTGTGTCTCAGAGTCAAAGCTGTGGCTGCCTTTGAAACTATTGAACGCTGCTCTCATCAGTGCATGCTCTGCAGTGCATGGTTAATTCATACCGAATCTGTGAATTCACCCTGATTCTGAGACATGAAAAAGACTGAGTTTTAAAAGCTCACTGGCTGCAGGAAACTCTGTTGGAGCCGTGGAACAAGGATTCATAAAGCAGTGATGACTCTCAGTAGTAAGGCTGTACCTTGAGGCAGTCTTGATGTCTCTCCCTGGTCACAGTGAGTGGTGTGTGTGGCCTTTTTAGAGCCTTATGAATTTTTTACGATGCCCTTACAGCTGTGTAGCTCTAACCTTTGAAAAAGTCTGTTTCAGTAATCAGTATTGCATTATTTGCTTTCATTTTAGGCGTAAGGAAGGCCGAATTCTATCTGAATCCAAACTTAATCCCCGGAATAAGTTGGTTGCTTTCTGAAAGTTTTAATGGCCAAAAGTCAATATGTTCATTAAGATAGGCCAGTGACACACTACAGCAGTGTAGTGGAGGCCAAACACAGTTATTAGTTTGTCTGTTGCTTATCTAAGATAAGCTGATATAAACTGATAACATGCACAGGTTTGCCAGGAGGGAAGGTGGTAATGTGCATTATCAAGTGCTGCAACGTTTATTTTCTTTGCTGATGTGTTCTTGATTAGTCGATTAATCATTAAATCTACAAGTGTTATATAATGACTGATGCTCATGAGGAGTTAGCAGAGCTTTGAGTGATGTCTGACCAACATCTAAAAAAGTCAAAGTATAAATTTTAGATTCATATGAACAGTGAACAGGGTGTAAATTGTAGCTTAGTGATCTTAGTGAAGCTGCATTGACCAAATATTTGGGATTTTTAGTTCACAATTCACTGAAATGATATATTGATTGATTATGAATAATTAAAATTGTTTCATATTCAGCCAATTTACTAATCCTTTTATCCCTAATATCGACTGCAATTTTCTGTCCATGAAGTCATAATGCCTCTTTTCCCAGGCTGTCATTGTACAGTAAAAATGTATTAGAGGATTAATACAGAAATGAAATAAGTGATATAGCACCATAGTCGTGACAATAACTGATAAAGAAATAGTTTAGCCCGGCTTTGGTCAGATCATAACCACTGTGTGAACTCTAGCTGATGCACTATTCGTGCTGTTGCCCCGGGGACCCTGGTCCTGTCTGCTTCTGTCCAATCAGAGATGCTGCTGCGGTGCAGCCAGCGCCCCTGTGGGGAGCAGCCTGTGCGCTGGATAGTGACTCAGCTGAAAAGGAGGCTGGCAGCGTGGTGGAGCTGACGTTGTGCAGCACCTGCCCTGCCCCTCTGAAAGAGACAGTGCTCTACCTTTCCTGTGAAAAATATTCCCTCATACACAAGTGTGAGCATTGAACTGCAACACCGAGCTTTTCCCCCTCTGCTGCAAAGAAGTCTAAATATAGATCATCTAAAAGGACGAGGCCTGCTCGAAAATGAGGTTTCAACCATTTTTACAAAAAAGTGACACATTCTCCTTCTGTACTAAATGTCTGTTGACTGAAAAGTAAATGCTCATTATGGTGAAGCCTTAAGGTTAGTTTCTATTTTGAGACCTTTGTGTTCCAAATGCTAAAATCCCCAAGAGCAATAGATCACAGCCAAGTGCGACTGAGGTTCAAAAGAATGCAAAGTTTCATCCTGAAAACACCTCAAAAACACTACAGCACTAATTAGCTTGTGTTGTCTGGTTGAAAGTTTACACACCGGTGAAATCAGTCACTGTAGTGTTGAAATGAAAGCTTGCAGAGATTTTGGCGCTGATGGCTTTTGGTTTTTGAAATTATACCCTTCAATACCCTTTTTGTTTGTTTGCTAGTATTTGGCAGGAGTGTTTGTTGCTACGTTATGCAATAACTGATTAAGAATAGATTAGATTTAAGCCTCAATATATACCTTTTCACGGTTTCTATCGTCTATTCTATTATATTCTTGAGTTAAAAAGTTACTCTCTGACTCCATGGTTGCTTTTTGCTCTGTCCAGACCATGGAGGAGATGAAGGACAAGCCCAAGCGGAGGCCTCTGGTCAGGGCTGCGTCGGATGAGAGCTCCAGTGATCTGAGTTCGATCAGCTGCTCTCCGTCCCCAGGAGACACGCTGCCCTGGAACCTGCAGAGGCACCATCGCATCAAACGCTCCAAGTCGGCCTCTGGAGACGTGCTGGACCCAGCGGAGAGGGCCGTGATCCGCATCGCAGGTGAGGAGCTCACAGGGGGGAAGGTGGCGGTACAGCAGAGGTGTTTGTGTTTTTGTGCGACACTGAGAAATACAGGATTTGATGTTGCAGTGTTTCATGTCATAATCCAGGGTGAGCATTCATCCAGAGGTCCAATTTAGATGTCAAAAGAACGATAAACTAATCCACAAATTAGAGGACAGCAGACTACAGGACCATCAGACAGACAGTAACGTTCATGTGCTGTCTGATATAAATGCTACCAGGTTGAGGGTTGGATGCAGGTTATCAAGCAGCAGGGCACCTCGCTTCACATCTGATTCACTGAATTCAGCACACAACACCTCCAGAAGGCTCAGCAGTGACTTGTAGAGTCTCAGAACTGCCGCACTCCACTTCCACTCTCAACATCAAACAGCTGAAATCACCCACACAGCCCTGTACCTACACAAACCTGTACGCTTGGGCGTATCGCCAGCTCTCAGTGTAATTGTTGTTACGTAACTCATTCCTCATCTCAACAGCAATAACTTAACGGGACGTCCAGCACTTCTGGCTTGCAACAGTTTACTCAGCAGTTAAGAAACCAAAGTGTATCAACAGTTATCGGCTAAATGAATTGACTCTGATGCCTCAGGAGTTAAGAGGACAAATTGTTTCAGCAAACATTGTTCCGGCAGTGGATCGCACTGTTTACCAGACTATGCTATCATCTAATATATAACTCCTATTGTTATCATCAGGTATTCATATTTTTCATAGTTCTTAGGTCATGTTGCAAGCACATCCTGGTTAAATGAATGTGCCAGGGGAAGGGCTGAAAATTTAAATTACCAACCAGCCCTGAGGGACAAAACTTCTTATAAATAACTTCTTATAAATCATTTTGTAATTAGAGATTGCTCCAGTACATTTCAGCAATATCATAAACCTTTATTTGACCGAGGCCCAAACCAGCTGATAAGCAACCATGCTATACTATAACAACTATAATGCCAGATAGCTGTAGTTAACAAGCCAACATGCCAAGAGGCAGCATGAGAAATTGGCTGCTTTTTTGCTTCAATTCGTAACGGCCCGACCTGTTCGGTCTAAACCAGTCCTGAGCAATATCACGTTATCATATCAATTCTTTGCAGCATTGATGAACTTTAGCTAAGTCCAACACAACAATTTCACCTCAGTAAGAATTGTAATCCAACCTAATTCTGGGTCTAATCAAGGATAAACGCTGGAAACCACTTCAAAGACTCAGGACTCAAGACTTCAAAGACTCATGCAGACAGTAGGAAGAGATGTAAAAGTAATTAAAAGTGTTTCTGATAGAATGTAATGACTGTGACATTTAGGCCTGTATTATGTCTTGAAGTCATTAACACCTCTCATTATATTCATTTATTTTCTCATGGGGGTCGGGGGAGTATTACGATGTCAAAGTGTCTCTGTATCTGCCTGAGAGTGTCACTGGTGTGCAGGTCCTCCTCCCCTGGTGTCTGACTACAGAAGCAGGGCTGACATGAAATGACCTGCTGCCTCAGCACTTACTGTGCTGTTGAGTTCAGATTGTCTCTTTGGACCACAGACAGCAGCACCAACCTTACCCCACCCCCCACCCTGTTCTCCCTGATATTGATCTGGTGGGGTGGGGTCCTGACAATGCAGCAGTGTTGTGGGACTCGTTATTGTCTCCGCACACACAACAACAGCAAGACTGTATGTCTCCAAAAATCGCTGCAGAAAGTGTATGTAAAATGACAGTTTTAGACAGAAGATTGTGGGATATGTAGGAAATCTATTTCTGGCTCTTGAAATGTTTGCTGAAATATAAATTACCGCAGTAACTGTCATGCTTATTGCTTTGAAACATGAGGAGCATGCCAAGGCAAAGGTCGGAGTGGCTATACTAACGACCACAGTAATGTTGTCTTGTTGGACTGCTGCCATCGTAGCCTGGTCCAATTCATTATAGCCCTGTGACAGACATACAAGGCTGGAGTGGCAACATGCACTCCAAACAAATGGAGACAGGACCATTTGTTTTCATGCTGCAGACAGTTTGAGAGCCACACTCTGTTGGCAGACACCGAATAACATGTCACTAAGAGTGTTGCTGGGATTTTGCAACGTGCTAGTGTGTGTTTACTCACCAGAAAGCCAACTCTACATAATAATACAGTGCATTGTGACACTGGAACAAACAACTGATAGTGAAGCAACTGTTCTAGTGTTTTTTAGCTGCTTGGGAAGCTTTACATCATTGGAATGGCACAGAGCAACAGCAAATATATAGTTGCTTGCATGTCCAATCTTGAATCTCCACCTATGGGGATTCCCTGGGGGGATTTTATATAAGCTTGGGTTGTCATAATTAGATTTGAAAATCCTCTGATGAAGGCAGATTGAGCTGAAACATCATGCAATGGGAAAGTGCATGTCTTTCTTTGTAAGATGCGGTGTGCAGGATTCTGTATTTTATGCCTCTATTTCACTGAAGCACCTGAATAGAGGTTTTTATTTATGTCCAATCTTAACGCCATCTAGTGTCTCACTGGTGATAATTCTGTACTCACAGGTGTGTGCACAGACACACACACACACACACACACACACACACACACACACACACACTCCTCACAGGTGCACACACACACAATCCACCAGCACCAACAAGCACACAAAGCCCCGCTGTTGCTTAGATTTTGTAGTTATTAATCCTACGACTTGATGATTTACTCACCTGGTCTCCTCAGTGTTGAAATATTGATACAGCATCATATGAGAGTACATTCTTCCATGGAGGAGTATTGATACAGTAATCTTAAGAATCAATATTGATTTGCTTAATATAATATAGTTTTCTAATATTGTTCAGTATGTGGTGAGAGACAGTGTGTTAGGATTTGTTAGTATATTGACTGTGACACCGGTTTGTTGAGTTTGTAGCAGCGCCGGTCCCAGGGTCCCAGGGTCCCAGGGTCCCAGGGTCCCAGGGTTGTGGCAGAAGTGGACACACATATAAAAGCTGTAGAAGTAGAGCAGAAGTTGACTTGACAGGAATACGAGCCTTTTGAATGCTCACAGGTCTGTTCAAAAGTCATTTCAGTGTTGAGAAGGTTACTTTTGAATTGCAGCAGGTTACAGTTTACTAGTTCCCCTTTTAAAAAGGTAATAGCGGATGTATTTTAATGACTTCATCAAAGAAATGTAGCTTATTACATTTGACTACTTTTTGATTAGTTTTCTAGCAAATGTTTTAAACTGGGAAATAAAGCTGAGAAGTCCCCAAAACATGTGCTTAAACCAGGCAGTGTTAACATCACAGCACTCAACAATGACTGTCAAAGTTTTATTAAATGTTCTTCAATATAACTTGAATTAAGATCAGAGTTTTTAGATTTTTAAACACAACCACCAGAACAAATCACAAGTCCGTAGATCACAAACAGCAAACCGCCCTGACGTGGTCGGCTGGTCGCAGGCCCGGCAGACCGGCTTCTTTACAGTGACCTGCTTTGATGTGATTGGCAGGTGAGAGGCGGTGCAAATTCACACAAGGGAACCAATCAAAAACGAGGCTCAAAATTCAAGCACATACTGCCAAATGAATGGAGCCTGTCTAGACGCAGAGACGCTCCTACTCTTGACGGTGTTGTGCTCAAATTTGTCCGGAAATCTGCCAAAAGAAGACATTCCTGCACAGAGAAAAGATGCAAAACAACAGAATGAATGTCATATTCTACATATAAGCCCTTTACTGAAAAGAATAGCCTGTATTGGAATGTAACCCCTTAGCAATCACCGACATTGTCATTAGTAACTGTAAGTTAATTACATTTTAACAGGTAACAATTACAAGTACTAGTTACATGTAACCAGTTGCTCCCACCAACTGGTCATGATACATGAACTCCCTAAACAACAGGTATTATTTTCCTCACTTCCCTCATTGCATGCTTGCTATCTTCTTTACTGTGACTCTGCATTTTGCATGAATATTTATGCAATAACCAGCAGACCAAGTAGTCCCATTTTTAATATCAAGCTGACCTCACATGCATCTTCAAGCTGGGAGTCTTGCCTTTCACCATCTTGCGTCTAGCCTGTCAGATGTGTGAAGGGCTGCACTCCGTCTTCTTACATAACCTTTCAGCTCTGTGATGTCCTCCATTTTGCAGATTCCTCTAATGCCTGGCATGTGAACCATATATGCCTTTGGAGAAACGGATATGTTTTCAACGGCATACTTTTCTCCATTGGTTATGATTAAAGTGATAACTCAGACTGAGCCGTGCAGGGTATCGTCTGTCCTATAGCGCTGGAAACCGAAGTGTTCATTTACATAGTTGTATTGTAGGCGTAGAGTTAACCTTACAATGTAATATTATAATTCCTGTAACATAAAAAATAACAGATATAAAAGATGGTTTAGGTCTTATCCAGGTGACTGACAAAAGCATTATAAGAAGTCCTGTTAATAGGGATTTGTGTGAATTATTTGCTGTTGATATAACGTCATTCTCCTCTCTTAGTGACAGATATGACACGTGCTATTTTCATGCCTAGTAGTTTTGCATCCAGGATGTGGAGGGATCATGAAACTGGCATATTATCTCTTCTGTTTGCTCTGAAAAAAGATAAATATAGCTCCCCTTATAGCTCCTCTCCCCGGCTTGGGCACCTTTTTGTAGCTGCTGTACATGAAAGTTTTCAGGATGCAAGAATATTTATTACAAATATCTTCTGGCTGTTATGGCTTTCGGCCTAACTTGTTGTCTGTAATGTTGGTGATATAGGGATTTAATCTTTTTCTGCTGTTGCACTTGTTGTTGCTCTGTATAAAAGTGAAAGCCATACCTTACAAAGTAAATGTACATTGTATAGAAATACAAGAGGTATATATGAAGTATATTGCACTTAAGGACTGAGAGTTCATGCCTTTGTTATTCTGACATTTTGACACAGTTTCAGCTTTGTTAACATCGCTCATCTGTTTGTGCTCAAGAAACTGTGATCCAAAAATAAACATCATAGGGTTTTGCTTGTTACAAAGTCAGATTAATTATTTAAGGTTACTTTCAACATGGATTTTTGTGCACAGACATTTTTTTTTTTATAGGAATTCTGTTCAATTATTCATTTAAAATTTCTAATACTGCATCATTTGTGTTAATACCAGTTATCTTGAGGGGCCTTAGGTAGTCTGTGGTAAGCATGGTAAGTCCATGCTTCCCATGGACTTACAAAAAGAACTTAAAAAGTAACTTTAAAAAAAAAAAAAAAGAAATATGCAGGAGGAGACAAAAAAAAACCTATAAGGGCTTGTGTTTGGCCCTTCTAAAATGAGACACAGAACATAAAAGCTGCAGTTATACAAACAAATACCTGACAAAACTAAGGAAAAACATGATAACTAAGGTTTAACAAGTGTTACTGGAAAGGTGCCTATATTATAAGTGCAGTGACTATATTAAGACAGTGAATGTGGTTATGATGCTGCACTGCTTAATTTGTCCAAAAAGAAAAGTATAATTAGCTTCTTAAATGAGTTTAGACTGGGGGGAATTTCGAAATGTGATCTGGTAGGTGGCTGCACCAGAGAGGTTGTCGGGATCTAATGGAAAATTTGGAAAATGGTGTTCCAAAGAAAATGGGATGGAGATTATTGGCTGACCTTAAGTAAGTTGTGACTAGACTGAAAAACAAAAAAGCACAAATATCATTTTAGATTTTTTTTTTTTTTTGTCATGATCCATGTTTCTTCTTTAAAGCTTTGTTGCTGTCAGGTTACAGGAACTTTTTTTTAAATTGATGAAGTTTGCCTACATGCCTCCACTGAAGGCCTCAAGTTTTAACAGTCATTATGCCAGATATCCCCTTTAAAATGGTTCCATAATTAGCTTATGGGCTTTGGAATAATGTGGCCCTCTAATGTGATCTGACGCAGTCACCCAGACTGATGAGTGTGTGCAGTATACACACAGGACACTAGAGGACAGTGTCCAAAGATAAAGTGCCGTTGGAGTGTAACTGTGCATCTTCCTCAGCTCATCTGTCTTCAGCTGTTACAGCCCCTGGTTTGTGGTCAAGTTGCTGTTTCTACACTCAAAGCAAAGTGTACCTGTTAAATATTTGTATTCATGCTGCATTATTCTTTTAATCCACACTGAGGAAAACAACAGATTTGTGTGTATTTGGATATTACGTATTTACAGGTTTACACTTAAATATACCAGAGTCATATGCACAGCAGCAACATGTTGAGCCCACGGTTTGTCTGTAGAAAAAGCAAACCTTTTAGAAAGTTATAATTCAAAATCACATTAGTATTCAGGCTGCTTATGTTCTAACCCAACTAAAGTCTTTCAAAATATCAGTGAACAATTAATGAATAGTAAGGGGGAGGCTGTATCCTTGCTTAGATGTGTTGTTTGATCCGCCTTCAGTATTTTTTTTTCTTCTTCTTCTTAAAGAGAACACAAATTAGTGGCACAGCTGTGGCAGCGAGCCTGCAGTTCCTGATGCCTGGGAGGCCCGCTGGCACCGCAGGCCGCCACGGGGCCCGAGCCAACCGGGCAAACAAAGAGAGACAAAAGTGAGACTTTCTGTCTGAGAGACACACCATCCGGTGGCCAGAGATGAGAAAACAGTGGGCAGTTTTAACACCCATACTGTGGAGGGAGGGAGAGAGAGAGAGAGAGAGACAGAAAGAGTGAGAGAGAAAAAGAGAGAGAGAGACAGAAAGAGTGAGAGAGAGAGAGAGAGAGAGAGACAGAAAGAGTGAGAGAGAAAGAGAGAAATTTTAAAATAAAGTATTGACCTTGTCCATTAATGTTGAATATAGTGAATAACAAGATCTTAACCCAGTTGTTCCTCTTTGAAAAAATAATTTCAGTCCCTTCATAAAACAATAATCTGTAAGCTCATGATAGCAAACATTAAAGCTGGGTACAGGCTGAACTTTTAGCTTTTTTGTGTTAAATCAGTTAGTGATAAAGATTAACAAAATGGACATGTTTTATGTCCTGAAAATGAAAAGGCAAACATATGACTACATTGTCTAAGTATGTGAAATATTAGAGTTAACAGTAGTGTTACTGCTTCCTTGCTGCCATTTTTTGTGTTTGTTTTTTGCCTGTGACACTCCAAATCCTCCTGGTCAGATCTGTTTATATGAAAATATTGGAGGATTACTGTGGATGCGTACTGTATATCTTGCAGATCTTAGATAAGTTTTCATTTCCAGGTTATCACAATTCACAGATAAGTTTATCTTAAATATGCAATCCACACTCAAAAACAATTTCAACACTCCAGATGAAAATGTTGTAGGTGCTGGCGCACTTTACCGATATAAATAGCTATGTGTGTGTGTGTGTGTTTTTTTTTTTTTTCATGGCATTTTGACAACATCCTGCCAGAACGATTCTGCGACCCACTTTTACCTCGTAATTCACTGGTTGAGAAATGCTGCGCTGGGTTAGGTGCCTCCACAGGCCGATGCTGTGCCTGATTATTCAAGTGTTGAAATATTTTTTTACATTCCAAACATGAAGGATTTATTAATGGAAATTTTGCAATTTAGCTGCGTGTGCAGTTTCGTGCTGGTGAATTCCTCATTTTCCTGATAGCTATGTAAACACACAGTCCCCCCGGTATGAGAAAGTGATAACACACGCACATGTGCACAGAGGTTTGGAGCGTATTCACCATTTTTCTGCTGCTGGCAGTGAGAGTGCAGATGCATGATGAGACTGACTGGACTGATAATTTAAGTGCTGTGAATGTGTTGCACGGTGCTCAGGACTCTGGGGCATGAACTAAACTCCCCTCAGGACACTGGTAGTTATAAAGACACCATGAAACAACACTCTTGTTTCCTTGGTTTTATATATTTCCTGTTACCATAATGCAGGCAGGGATCATTCAAAAGTGTAAACCAAGAAACAGTAAGAGAGAGGATCATTTTAACTGATAAAATTGGTGTAGAGGCCAAATTGTTTTATTGGTTGAAATGTTTATTTACACCCTCAAGGGCAGCATGAGATCACCACTAAAGATATTCTGTTTTTCAGGAAGTAAGATCAATAACAACAACAACAACAATAATAATAACAATAAAATAATAATCATCACCATCATCATCTTTATTTGTATAGCATCTTCCTTCACAGGGTTACAAGGTGCTTGTTTAAAGTAAAGTTCAGATAAAATGAAATAAAACAATAAAATAGAGAACATGGTACAGAACCCCGTAACCAGCTGGGTCCAAAACTAAAAAGATAGAAAACAACAGCAACTGTGGAGTAACTAAATTTGTTCATAGGCTGGAGTGAAAATTGCAGTAAACTTAAGAAGAAGAAGATAAACTTAAGGAGATTAAGAAACGCCTTTTTATAAAACTGATTTTTAAACAGCTTTAAAAGCAGAAACAGAGCAGGCTGACCCGAGTTCCTCAGGAAGCAGGAGGCACGGGAGGTCATGTCATGGTGTGCTGTGTGGCTTTGATGTGTAATTAAAATTGTTGAGATAATTTGGCTCTCCATATCTCACTTCTGAGACAACATAATCCTACGAAAATATGTTCATCTTACATAAAACTTAAATTCATAAAAACTTAGCAACTGTTACCTACACAGCAGATATTTTAATTCCCCAATGTAGTCATCATGGTGCTAGCATTGCAAAATAGCGATCCATGTTAGAAGCCATTGAGCCACTATGGCAAGATGGTGATCCATCACCTCCAGATGTCATGTTGCAGGGATCAGGTCGATTAGAGCCATAAACCCTCCACTCAATGAGGACACTGATCTTGTTACATGGCTGTGTTTACATTCCCTTCACCATAATGGAGTGTTAACACACATGCACATAGCCATACATACCCACCACTGCTGGTGGTATGTATACACACACACTCTCAGTTGTATGATTGAGCTGAGCTGAGTGATGAATATCAGGTGACCAAAACAACAAAATTTTACAAAATCACAACAAAATGTGCACATAAACATGAACCTTATGCCAGTGTCTACATACATCCACACCCATCAGAGTTTATAAAGCTACATTAAGCAACATTACATGCATTTTGTTGCAATAAAGTGACCCCTGGCAATGTGGGTCTCCACCCCCTTGCTGCAATCAGCTTCATTCAAAATTAATTCCTTCAACCTGGTATCAGAATTTCAGATCGCTCGCGTGAGTGCCTCTTGCTGCATTCAGCTTTGCCGCGACAGAAAAAGTTAATTCAAAGCAGCTTACACTGTAGCTGGAAGTCGGCATGCTTCACCGCTTTTTTGAAGTGGAGGTCAGAGACAAAATAATCCAAGTAATGCAACATGAGCCTTGGGAGAGTGAAATGTATCCCACATTTGCATCCAAAAATCACCCTCCCTCCACCCCCCCTTAACTTCCATGATCCACCTCATACCCGGGAGCAGGACTAAGTCTGTGATGAAAAGCGGAGTTTGAGCTCTCAACGCCCTCTACTGGTCAGAAATCGCATAGTGCAGCTTTAACACTTTATTTTTTTGAACCAGCTGCTCCAGAGCCACATCTGCTGTGAGTGAGCCAACGCTTGTCAGATCCAAATAGTCATCACCACAAAAATTAAAATGTTTTGAGCAGGTCACACTACTAAAGTATTTCCTGTGATCTTGTTCAGTTTTCCTGTTTGGAGATCACAACCAGTGTTCCTTCCAAGCCCCGCTTCCTTGTAAGAAGATCCAAGTCTTGTCCCAGTATTTCTTGGCGTCGTGCCTCATCAGGCTGACTGCCTCAGCTGTGACGCTCACTGGTTTCTGTCAGTATACCTTTATACTACATCTGTGGATTAAGATCTTGTTAGTCAGCCTCTAACCCTTATACACAGATTGGTCAGCTCTTGCATTAATTTTTAATCACTTTTTCACATAAATGCTCATGTAAATTTAATTGTAAATGGCCAGAATTAGATTCACTTTGCACTCTTGACTTTCCCACAGTTAGGAAATCGCAGCAGGGAAGTGAAAGTTGATGGATCTTGTCAGATTGAGAGGGATCAATCAAGTTCACTGTGCGCTGTTTGCATGTGTGTGTTAGACTTGGTGTCAACTGTTCAGTCAATTCAGGAGGTAGGTTTTCTTGAAAATAAATATATATAAAAAAAAATATTGAAACCACATTTTGTTGTTCAATCTCACCAAAATATGGAGAGCCAGGAATGTGTCAATATTTTATGAATTAAAGTCTCAGTTTACAGCAGCAGAGGTGGTTCTTGTTGGATACATTTATCATCTTTAGCATTTGGTGCACACAGAAGTATTACATTTCTATATAGCATTAATATTTATAGCCCCAGCTCATGTGGTAATAATTTTACTACAGATCCAGAACTGAAAGGTCTGTCTGTCCATGTATGTGTGTATGTATCTATCTGTCTGTCTATGTGTGTGATCACTTGTTGATGCAGTTGAGTTCCCTGTGTTGAAGAGGTGTGGCTCTCTGGCATCCGACTTTACAATCTGCCGTCATGTAGTTTTGGGAATATGACGTGAGTCTGAGGAGAACCGTAGAAGTGTTCTGGGTTTTTTAAAGCTTGAATTAGGAAGGGATCCACTTGGCATGCCTGGTCTCAGTTTCCCCAGCGTTAGGAACTCAAATAACCCCCGTGCAGCTCGCTCATTTGTTTTTTGTCGAGGTAAGCCATGTGTGTCTCACTGTCCGGGGCGGAGTTAACTTGCGCCGCGCATGTGTGTGTGCACGCGTGTGTGTGTGTGTGCGTGATACACTCCTCCGCCTGGACCGGTGTCTATCTGTGTGGTGTGCTCGCCTCTGTGCCTTTAAGAGGAGGGTCTGATGTGTGTATCTGTGTGTGTGTGGGTATTTCTCAAGCAAAGGAGGGGAGTGGTGGTGGTGGTCTGGAAAGAAATCTACAGCTTTAGAGGGAATACTCTGAGTGAGTGTGGGTGAGGAGGAAGGTGGGGACAGATAGGTGCACAGACACACAGCCAGCACTGCTTTTGTCACAGCTGAGGGGACAGCAGTCAAAGAAGGGGTGCACAAACGCCTGTGGGAAGTGTAAAGGAGAAGAGGGTGCCCTAACCCTGACACAGTATCAGCCAGGCCATGTCCATGCCCATGTTTGACCCAGGCCAGCGGCTGCCAGAGGAGCAGGACTATGTGCAGGCGTATGAGAACGTCAGGGAGAAGTATAAAGGTAACAGCGCCCCCTCTTCTCTCTCTTTCACTCAAACTTCACTGACTTTTACACACTCTACTAATAAATACATGCAGACAAGAATCATGCCTGTACTGTGTGTGTGAGAGAGCATCGCTAGATGGGAGGTGTGTGTGAGTGTGCATGTGTGTGTGTGTGTGTGTGTTGTAAGCCTGGCTGACCTGCCAGCATTAATTGGTTCCATATTGATTTGCACAGATGTGCTTTTTTCCTCTCAGTGAAAGGAGAGAGCAGGAAGTTTGATATTTCTACTGTGGAAATGTCAGTGAAGTGTGTTCTGACACTTTAGTGCTGGGCTTCAGGCCAGCTGGTGTGAAGGTTTCTGTCATTTGGATCAGTGAAGATCAGTAGGACACAGGCACAGGGTGAGATCCAAAATGTTATATCAGTATTGTATTATAGAAATATTGTGATATCATTTTATTTTATTTTATTTTAAATTCATCTTTTAAATCCCTACCCAAATTTAATGTTTTTATTTTAAATCCTTTTCTAAAATCCCCCAAATTTACCACTTTAAGCACAGCAAATTGGACATTAATCAAAATTATCTTGTGTATCATCCAAATTACCAGTGCACCTGTTCAGCTGTTATATTGAGATCACTTGCTGTGACTGCCAATAATTAAAAACACACCTTCCAACACCCTTCAGAATAATGCCATTAAAATAATGAGGCTCTACAGTAAAGTGTTGTCTTGCATACTCACTCTGTTTGGTGAAGTTTGTGGGAGGTGATTGGAGAAATGTTATAGAAGATATTGCATATGCCTGCAAATACTGTGATATTCGGTAATATTGGATATAGGCCAAAGGCTAGACATGAGGCAGTTATGAGAGAGAGAGAGAGAGAGAGAGAGAGAGAGAGAGAGAGAGAGAGAGAGAAAGAGAGAGAGAGAGAGTTTAGAGTGTTTTGTGGGAGTTTAAAGTGCAGCTGCAGGAGGCCTCTTGGTAGGAGGAGTGCTGATCTGTGGCCTTGATGCAGGTTGAGTGATGGGAGACACTAAAACACATGGGAGTCCTGTTCTGCCTGCTCTGCTTTCTGCTCACGTCTGACCTGGCAGGTTAGTTAGCAGACAGGAGAATCACCCGGCAGCGTGGGCACACCGAGGTGCTACTTTTGGCCCGTGGCTGACTGGCAGCAGGCCAGCAGCTTGTGACAACGTGCTGCCACAAAACACAGGAGCACATACGAGGGACGCTCACCTGAGCTGATCATGTCCTGGTGTAGCGCTGGCATGGTGTTTATTTCCTGTTCAGACGTCAGTAGTAGTGCATTTTTTGTTGTAGAGCACTAACTCATGCATGGGCACATGCAGCCGGATGGTCTGAAGATGTTGCTGCAGTTCATTTGTATTTATTTAAATCAGAATCTGAATGTCGCCGATGTTAAACCTAGAACACAAACCGTGCAACAAGAAGCAGCCGGTCAAAACTGGCTGGTATGAACACGATCATCCTGCTTTATCACATGCAAGTTATCAAACCATTAAAAATTAGTCTAGTTTGTTGAATTAAAGCTCTGAAATGACTGGTCTTCTGACAGGAAATTAAAATTATCATCATTTTGATAGTCAAAGGGTGGAATCCACTACTTGATGTCAAACCACATTTATGCCCATGCCCCCAACTGAGAAAATATGAGTATATTCTAAATCTGAATCTGTTTTTATGAATTAGAATAATGTAATGTTCACTGATTATATAGTTTTGCTGTCATTGTTGTGGTAGCGGCCACTGAGCTGAATTATTTATGAACTTGGGATGATGTAACTCTCGACTCTCTATGTAGTTCAAATGGATTTTTAATGCCCATCCAGGGATTAGTGTTGTCTGTTGGCTTCAGCTATAATCAGATGTACAGCACACTGCACAATGTAGTGGCAATTTTCAACATTATCTGTACCTGTCTCTTACAAATAAGCAAATAGATTGAACTGATCAGCTGGTTTAGACACACATCAAGAAAGAAAGACCCAACATTTACTAGTTACAGCCTCAAAATGTCTAGGTTTGCTTGCTTTTCTCTGTTTCATAAAATGCACCCTTTTGTTGTTTTGGCTGCTGTTTAGACTAAATGGGTAACTCTGGTGACTTGTGATAGATATGTGTCATTTTTTAAACATTTTATAGATGAAATGATTAATCAGTCAATCAGGAAAAAGTGGTTGTAGCCCTAGTTAGGATGTTAGCTGCCCACACAGCTCATTGTAAGTCAATATTGTCTGCATTAAAAAACTGACCATTTCGGGTCCAAGTCAACCATCCAACCTGTTGTGCAAGAGTTATTGTTCATGACCCACATGACTGGGCTGCCAAATTTCAAAATAACACCGACAGACTTCTCAGACAAACACACAGTATTTGGTCATGATTTCCTCCGTGGCTCTGCACTAGTCACAGTCAGTGCAAGAAAATTACAGCAACTTTTTGATATGTTTTGGGTTGGGCCACAGACTAATTAACTGTATATTAGTTTTTCTCATTGCTTACTCTCATTGGAGTGTTTTTTTTTTTGTTTTGTTTTTTTGGCTGGTGGAGCCACTCAGAGACCAGCAGTAGAAAATTCTGGTTGTAATTGGCAGCTCCCAGTGTGGGTGTGTGTAACAGTATCGAGGCATTTCTGAAAAAGGGAATGAACACTCAGCAAACCCCACCTGGATAAAAATAGGTTACACATAAACAAACAAAACAGAACAGTGGGCATGAGTTCCAGTCCAAATTACAACAAGCTACCAACAGGGACGAATCTGCCTCGGTTTGCATCAGATATGTTGGGAACAGAAACCTTCCAGCCAGTTCAGTAATTTTCTTCCCAAGCGGCCGCCTGCTGTGCAAGTCACTGTGGGTAACATTCCCACCGTGCCCCTCTGGCACCAGTCTGTTGTTTCATGCCCCAGTCATAACCTCCAGTCCCCCTGCCAAGGCTGCACTTCCTGTTAGTCTCTCTCA
Organism: Myripristis murdjan; assembly: GCF_902150065.1. Classification (NCBI taxonomy): domain Eukaryota; kingdom Metazoa; phylum Chordata; class Actinopteri; order Holocentriformes; family Holocentridae; genus Myripristis; species Myripristis murdjan. Next base: position 9,666,510 of record NC_043990.1, read on the forward strand.
TTGTTGGTGGTTGAGTTGATGCTATTGCTGTTGAGATAATTGCACATCCAATGTACATGGAGAGTCTCTGTGGACCAGTGGTGGAGAGAGTACTACAAACTGCTGCTGAAGAAGAAGTACTGTTCCTCTACTGAGGAACAGTACTTTACTGCAGTAGAAGTAGAAGTACTGCAGTAAAAATCTACTGCAGTAAAAGTAAAAAGTGTCTCATTTGAAATGTCCTGGCAATGAAAGTGATTGAGCTCCTTTTTCCAAACAGTAACTGTGTTAGCTGTGATCTTTTCCATGCAGTTAGAAAAGGAGGAGAAAACACACTGTAAACTACATGCTTTTAAAGGGACATTACACTAAACTGAAGTGAGGACCATGTAGACTCAACTGACACATGTGGAATAAGCACATGTTGAGTCTAAATGGTTCTCTGATATTTTGACCCTTTTTCCCCCACTCTTATTCCACATTTTTTGCCCGTTGAGTCTAAATGGTCCTCGCTTCCATCAACCATTTCATCAAGCGGCTTTTATTTTGAAATTTGGAAATGACAAAAAGTAGCGCCAACAAAGCAGAAGCAGGTTCCTCTTCTTGTCTTTGCTGACTGAGCTTTTATTGTGAAAGGTACCACAATCCGTCATTGATCCTTTGTTCTCTGTAATGGATCTGATTTGAAGTGCAGTCAAGTCAAGTCAGTTTATTTATATCCAACAAAGCGTTGCCCAAAGTGCTGCACAATGACAGATAAAACATTAGACAAAAAAAATCAAGACAAGTTAAGACAAATTAGTACATTAATATTAAAGCAAATTCCATGACATCAAAGAATGAAGACACTGGAACAAAATAAAGATGAGAAATGAAATGAAATGAAATAGAGAATGTAATTAGTTACTCCTCCTCTGCTGGTGAGAGACTGAAGGAGAGGATGAGAGAGCAGCTTCAGCAGACAGTCAGTGGTGGCAGCTGATGTTTTTGCATCAAAAGTAGGTCTGTTGTTTTGGGGATTCTCTTGTAAGTGCATGAAATAGCAGCCCCTTTTCCAGAGCTTTTGCATGAGTGTGTGTGTGTGTGTGTGTGTGTGTGTGTGTGTGTGTGTGTGTGTGCCTATTGTCCTGTGGGTGGCAGGGAGCCAGACTCAAAGGGAACCTACTTATTTTTGCCTTCATCTTATATCAGAGGAAGCAGAGGAACAGAATGACATCGTCTTATTATGACTTCATATATTCTCACCGATTTTAATAAATTTTTATTCAAGAAATCAAAATCAGACACAAAGAAACCTCAGTAGTTCTCTCATTTTGTTTAATTTTTAATTTTTTTATTTATTTATTTATTTACTTTTGTCACCTTGGAGTTCCAACATCAGATTCACTGAGACATTAGAGTCTACGAAAAAAAAAAAAAAAAAAAAAAAAACTTGCCTTTTACCTCTAGGAGGATGGCAGTGTTTCCCAGTTTGGCAGTTTGTATTTACAATAAACACAATATGACACGCGTGCAGCATAATGTCAGATTTAACAAGCTGTTATTGCTGAAGCAGCTGTCTTGTGCGTCCCTTTACAAGAACTATTGCAGCAGGTGAAATTCAAAGTTTCCCACAGGAACGGTAAGCTCCAGCTCGATGTCGTAACAGTTACAGCGCAGATCTCTCAGTGTAAAACACGCCGCTTGGCTTTAAATACTCACCACAAAAATATCTCAGGAGTTTACTCTGTCACTCTTCAAGTTATTCTGGTTGAAAGGCAAATGCAAAAAATACCCATCCTTCACATTTAGGTCATTGTGAATGACCTGCTGCTTTGAAAGGTTGCGGTGGCTTTTTGGAATGGAAAATTTACTCATCCTGAAGACGGCGTACTGAAGAATTTTTTAAAAAAAGGTTGATGGCATATCATGAATAGTATTAGAGCACATTCAGCCGTAGCGGATGACCTCAAACTGCACTTGTTTTTGAGTGCCAGCAGCTTAACAAACGAATAAGACGCTTGGAATTTAAATATTTAGATGAACGCCATTAGATCACACTGGATTTGTGTTATTTTAAAAAATAAATATGTACAGAAAGGGTTGAGCCAGTTCAGATTAAAAAAACAAACAAACAAACATCTAAGAACACAGAAATAAAAGACTTCTCCATTTTCCACCCACATCTTCCTCTTTCTGTTCTTGTTAATCCAGTTATGTTAATAGCCATCGCATTGCAATTGTAGGTTAAACCCCACTGTCCACAGCCTCTCTTTGTGAGTGTAAAATATGCCAGTGGAGCTCCAATATTCAGAGGCTAAGGCGATAGTGACCTTTTTTTAGATGGAGATTTAAAGGACCAAATCTATAAAGTTATTCGATATCCTGTAATGTTATTAATTTTGTAAAAGCACATGACATGTTTTGGACATCTCCTGTTGGGATACAGGGGTAGTGGCCATCAGATGATGCCGTTATATTTTGAAAGTCTGGGTTTTGCATGTTTGCTGTGCTGCAGGATGGAGGGGACTTCACTGACCACGTTTACATGCACACCAGATTCCTGTATTATTCGGAATATCCTCAATATTCCGGTTGTGCACGAGTCATGTAAACACGCCCCGAACCCGATTAAGGTCACATTCCGGTTGAGAGAAAATTCTGAATAAGACCCCTGGCGTATGCCTGTTCTAACCAGAATATTGTGCCATGTAAACACTTTAATCGGAAAACGCCCGAACCGGAATATTCAGTTACGTCTGCGTATGCTCGATTTGCGAGGAATCCTGGGGCGTCTTTGTTGCTATGGTTACTGCAAGCAGGGAGAACGACATGGCGAAAAGCAGCAAGAGCCAGCATTTTTGGAGTGAGTAATGAAAGACTTAAATATCGTGGAATATATCGATGGGAGAAAACACAGAAATAGCGTCATCTTCTTCTTCTTCTGTATTTTCGACAGACCAGATGCCTGCAGGCGTATTGCTGCACCCCTGCAGGTTGAGTGTTGCATTACATAGAGCGTGGAATACGCTGAAACACGGGAATATGCCAAGTAACATGTAAACGGAATATTCCAGTTGCTGCAGCGCATATAAACACCTTATTCTGAAAATTACCTTAACCAGAATATTGACCTGAATCCGAATATGGTGTGCATGTAAACGTAGTCACTAATTTCTACCACTACTAATAAAGTACAACCCAATTATACCTGCCTGCTCTCTAACTCCAGTCACCGTGGCTCAGGCTCACATGCTGCAGAGCGAGCAGCAGGTGGATTGCTCAGTGATTTCATCATCCAAGAAACCAGATTTTCAGTTTACTCCCCCGACTCTTTGCCTAAAGATAAATCAGCCTCTGAGTCAAGGCTGGGCGAAACAAACAAATCAAGCATCTTTGAGCGAATACGTGTACCTCGATATCAATATTGTGACAATACCACAGAGGAGACTTCTGGTAAACAGTCATTAATAATGTGGATATGATGACCCAGCAGCATAACAGCAGAACAGCTACAACAATGTTTAAGTGTAGAAAATTGCATCTCTTTCCTGTAATGCAGCCGTGAAAACCAGGAAAAGACAACACTTCATGCCAGTCATGATATCATGATATTCAAAATCTCAGACAATATGCAGCATCAGATTATGATATCAAAATAACACCAATGTATTGCCCAGCTCTGCTCTCGGGTGCCCCACAAAGCTGCTTGCCCTTTATTTCAATTTTCCTGTTTGATAATTGTAGTTTCCAGGTGAACTGTGCCAAGTCTGACAACAAAAAGACAAAGACCTGTAGTGTGTGGTGAGATCATAGATGTGGATGTTTGCTTAGTAAAGAGGAGGCCCACCACTAAAACCACCCTGCACGGTGGATTCCAGCGGCATTCAGGCCCCACTCCCTCTTCTTAAACACCTAAAATAAGCAAACACATTGGAGAACATGTTGCTATAACAGACTCGGTTTTAGCATTTGGACTCTGCAGTATGTGTGTGGAAATGGCAACAGGGTTCACCGATAAAAGCGCTGCGATAAGTTTATCTTGTGAATCACTGTTGTGCGCTCGGGCTGCTGAGGAGGAGCCTCCGCAGAGAAAAAGCCCCTCCACGCTTCACTTCCAGTACTTGCCTCAGATCAGTTTCATGCAACTCGACCTCAAACTCAAAAATAGCATCCCTAAGATATGAATGTGCGGCGCGCACCCACCAACACGCACATCCACACACACAAACTGAATTATTCTAATTTGTGAGGACTAAAGGTTGCACGTAGGGAAGTAAGTCTCACATATTTGAGCGGCTTTCCCTGTTGCTCACGCTGTCGGCCACTGTGGGAACTGACTCGCTTCCACGGTGCAAGAATTTATATTATTTGCAAAGTCATGGTGATAGTGACTAATAATCAAAACACAGTTTGGGATCCACTTACTTTTTCAAAACAACGAGAAGAGCTTCTCCCCAATATGAGACAGCAATAATTTGGAAAATATGACATCCAACCAGATTGCTGTTATGAAAGTTAAACTTACTAAACTTACTTCCAATGTTAGCTGTTCTGTGATTACAAAATGATAGTAGTGTAGGGAGAATAATAATCACTTCCTTGTGTCATGAGTTCATGTTCACACTTAAATAAAATATAGGTCAGGCCTGGAAAATTATGAGGTTACCTGATCATGGGAAGTCCATTATGTTTGCTGCAATATTATAAAATTGTTGGTGTCGAAATGTTGTGTTATCAGCCGTTTTGCACCAGCAGCTGTCACTTCTGTTAAAGATGGTGGGCATCTCGCTCTACAGTTCCTCACTGGGTTATTGTGTGTAAGTTTTGCAGATAACTCATTAATAACGGGGCTGATGGGTGCAGTTTTAGTTAGGGATGGACTGATAACGGCTGTAAAAAGCAATATTGACATCGGTCCAGTGTTATTTTTGCCTGGTGATAAAGAGGAGGTCACCTAATACAACTGTAACCTTAGCAACAGAGGAAAACTAACCGATAATTTAGACAGGCGTGTCGGAAAAGCTTGAAATGTTTTGTTCCCGCATTTGTGTCGCAGTTCCTCTCAAAATGCATATCAATTTCGGGTTCGGCCACTATAGGTGGGAAGATATCAGATATCGGTATCAAAAAACACATCTGTGCATCCCTAGTTTTAGTCAGTGAGAGAATTCCCTCTGGATTGAACGATGTGAGGTGCATAATGAGGCTCGTAGGGAGGAATGACTCCTTGCTAATAGTCATGAAAGGCAAGTCCACTGTAGGTTTGCTTTGCTGGGAGCTGTCAATCATTTGCAGACATAATAAATCTGATTAGCATCAACGTGCACAGTGAGAAGTAATGAACAGCGCATGGCGATTTCAGATGTATTATTAGACAGTAAGTTAGGATTGACTGAGGAAAGCAGGAACGTGTGATGCTGAGAATTGTTTTTTCTTTCACCCTTCCGTTCCTCAGAGGCGGGCTGTGTGCATGTTGGGTTCAGAGGAAACTTTCAGTAATGGAAGATCATCAGGTCTCTATGCACGATGAAAACAGGCCCTTATTTTGGAAGGAGAGAGTCCTGACCTTCAATTTATTGTCGCTGTTCGATGGAAACCTAAGGATGAAAGCAACAGCCTTGTTTTAAGCTCACACACCCTGCATTTTGAAGCAATCCTTTAAAAAGGCTTTGGAGCTTTTCTCAGGTCATAAAGAATCAGAACTGAATCGTTTTAGTGATTTATGAAGTAAAAATACCAAACATGTCCTTGTTACACCTTCACAAATGCTACAGTTTGATTACTTTTCTCTGTTTCTTATCAGTATAAATTGAAAACATTCTTTTTTTTTTGGCTGCTGGTCAGACTATGTCAGCAATACGAAGACACCACTTTGGGCTTTGACAGCTTCTAAAGAGCATTTCTCTATTTTTTGACATTTTAGGGACAAAATAAAATTAAAAAAAAAAGATCAATTGCTTAGTCAACACAGATAATTATCTTTAGTGGCAGCACTTATATGGAGTGCTAAGTGTTAAGTTAAATTACCCTGTTGTTGCCATAGGTGCCGCCCCAAATCCATTGGGAGAAATCATTTGAGGACAAAGGCTGTGCTATCATTATGTCAGTTTTTACTCTCTACCACAGCTTAGTGCCCAAAAAGTTAACATATGATGGGCATATAGTAACTGATTTGCTTCTCATTCTGTTCTTCCAGTCGAAAACACTGGAAAGAGAAAACAATGCAGTTTGTAAGAACAGGGCGTAAAGCGATGACCCCCATTAGCAGAGGACATATTCATATATAATCTCCACGTTCACACCTGCACTGCGTCCGCCCAGTCCTCGGCCAAGACCGTGTGGGTGTCCCAGGTGTGGCTCGGCGCCCGGCGTCCTGCTGAAGAGGGACGATGCCCAGGACTCACAGGGCCTCCTCACCTGCCTGCTATTTCACACGCTTTCGTAAGGTGACCTTGTTTGTTCACATGTGCAGCCGAGGGCATCGCGTACCTGGAACTATCACAACACAACGAAATGTCACAACATGGATTTCTCTGGAAAGTTGTGCAAACCGAATTGGATTATTTTTAGGTCTTTAAAAAATCTGGAAAAAGGGACGTGAAAATGTTTTTGTTCATTCCTGATGGCTACACATTTTATGTAATTGTGAACTCACTGTCATTTCACAGGATTTTGATGTTGATATTAGCAATGTTTATTATTAATTATTGTCGGTTTATAGTGTAGCAGCCTGTTTGAAAATCAGATTCCCCAGACACTATTGGTGCATTTTATATCAAACACCAACCGAAATCTAAAAAAAATCACCCAGCGTCTGGGAAAATATCTGGGGTTTTGAAACAGATGGAAACGCAGCGACCCTGCCTGTTGTAATCGTCAGTGTAACTCGGTCTCACAGTGCGCGGTTCCTGCTGTAAGACCCATTTCCCAGCATAGTTCCTGTTGGTCATGCTGCTACTTTAAAAAAAACAAACAAAAAAAAAGGGTTCACATTCTTTCACCGAGTCACAAGCCTCTTTGATGATAAACGATATCAAGCTATAATTAGTTTCCATTACTTTGTTTCTAGTTTCATTGTTTCAAAGCTTGGTGGGTTGGTGGGCACCCCAACAATGAAACAGCTTGACAGGGTCTGCCGGTGGGACAGGAGAGGACAGGGGGGGAATTTCTATCACTGAAATGGGATTTGTACAAGACCAGAGGATTAGTGTCGTCCCAAAGCCAGAGAGCTAATAACAGATTGTTCACCTTTAGCTGATGTCACTTATAAAGTGACATCAGCTTAGACTGTGTAACTCCTGTGATTCAATCTGAGATTTTTCACCATATGATGTCACATAATTTGTATTGTATTCAATAAAGTTTGAAAAATTATCTCAGAACAAGTGTCAATGCATTGAAATAAATGGAGTAATCCTTCCTTATTTTAGGATTTTGCCACTACTTGTGAAAAAAGTCAGATGATTGACCCCAGATGGAAACTTGTAATAAAGCCATTGGCGGATTAATTTCGCTTGTTTGAATTTACATTCCTCAATTTTAATGCCAAGTTTGAATGAGGTGTCAAGATGGAAACTTTACTTCTCTCAGTGTCTGAGGTGAAAGCAGTCAGAGGAATCAATACATTTGATTAACAGTTAACTTGTGGTAATTTGTGGGAGTGATGTCTGTGCTTGTCTTCCCACAGTGTTGGGAGGTACCCCTGGCATTTAGAGCGCACGGTGCGTCCGCCGCGATATTGACTGATAGCGGCGGGTGACACCATGAGGGATGTCTTTCTAATCTTCCTGTTAGGATGATGTCACCGGCAGAGAAATGTGGCCGGCCGCTGGGAGATTTCAGTCTCCAGGATACAGTCGAATACAAACTGTCATTTTATCCCTCCAGTGTGCTCTACCCAGTTGGCCTATGAAAGATTGTTAGTGGATACTGTGATAGACTAAAATACCTTTTCAAAATAACAGATTGCATCCATAGCAAACTGCAGAATAAAGTTGCAGAGCTCCTTTCCAAAATGTTGTACCCACTCATATTTCCATCCTGGGTGCTGAATTATTATCTGAAAGCATCCAATCACATGAATAATCCAAGGACTTAAGTTACCTTTGTGTTTTTTTTTGTTTTTTTTTTTGTTCATTTGTCTGAATTTTGTGCTACATTTTGTGAGTGCTGCTCTCGCTCTTTTTCATCCAAATACCTCGAGCCGCGCTTGGACACACATCCCTCTTTTTGAGTGTAGCATTGACGGTCTTTGTCCATCGCTCCGCCCGACCTGCATGTCAGAGAGCAGATACATCCTGGCCCAGCGCTGGTCGTGGGGCGTGGAACAATAGTACTAACCCCCTGCCTCTAGCATGTTAAGCCACACTAATGCCAGGAATGTCTGTAGTGAGCTGGCTGGCACACACTGTGTGTTGCTGCAGGGGTCCTGGGTTTGGGTGGTATTGCTGCCCTTTCCTCTCGTTCAAATCAAACTCAGCTGCCCTCTGGCTTGCTGCTCGCACTCAAGCCAGTGGATTAGTGCCTCTGCTTTCTGCAGGGGAGAATCCAGAGTTTATTAACACTATTTATATTGATTTTCTCATGCCATTTTCTCCAACAGTGGAGCTGAGTTCAAGAGAATGAGCTCATCGGTGTTGAAATTGAAAACCTGTTGTACTTATGGACAGCATATCCCAATCAACATGCTTAGGTGATGTCATAATAAATTATCACTGACAGATTCATTCATGTTTTCACATCAGATGAAGGATAAGCGATTTCTATCATCTTTGACCCCTTTAAAAGCACCAGTGGGTAAAATCAGAAATGCACGATAGTAAAGCTAAACATTAGGCTGTGTTTTTGAAACCCATGAAAACTTGTCACTTGAACCTACAAAATACAGCAATTATATAAAAATCATAAATATTCAGTTAATGTGTTTGCTACAAGAGCAGTATCACCCAATTGGATACCTCAGAATTATTTGTTATCATTATTAGTTAGGAAAAAAAATAAATATAAATCAAGCTGCCGTGTAGCTCTCCATTGAAGGTCCCAGTTTCAGGGCCACCACTCTCACAGAATGGGTTTGTTGTTCTTTGGCAATAAAATCTTCTCCTGGGTGGCCCTAGAACAGCCTCTAGTGGAGCTTTGTCAGTGCTACACAAAGGACGATGTCCGCTTGAGTCTCTCTCTTCTTCACAGTTGTACGTGGACCGGACAGCCGGCCTCAGAAAACATTTTTCATCATGATGCCTCCTGAGAATTCCTCCGATGGTTGACGGCTGCATGTTAAACGCTCTGTCCTCTGCCTCCGAGCGCCTCAGGAAGGGGGAAACTACAGACCGCGCCGCACACCATCTTTTATCTGTGTGTTGTGGGTCTGTGTTAATACTGCGGCATTTCGGCAGAAGATTCTCCATATTGTTTGTCAGCTGTTTGTGTGTGTGTGTGTGTGTGTGAGAGAGAGCAGACGGGATGCAACAAATGCACACAGTGTTTGATATCGCTTTAATAAGTTCAATGGGGAAGGCATGGCACCGCAGACATTATCACCTCCTCCCCAAGCTGCTCCAGCAGTCTGGCTCCGATGTTGTATGTCATGTCTCGGCTTGGCTTCGCTCCATGATGGGCAGAGCCTCGTCCCCGGGCGGGCGGGAGGGAGGGGGGAGGGTGGCCGGGAGGGTGGGGATCGAGTCTTCCACTTCCCATGAGTGGATACATGAGAAATCGGACTGAGCTTTGACACCATGCTGCTGAACAGCTGCATGGAAACAGCAACATCAACTCATCAGGACTGGCGGTCAGGTGGTTTGCTGCCCACACGCTGACATTTTGTTGGGGATCATAATTTTCTCCACCTTCACAAATACTGAATTCCCTAATCTCATCATGTAATGTGGTAGTTATTTTATAGTATTTTGATGTTTTCTATTTATTACGCTGGTAAGACCAGTGTAAAAATGAAATTCAGCTCAGTGGCTAATGGCTAGTTTTTATGGTTTTCACATTCAGAATCAGAGTAATGCATTTATTGAGTTGGCAACACATTTAAGGAATTTGTTTTTTGTTTACAGCATTCATAGCATATATAACACTTTATACAGCAGTTAGTTCTGGTGGAGTGATTTGATTGGACAATAAGTGGCCCATGAGTGCTGATATACAGCAATAACAGCCCTCGTTTTACGATTATGTATCACTCCGCTTTACCGGTGTTCAGCAATAATCAGTAGTTGCATGAACAGCCTGGATCTACATTGTGATAATCTTCATACTACGACCACATGAAGATGGACATGTCTCTAAAAATAACTGGAGTCACATCATGAATGGTGGTCAGAAGATGACGTGCCAAACACAAAATTTATGGAGATCTTTTCAAGTCAAACAAGAACAAAAATAAGTGCTGAAGACATTTAATACAAACAAAATCTCTGATTATATGTGCATTTTACAGCGCAGACTTTGGCGAATAATCAATTATGGCGAGGAGCTGTTACACCAAATACATAAATCATCATCAGCTCATTTCCAGTTCCTGGTATTAATGTGGGTATCCTGTTTCGGCCAGGCTGTAGATCCTTAAAGGAAGGTGCTGTCCCAAGTTTTGGTTTTGCAAAATTATCCATGTCAGTACACTCTCAGAAAACAAGGTGCAGGAATGAACCTAAAGAGGCACAGAGGCTTGTTGATTGGGCTGCAGCCTATTACTCTATGGTGTGAATATTGTACCCTTTTTGTCTATAACTCTAAAGGGACAATTAAACGCCCTAAACAACATAAAAATACACTTTGAGAAAATTTGGATATGTCCCTTTAGTGGCAACAGAGCAGTTTATAGCTGAAATGGTGGAAATGTACCTTCAGATTCAAAGAAAACTATTAGATTATTTGATTTTAGAAATGTTTTTTGTATAAGTGCAAAAATGTAGATAATTATTCCCCTATGAAAAAGCTCACATGTGATGGTGCAGTAGTACCTTTGGCCACAAAAATGGACCATGCACTGCACTCGTGTTTCTGATAGTGTATGATACCACGATTAAGATGATGTTTCGGGTCTGCCCCGCCAGTTGTTGGGTAAAGTTTGCTGCCTGTCATCAGCAGCAGGTCGGTTTCGTCAGTGTGAGGCCCTGCGCTCCACCAGAGCTCCTCCGCAGTGCCGATCCTGCAGCACCTCCACACGCTTGTCCTCATCCTCGGGTCACTGTATCTCCTTAACGTCCTGTCGAAGCGCTGACCGGGCAGGAATGTGCTGATTTGGGGTATAAAGCCACAAGATCAAACAGTTTTGGTTGATGCACAGTCACATGGTATGCATCAGTGGTCTCATTTGATAAACCGAATTATTCCAAATTGTCTTTTTGAGCAGATGAACCACGTCATGAGTTTTGATTTGCAGCATCCTGGTTGTGCACACAGGTCTTTTGATTTTTGAATCAAATCCTGTTATCTTTTCAGTCTGCTGATTGTATGTAATTGACTCTGTCGCTCTCCTATGATTTAATATAGTGAATGAAAGAATCCTGGTGGCCTGTGGTGTGTGAGGATTTGGTGTATGCTACCTCAGTTATTAAGTGCTTTAGCATTTTAGTGCACACTGGATCTCCACTTGATGAGGTTTACAGTTTATTTGCAGTCAGCCAGGCTAAAATCTGTGATTTTTTCTGCTTGTTTGTTTGTTCTTTTGTTCATTCATCGATGTGCTGCAGACTGTCTGAGACACCACTGATTTAATTTTGATGAAACCTTGAAGTATGGTGCATTTCACCATTTTCAAAATTACACTGATTGGCCCGAGGGAGGCGCTGCAATTACGAGCCAAAACAAAATGGCACATTTGTTTCTGATTAAGGGACATGACATCTAAAATATAAAAGAAGATATGTTCAAGGTACATCCGCAAACTGTACATATCTGAGCTAGTTGATACTTTTTCAGGAAGGGCAGATACAGTTTTCTGGTGTTCTTCAGCGAGAACTAGTTCCCAACAAAACTCTTCTCCTGCTGAGTGCCATGGATTATGTTGGGTGTATGTGTCATTGTTTTTCTAAATAGCTGTTGCTGATGGTTGATGGTTTGAGCTCCGCACAGCAAAACAATAGACACACTGGAGACACACTGTAAACTTTGCCAAATCATGATCTGGGTGGAAAGTTTGCACTAGAGAGTAGTGGGAAAGTATCTTTTTTTTCCCCCCTTTTTTAATATTTTGGGTGAACTGTTCCTTTAGAACTTAGGGTGGCTGCATGGTTTTATTTTCTTTTATTATTATTTTTGTTTGCTTGCTGTTGGATGTTGTTGTGTGATGGTGCCTCCCGTCCTTCAGAGGCTTTAATCACACTGAAACATTTTTCTCGTCAGGAGACATTTTTTAGATTTCTGAGTGTGTGTCTCATTTTGCTGTCCGCTGCCCCAAAGGCACCAAGTACCTCCCTGCACTTTTTTTTTGTTTTTTTTTTTTTTTTAATATCCGACTCGTCTCATGGCTTAATCTCTAACTCTCCTTCAGCAGTCAGATCTCCTCCTCACTCCCCTCAGCATCTCATTAGAGGCTCATCTCCTTCCCCCACTGATGTTTCACTGCTGCTGCAGCTGCTGGAACAGGATCTGTGCAGTAATTCCTGCTTGACACACGGTCATTGATTGTGTATTGACTGGCAAAGGAGTCATCGGGGTCTTTCTGAATAATTCCTTGGCTGTGATGTAGGATGTGTGCATTCATGGCTAAAAATGGTGTCAATATCATGATGTGTGATTTGTTACAGAAATATTCTGCCTTGGAAGTATGCGCTTTCCTCCCTTTTTTCACCCTTGATCTGCTCATTGGCCGACTAAATTTGGACAGGATGAAGGATCGGTGTGTGAGAGTGCAGAAACACTCGGTTGAGTCCAGAAAAGAATCTGTGAGAGGGGAAAACCAGGTGGCCTTTGTAAAGTTTTTTTTGTTTTTTTTTTCATTTTTATTCCGTATCATGGAAACAGTAGCTCGTAATCAATCACAAGTTTCTTACATTTGTTTCGTTCCATGATCGAAAAGGGGCAGGAAGAAGAAGGTCTTATATTACCAGCCCCTTTCTCAAAAAAACAGAGCAATAAAATAAATGGATGGTCTGTCTGTCAGTCATTTAACAGTCATTACTTATAGAAATTACAAAAGTATAAGAAAAAAAACCATACACAACAAGTCGCCATCATCAAAAAAACAAAACAAAAACAACATTTTTTTTTTTTTTTTTACCTGTCAACTTCGTATTAAGTTAAAAAAAAAAAAAAAAAACACTCACAGGATTTTAGGATTACAATTAGACTGTTTTTTTTTTTTTTTTTTTTTTTTTTTTTTTTTGGTAAAATCCATGCCAGACTTTCAATTTGCATAAAGTGCAGCCATGAGTTTTTCATTTCATTCCTTTTCCTTTAATTAAGGGCTTATTGCTGTCCCACTGTCCACCTTGTTTGTAATTGAAAGAATTTTCACGCAAATGTCCTCAGCAGTTCCCTCCCACTTGTCCTCAGTTAATGATCAGACCCAACAGTGAGATGTGTGTCTTGTGTATTGATTTATCCTCACACAAGGGAGCCTTGTTTAGCTCTTTTTTCAGGACATGGTGACATTCAAAATTTTATTATCATGATTTGGAGTATTTAGGTGGTTTGAAGGCAATGTGAACTATTTCAGTTATTCACTTGTTATAATAAAAAGCAGCTGTCAGGGCTGTGCACTTTGGAGCAATGCAGCGTTTCAGGCTTTGAATACTGAGATGTGTAAAATCCTCTTCATTGAACCATTGCAGATGCTTTTTAAAGGCTTTGCTTTTAAGTAGTCTGGTCAGTGAACACTTAATTAGGATGATTCATGCTTGAACACAAACCCTCATCAGTAAGTGGCCATCAAACCCCATCCACTCTGAAACTGGAACCTGTGTGAACCCGAGGCCCCTAGCACAACATGAACATCTGCCCAAAACGGCTGTATAATTATTATGTGTAACCCTATAACAGGGGCAGTCAACCATGTGCCGCGGAGGGCCGAGAGTCTGCAGGTTTTCATTCCAACCAAAAACTGATCACCTCACGTTCAAGCAGAGAGGAGGAACTGGTCAGTGAAATCACCTGGTGTGGTTTTAGGTTGGAGTGAAAGCCTGCGGACGCTCGGCCCGTCACGGCACACGGTTGACCCCCCCTGCCCTTTAATGTTGCCATATTGGCAGAGATGTTTATTTTCATGTAGAGCGCCAGCTGCAGCGACAGTTTATTAAGCCACCTGTTAGAAACCCACCTCTTTGTTGTTGCAGAAATATCACAAGCGGTGCGAGACTTTGGTCAAACACAAACCAGCAGCACGACACATCTGCACTGCCCTTCATGTCTACATACGTCACTGGACTACAGCTAATTATTGAAAGTATGTGCAAACACTACAGTGTCTGACTGATGTCTCATGAATACGTTTTGGCCCTGACTAAATATAAAAATGTTGGTATATGTCTTGTTGCTAAATAAATTTGAATGATCTCACTTTATCTATTTATGCCAATTGGTGTTGTGCACATTAGCTGGTTATATAACCTGCTGGTGAATAGTTGCCTGTTCATCTTCCTCTCTGTCACTGCTACTTATTTTTCAGCAGGGCACCTTAAGATTCTTCATAAGAATCACACATCAGAAATTCTATGAAAGTACGATGAATAACCTTTTTCTAAGAATCAACCTTTTTATAAGAATTTCAAACGGTTTTTCAAACTCTGTCATTTGAATCCATCAACAGGAAAAGTTGCCTAACCCCTTTAACTATGTTTTCCCCTAAAAAGTCCCCTTAACTAATTCTAACTAAAGTTAGAAAAAAACTTTCCCATATTGACAATGTCACACACATATTCTGTATCTGCTGTATCTGCATCTGCATCACACTTGAAGTGAATGAAATATTTAAAGCCATTTAATTCTAAATGGCTGCAGCATTACATCAAATAGAAAATATCTAGATGTCTTGTGCATCATTTTATACACTTTTCCCTGTAATTCAGCAGGACATGTCCGCTATCTGTAGAAACCTTGGGCTCTCCACTAGAATTCAAAATAAAATTCTGTGGGTTGAACAGAGCGTAGCCACACATAAATGACAAAACCCGCCCGAGGCGAGGCAGAGCTGAAGAGGCTAATGCAGCTCTGAAGCGTCAAGTAATACACACAAGTCCTGCATTGTGTCTTGCTACACCACTGGTGAAAGTCTACTTGTGCATGCATCTGCTCTCTGCTGGCCTGTTCATGCCTGAGAGTACAGTATTGTCAGCAGTGCTGACACCAGGCACAGCACACAGAGGAGAGGTGCCAGCCTATCGCTGAACCTTGAGGAGACTGCTGAGTCAAAGACGACATGACCTTGACTGTCATCTTCCAAACTGCAAACCATTAAGACTCATGTCTGTTGATATGGACGCATTTAGCAATAAGTAAAGTACATTGGAAAGCATTTTTTCTATGTATTTTTTTAATAATTCACCAATGAACTGGATTATACATCTGTTATATCATTTTCTGTCTTGTCTGGAAGGTGTGCTTTGCTCTTGTCATTGATTGTTTGATTTGTCATTTTTTGTCATCTGTCATTTGATTTGTCAAAGAAGCATCCATATACTGCACCAGAATTTAATTTGAGCGAACACAGACAATCTACAGGCTTTCAATTTGTGGCGATGAGATGCTCTCCTTTGCTGCAGTCCCTCCTTTAGGCTGACAAGAAGGATGTATTTTTGTGACTAGTGAAGCTTTAATTGTAAATGTTGATTGGATGTTCCAAAAGGATTCCTTGCTTGAAGTTAATTTGGTTTGAATTGGAAAGTGGAGATGAAGGCCTCCTTAAAAAATGCTGTGTCACCCAAAACCCCTCTGAGGTGTTCACCCCGCTGCAGCACTTCCATGAAAAATAGAAAGACTCGACGACGCCACTGGTAGAGCATTTGAGGATTAGATAATGCTGAGTCACTGTGTGGGAAATGACAATGTCGTCCAACAACCCCATGGATGTTTTTCAGAGGTTGTAGAAAAATGTAGTGAATTTGGTGGTGTACTTGTGTATATTTATTATGTAGTTTTACTCTGCCTCATTTCAAAGCAAATTACACCTTTCTATATTAAACTGGCAACTTACAGTCTTATTTTTATTTAAAGATGATGCTATCAGAGTCACCATGGGGGGACCATCCCTGTTACCATAAGAAATGGCAGTGTAGAAAATGCACTTTTACTATAAATACTTAAGTACATGTAATACCAGCTACTTCAGTATTACTGCTTCTGCCAAGGAGGTGAAACCCCTGGCAGGGCATTATGTCATCGCTCCTGTCTGTCCGCTTACTTTTTCAGGATAACTGAAAAAGCACTGGACAGATTTAGACAAAACTCGGTGAAAAGGTTGTTCATAGGCGAGAAAAGAAGTGATTAACCTTTTGGACCAGTCAGTCTCGGGGGGGGGGGGGGGGGGGGGGGGGGGGGGGGGGGGGGGGCATGGCAGTGGGTGGGGCTCAGCACAAACAGGGCTATAGTTTCCAAACACATCCATGTAACATCACGAAACCCAGTGTGCAGGTTGGTCATAGATTAAGGTGGCACTGACCATTTTTTTTACACTGATTGGTGGAAAGGAGTGTATCATTTGTCATGGGCGTGGCTCGGCACAACCAGGGCTGTAACTTCCTGCTGTACCCTTGGCACACGACTGCCTTCTTGTTACTAAATTTTGAATATGTAACCTCTATTAGGGTATCTGTGCTTTCACGCAAGTAAAGCAGGTGTACCTCTTCCACTGGTGTTTTTTTTTTTTTTTTTTTTTTGTGTGTCTTCCTCTCTGTCGGTCAAAAGATCATCTCTTGACACTTTCTGCACCGGCTCACTAAAGCCAGCTGATGCTCTGTTGTGCTGTCACGGCTGAAGCTGACTGTTATTGGTCAGGGCATCTCCCCGGTGAACCGCCAAGAGGATGAGCTGGGACAGCATCAGGGAGGGGTAAAGGGTGGAGGAGGGAGGTGTGCTTCTTTCTTTCATAATTTTCTCTGCTGACAGGGCTTGTGTGCAAGAGAGAGAGAGAGGGAGAGAGAGAGAGAGAGAGCGGGAGAGAGAGAGAGAGAGAGAGAGTACAAAAACACTAAGCTGCCAGCTCGTGTAGCAGCAGCAACAGCAGCAGCAGCACAGCAGAGAAAGAGAGTGAGGGAAAGGGGAAGCAGCCCACTGTTGGCAGAGAGAAATTGACATCCTCCAGCGGGCTCGACGGTGCTGAGCTGACCTTGCAGCCGGAGCCTCAGGGACGCCGGCGGGGCGAGCGAGAGCATGGACACGGCGAGGTCTATCCAGCATGAGATCACCTCTCTCAAAGGTACTCCTGCCTCTTTGAATCTTTTGCCTCCTCTCACTGTCACCATCACTATTTCAGGACCGCCTTGTTTTCCCACAATCCCTTGCTGGTGAGAAGTACCTCATCATGTGTATGTGGGCTGGAAAAAAAAAAAAAAAAAAGTTTAGTTTCACAGAATTGAGTGCTGTTGGGTTAAATGGAGGAATTCTAATCCTCTGTGCTCCCTTGTTCTCTGCTTGTTTTGCTGGATAAAAGGAATTAAAAGCTTTTGTTCCCCTTTTGTGGCCAGGCGTGACCGCAGGGGCTTGCCCGGGGGTCGGGGGGGGGGCGATTGTGCTGAGATGGGGGGTGTCATGAGCGTGTGCGCGGCTGCATATGTTTATGTGCGCTCACCACGAGTGGGATGCTTTGGGAGGCTGCCGCTGCTGCATGCGGCACGCTGAATGCGTCTGCGCCGGGAGTTGCAGAGCGGCTGCTGCTGCATCGCCGCGGTAACAGCAGCCAGTAGAGCCCAGCGCAGCCCTGCCCCTCGACCAGCGATGGGACTGCTGGATCCATGGAAATCATATCAGACAGCCGTGTTAAAGCCGCACTGTGCATGTGCAACTGTGGGAGAGAAGCACGCATTTGTTCAGTTTCATCACTTGTTCCTTTTCTGCTGCGGGTCGGGTTTTGTGTTTGCTTACATTTGGTGTTTACGTCACCAAAGTTCACTCCTCCCATGTCCCATACTTAGCTCACTCCTGCACTCCACTGTAGCAACATGAGAAATGCAAAAATACTTAATGCAATCATGAATATACTCAACATTAAATTCTCCAAGGTATTTTTACACTTAGTTTTTGGATCCAAACCAGCCATGGTGTAACGTGGTGTGATTTATTATTGCTGTGAGCACAGTCTAAACAGATTTGCTCACGAGGACATTGCAGATTGTGTTAATTGCTCAGCTTCTGAAGCAAAGGCCCGAATTCCATAATGTTTTGCTGTTTTTTTTTTCTTTTTTCTTTTTTTTTTTTTTTTTAAGCAAAATTTTGAGTGCAACACTATTTCTCAGCTGGCTCCTCTCCAGCCATCTGGATGCTCTGGGCAATGTTGTTTCCCAGTCTGAATCTAAGCTTCTTAATTTATTCAAACCTTACTCATCTCTTCCCGTTTGTCTCCCATATCCTGCAGGTATTACTATCTGGCTGGCATTTCCAGACTTAGTTAACTCAGTTAATGCCATGGAGAGTGTGATGCTTTCACGCTGATCTTCTTATCGATGTTCTCTATCTTCATCTACCAGGAGAAACGGATTTATACCAGCCTGTCTCACATTTACACGGACAGAGGCCTCTATTTTGAGGAGAAACGCCTTGGCAAAACTGGTGGGGCCGAAAAAGAGAGCCTTTTTTAAAAGCTCTCCTGTGAGGAGCTGAGGTTGTTTGAGGAATTTTGGCCTGGTAAAATGTGGTAACACTTTGGAGCAGCTTTCCCGGACGGCAGAGGCATTTAAATGATCCTGGAGAGGGATCTGAAGGAATCCTACTTGGATAGGCTGAGAATGTTTTCCCCAGTGTTTAGGAGACAAAAGCTCCCTCGCTTCATTGAACACTCCCAATGGAGATACTTAATATGTTTGACACTGCTGCTTACTCAGTCAGGCTGAGTTCATTTGTAAGCATGTCCTCACCACAAGACCATTGGTCCTATTGTTCATTATTGTCAGCTATTTTCAGGCAGAATCAGGTCTTTTATACAGACCATGACGTTGATCTACTGTAAGTTTTGTCACAGAAAAGCCCATTGCCGACGCTTTCTGTTTGTTTTAGGATTCACAAAGTAAAACGGTGTGGTTTTTCCTCTCTGCTTTGACTCTTTTCCAGCCAGCCCAGAGTCTTGGCCCAGATATTTTAATTTTAAGCTCATTTGAAGCTTATGCAGAACTCTGAACCAGCACAGCGGTGGTCTTTCCAAAAATCCCAGGCAGTTTCATTTTGGGTACTTCTGTCGAACCGGATGAATCGTGTGTGGAAAAAAGTGCTTTGAAATGTCTCTTTCTTGCTTGCTTTCTTTCTTACATATCTGTCTCTCACTCCTTTTCTCTTTTTCTTTCTCTCTGCCCGCCAACACTGAGCTGAAGTACCAGCCCCTAAACACTCTTAACCTCTGTAACCTTTAGCCTTTATAAGCCCCATCCACAACTTTTGTCTTCCACCTGCTCTGAGTGTTTGAACAGCCCACCTCCTCCTGGCCTTCTCTTACCAGCAGGTTTTCACAAACAGCGCCGGGTTATAGATGACACTCGCTGAAGGTTATGCGCTGTTGAAAGGATCACGGCTGCCCTTTTGAGCAGCTAAAAGGCCAAACCAGAGATACCAAGTGAAAGAGAGGTCAGGTTAAGGGTCAGTGCACTTGACCTGTGAGCGCTACAGCGTTACAGCTGAGAAGCAAGGCCGCTCCCCCCAACACTTGACAGGTTCACTCTTGAAGTAAGACAGTGATACATAGAGGAGCTTTAAATGTGGCTACAAAGTTGGGAAGAGGAGATTTCTTCATAAATCAACTTGAAAAAGGAACCATATGCCATTATGTTACCTAAAAAATGATATATTTGGGTTATAGGTACGCAAAATCGTGAAAAATTGGGGGATTATATGAATATATTTAAAGTGAAAGTGAGAAACTCAGAGGGCGATTGAAATATGAACCCTGCACAGTTGCTGAAGGTTGATTGAAGTGAGGACTCTTTAGACTCAACTGATGAAAAAAAAAGTACAGTAAGTACAAAATCTCATGGTTGAGTCTACATGGTTCTCCTTGTTGGACCAACTCACTGTTAGTTGAGTCTAAAGGGTCCTCACTTCAGTTGGCCCTGAGAAGCTTTGCAATGAAATGTGACGCACAAGAAAGTTTGTGTTCATATGCAAATGTGAAATAAATTCGCAAAATTACTAATTTTTCAGTTTTTCTTTTTATCTGTCTGTACCTTCATATGGCAAACATGACAAAGTTGTCTAAAAGTAAGAGAGAGTAGCTTATCTAATATGTCACTAATTGCAATTTTGATGAGGTAACTAGTACAGTAACTGGAATGCATTTTTAAAGTAGCCCTCCCAAACCTGTTGGGCAGTCAGTTTCCCCTTTTAATCACCATGATGATGCCAGAAAATAACAAAATACTTACTAATTTTTAACCCTTTCTCTCATTTTGCTCCCTGTTATTGTAAGGTTATTGTAAGTGAAGTGCAAATATTTGTGTTTGATGATGGTACCAGTCTGTCAGTTTAGCTGGTGCAACTTCCTGGATCGACTCTTTTGTTCCTCCTTCTCCACAATAACGCCGGTGACAGCGCTCACAGGTATTCAGGCGGGGTCAGCTGTTACTGTGCCTGTTTAAACAGCAGGTATACAGAGTGCTGAGGAGGCAGCAGCTTAAAGCACACCGCCCCTGAGCCCTGCAGGTAATGTGGGGCCATCAGCTGTCGGCCCATTGTGTCCAACTGGCCCAGAGAGACAAACTGGAAATGCTTTGTGATGCTGCTGCTGATGTTTCGATGATTTAAGTAACATGATCAGTATCAGGGGAATACATGTGGACGACACATGTGTGTGACATTTTTCTATATGTTGTGGTGGTAGTGTGTGTCCAGATAGACTTTGGAGCTCCCTGCTGCATCAATTTGCATATTAATGAGGAAAAATCGCAGATATTAGGTCCCCTAAGTGCCTCTTGGTAATGAGTTCATTCATTCTGAGGCTTTTATTATGTGATTAATGCACTTGTGATATTACTTGTCCAAATAAAGGCTCGGTTATTAAACAAATGATTTCTTATTTATTGGACATGTGAATGATGATGAGTTCAAACTCTCACCGCCTGTGATGCCTTGATTCATAAGCCTGTTTGCCATCTAGGTACAACTAACTTGCAGCAGATGAGGCTATTAATTTTGTTCACTGACAGTGGAAACAACCGAAAATATGAAATACAGCATGTTTCATGTTATGACAGGCTAAAGTTGTTCACTGATGGGCTACAAATACCTGGTTTGGAGGGGAGTTTTCAGGCTGGAGACAAGTATGTATCTCGCTGGTATTCCTTTCCTTTTGTTATCCATTTGTATCTGCAGTCATCCCTCGCTTGAACCAGCAGATAACGTTTCTGTTCAGATCAGATCAGATCAGATCAGCGTTTTTTTTTTCTTTTCTCCACTGCTGCATTTTTTGCTTGCCAAGAATGTCCCGCCATAAAATGAGACGTGAGGACAATGCAAGGGATAAATAGATGTCTGCTGTCATAGGGACAGAGCTGAGAGAGAGGGGCCATCCAAAACCAAATCAGAAGCTATAAGCTCAGTGTGTTTGTGTGTGTGTGTGTGCAAGCAAACTTATTTGCATGTGTTTTAGACCAGTGGAAACATTTTTAAATACTTGAAATGCTTTTTAAGCAGTAGAAGTCAGTGCTGGCAAAGGACAACTAACCAGTTCATGGTTCATCGGGTCATGAAAAACTTGGAAATTTGAAAATAAAATTTCCAGGCCCTATAAAAGTTACGGAAAGTTTAACTTTACCACATAAGAGTTTTGGAAAAAGTTGTGGAAAAAGTCGTGGAAATATGACTAAACATCAACATCAACTCAATTGAAGGTTTATTTACAAATTAAGAAATTACAGCAAAGGGTGGAACCACTTTGGTCATGGTTTAGGATTTCTGTTGTGTACGTTCATGCATCTGATTATTGGTAAAGAAAAGCTGAAAACAGGTTATTTTTCTTCAGTGAGTAAATACCATCCATGTTTTTGGTCAAAAAATTGCAAAGTGTGGTATTTAATCTCAGACCATTAAAAATTATGGCGAGATCACGGAAAAGTCTTTGAAAATCACTCATAAAAAAGTTTTTTAAACCCTGCTGAGTGGTTGTATGAATAAGTGTGTGCGCGCGCGTGTGTGTGTGACAACATTATTAAAATCTATTTTTGTCCCATTGCTCTATAGTTGTGAGTCTTGAATGTGCTGTGTATAAAGTCCGTTCACCCAGTCGGTGTGTTTGCTCAGCTGAATGTTACTGATTTATTCATTCTGTCAGCGTTTGGTGCGTGCGGATGAGCAGGTCAGATGTCAGATGTCACTCCACTAACTTCACGAGCAGCGGTCTTCAGTAGCTCACAGATGCTTCAGCGGCTATTTGAGCTGCAGGAATTAGTGGCTGACCGTGTTTCAGATTCTCCACCTGTTTCTCTCCAGAGGCCCGATCCCTCCAGATGGGCTGGTCCCTCCAGTCACACCGAGTCCAGTGTGCGGCTCAGGGATACGTTGTTTGTGCTCGATATTGGTAGAGACGAGGGCCTGAATAATACAGAAATTTTGAGGAAATCTGAGAAAATAAACAAAATCTGCTGTATAGAATTTATTTGTGTAATATAGCTGTCATTACAATGGCATCTCTGGGCCCAAATTTTGACAGATGTCTTCAGCAAAAATACTTCTTTCATGTTTTTTGAATGGCTCTGTCTTGCAAAATATGTGATGTACAGTAAATTTGAATATCTAAAGCCACTGTCACTAAATTTTACTTTTCTGATGACCTTTGCAGTGCTGATAAGACAGCAAATGCTGACACGTGCTGTTGGTGAATTACAGCGGGGTATATCCTGGATCCTTGTGACTATTTTAGATTTGAATAAAAACTTTTGGATTTGTTGCATTCACAAATTGAAAGTTCGGCCTGATGGTGGCGCCAGAGGAAAGGTCACAGGGTCACCAAAATCACTTGGGTTCTTCCTCTTGTCGTCATGAATGTGCACAGCAAATTAGAAGAGATTTGAATAAATGGTATTCCAGTTATCGCATTCGAGCCAGTGGATGTAAAGGTAGTTGGGGTTAATCTATAATATCTGTAATATAAATTATTAATACTGGACAGTCTTTGGTACATTTGGTACAATAAGCATTTTCAGAAAAACCCAAAACTGTCAAATTAGTACCAGGAGCATGTCCAGACATAAAAGTAAATAATGCAATTTACCTGTGCATTGTGGGTCATGGCAGGATAGGTGGGGTAGAGGTTTGTGTATAAGTGAGAGTTATTTCAGCAATTCGCATGCGACTTCTTTTGAAAATATGATATCTTTAAAGGGTTACACCACCCAATTAATCATCTTAACCACCTAACGCCTCAATTAATTATCAGTGGAACGGCTCTGGTCTTTATATATGAAGATACTGGGAGTTTGAGTCCTCCTTCTCTTCATTTAAACACAGCCATTCAAGTGTGGATTAAATAAATAACATATATGTAATTATAAGTTTGCAGATGTGTTCCCCTTTAAAATATCATCCACTTAATGCCCTGCAGAGTGACAGTGAGTGAGGAAGAAATATGGAATCCACCCAGCCAAATTAAATCTTTTTAAAGAAATCCAGACTCCCTAATGAAGTTGCCTTTATAATTAAAAGTTCATATTCCAGGTGAATAATGTAGTTCATGTGAATGTCTTGGTGGCTTGGGATCTGTATTCCCCAGGGACAGCAGGTATAATCCCATTAGAGTTGTCACTACCCTGTCATTACCCATTACCCGGCTGTCGGTGAGTCTGTCAGTCATGTTGTCTGACATGTCTGGCCACAGTCTTAGCCGAGTGGCTTCCTAACTTAGCTGATGTGATTATATAATCTCATTAACCTCAGATTTCCTGTAATTCAGAGGGACAACTGCTTCCGTAATGCAACACGTCCTTTCTAATCGTCCACTCGTTGCTCTAATCTTCCTCTCGGTGGGCCTAATTACAGTCTTTATGCTTTGTTTTGTCAGAGAAAGGGTTTCGGTCAGGGGATTGAAACCAGCTGACTCTCAAAGCGGTTATGACTCTGCTTGAGCACACCAGAGCAGCTGGGCCTCTCTTTGAACTCTCCCTGAAACAGCCAGAAGGTGGCACTGTTCGTGAGGCTACCGCAGGCTGATCCCAGGCATCTCAAACCGCGGCCGCTGCTTGTCCAAAACGCAAATTGCCCAAAAATGGCCGAGGCCCTAACGAGAGCTCACTTGGCTCTATGGTTTGCACATCCATCTGTTTATTGTGTTGTAAATACATTTTCTCCAGTAAAACCCGGCACAATGCACTGCATTAACACTTGTAATGATACACAGTGATTCACAACAACAACTGGCATCTGTGGCAAAGATGTGTATTTTTTTTATTTATTTATTTTTTTTCTACTTGGGAAAATTGAAGCCATAGTCAAGGTTTGAGTGTAAAAATCATGCCACCTTTTGAAAATCTCTAAATGTGATGTTTCTCATTTTGGCCATTAAACTGGAAGAGTAGGTTTCATGTCTTTGATAAGGAGAATATATCCCATACAGAAACGTCATATATATGCACATAGGGGTTGTCTATATATGGCATATATGTTTGTATTAAACACCCATACATGAAACATATTGGAATTTGGCATGTTTTCATATATGTCTGACATATATAGTACCATAAATGCATGCATCCTCATAATTGTTGTCATATATGCCCATATTCAGCTAACACATGTATGTTCAGTGTACTGTATATGGTCTGCACATACATCACCCTATCCAGATGGGCATGGGGAGATAAAGACGGTATAATTGGTTAACGAGTGAGGAAGTTAATTAGTGAGGGAGTTAATCATTGTGCGTTACATTTCTGTATGGGCTGTTACGGAACAAGGTTTTCTCTAACCGTGTGCTCTCTCTGTTTTTCTTCTGCTTCTCTTTTTAGGTAAGTCGCTGTTGATCCCTTTCGCCTCTGTGGTTTTGACCTGTGGTGATGAAAATGGCAAGTAGACGATGACATGTAACACAGAACGGGTGAGCTGCTGTCTGTCTGTGCTGCGCATCAAACCCACACCTGATATTTGAGCCTCTCCTCTCGTGTTTTTTTGTGAATTCCCCCTGGTTTTGGGTTAACCCAGTGATCTTCCAGACAGGCGGTTGGACCATGTTGGGTCTCGCTTTGTCATTCCACCACAACACCAGCAATTCAAAGTCATTTTTCACAAGTTGTGTGCAGGATCATCTTGTTTGAACACCTTTAACAATAATAATAATAATAATAATGACTGGTGAGTCTGTGCTGTTTGGTGCCATCACAGATTTTAGTTTGTCATTAAGTCTGACACCCTGTTGCTTTAACATGCCGGGCAGTAAATCAGATCTCCTTTGCAGTTTACAAGTCTCTGTTTTAGGATCTTTCTCCATCTGTATGTCTCTCCATTTTTCCTTCTTGTATGTAAACTTTACAGAGTGTGAGAGGCCAGGAGAACCTGTGGTGCACCTCTGGTTAAATGGTGATAGGGCACAGTGTTGGTCTACAAGTAGGATGACCACCTCCCATGTGACAGTCCCAATTTTTGAGCTTTTGCCCTGATGTCCTGAGAGGGACACAATTTGTCCTCGTAACTAGACTGATTCGCGTTTTACCTCACTGTGCGCTCATTATTTTTCATCAAGGTGCCATATATTCACATGTAAATGAGGCTATGATGTTATATGATCATTGGAAACAAGTATTTGATTTGACAGATATTTGACAATCTGCAGTATAAATGCATTATTTCGCAGTTTAGTAAATTCCCTGGCTCCCTAAAAATGATCAGCATGCTGCTAACAATCAGGTGAAGGGGACAAAAAATGCAGTCAGGACATTTTTTTTTTTTTGTAAATTACTCACCGCTCACCCTTTTTGAAATGTGTGCTGACTTGTCTTGTCTTTTTTCTGTTAGCTGTTGATCAGTGCATACATTTTTTGAGACTCAAGGTTAAAAAAAAAACTGCCTCAAGCTTCAGTTTTCTAAACATACGATTTGTTGAAGTCTCACACATTTGTTTTTTATTCCCCCCACTGACATTTAACTTTGTCAGTAATTGTAAGTTATAAAGCCCTCATCGCGGTGCCATTTCCAGGGCTCGCCTGGCATGAGACGCTGCTATAAAAGCTACAGCGGCTGTTCGTTCGCCAGGCCTCACCACAGGCACAACGGCCGACGACAGCCAGGGAGGCACCCCGCTGTATGGAAAACGAAAAAACAACAACAACAACAACAAAAAAAAAGAATAAAGTGCACTTTCCCCCGTGAGACCCCTTCGTTGCCCCTCTCCAGACAGACCGTTGTGAGTGTCAGGCATTTTTCTCATAGTGGTGTGAGGTCTGATCTGCAAACACAGCACAGAGCGAGGAGAGGGGAATGTGGACAGGAGCTGGATGGAAAAGGAGGTGGGGTGCTCAGTGAAAGGGTTTATTTTAAAGCATCCCTTTCACACTGTCAGGGCTGGGTTTACGACGAGGCCAGGCTGTTATATACGACCCCACTAATGGCTCCTTACACATATCATGCCAACAAAGTGGCCACAGTGCCTCTCCTGGAGCAAAGAGCACTGCAGCTCTGCGAGTGTTGCCTAGGGCCTTGCCAAATTTGCTGTCAGCTCTGTTCTTGCTTATTCACTAGCCTCACACTCCTATTGTCTATAGTACCCGAGAGCTTAAATTACCTCTTCATAGTTTCTCCTTCAACTGTATCGGTGTCTATGAAGAGAGTTTGTGATCGGTGCAGCCACTGGGAATGTGTGTGTTTAATGAGCCAGGACTGCATCAACAGCAGAAGACAGAGTGAGAAACAGAGGCCTCCCAGCTTCCATGGAGAAAAGGTAGCTCACGTCTAACTATCCAATATAAATGCAAACAGAGTCAGGGGCGACTGCTCTCAGTGGGGTTTATGTAACCGCAATTCACATGCAAAGAAACAGTGGAAAAAATGTGGGGTTAGAGTGCATAAAATAGAGCAGGTTGGAAAGAATTGAATGCACGAAACAAAATTGTTTTATTCCCTGATTGCCGGTGCGATAAGTGGGAAGCACCACAAAGCAAGAAAGTGATACAAAATAGGCAGCTGCTGAGGTAAAGCAGCTACTGAGCTGCAGTGTGTTTCAAGCTTGGCACTCATACCTCCAGCAAGGGAGGTATGCTGACGTGTCACTAGAAGTCGAGGGGAAAAGAGGGAGGGGGAAAGCAGGATGTATAGCTTATATGATGACTTCAACTCCATGAGCAAACAGTTGCATTCTCTTTTTCCACCTGTCGTGCTGTTTTCTCCTCTGGGCTCTTGCCAGACATTTTCTCTGCTGTCACAAACTTTAGCCAGGTGTAAAGGACGGCTTCCTCCCTTGAAAGTGTTGTAGTCTGGTTTCCCTGAAGCAATCAGTACAGGTTGATATGATTTCAGTTTTTGAATAAGTCACTTTCCAACAAAAAGAACAGGGAGCTACCTCAAATATGCGAGTTGTTTTGTCACTAGTCAGGTTCAGATTTGGGCACATAATGCACATACATTTTTACAAGTCTCTAATGCACATATTTTTCTATTTCTTATAATTTAACTCATGCTTTTATATTTTCTTCTTGAGATTTTGAGCAGCTGCAACTGATCCAGTTTCCCCTCAGGGATCAATAAAGTATTTCAGATATTGATTCTGATTCTGAGGTTAGGTTTTAGCAGTGGGGTGGGCTGCCGTTGTGTCCAGGCGGTGAAATGGAAAAAAAGTGTCAATGGAATAAACCAAAATAAAATGTTAAAACGCTTCCCCATACTTGTGGAAAAGGCAGAGTGTACTGAGTTGACCACACCCCGTGCTGGCCCTGCAGTTCACCGATTTTTTGGCTTTTTATGATTTGCATGGTGATGAGTCACTGAGCTGCGCTCGATTCTAGGAAGAGACGGCCTGTTTTCTGTGTTGCCAGTAGCAATAACAGTGACTCTGACCACTGTTCTGGCCTTGTACTGTATTTACTCATATTTCTGTGGTGTCTCATGTTTCCACGGATACAGAGCATTCCTGACCAGCCACACCCTTGTTCGGGCTTTGATGACTCACTGCAGTGGACACACACACACACACACACTCACAATCTCTCAGATTTCCTCCTCCTCGGTTGCCATGGCACATTAAATGCTCTTATAATCACATCTGAACTTTGGCAAAGTAAAACCATCCATTAGCCGCTCTCACGGTCCGCCATTTTAGCTCAATGATTTTTCAAACATTAGGCCTGTCTTGTCGACACCCTCTTAATGTGGTGTAGCTGCTCTGTGCCGCTCTGCCTCGCCGCACGGGGCATCCTCTTAAAGATTCATTGGTTTTGTGGAACCCATGACACACAGCAGCACCAGCATCCATTAGCTGTTGGTACAGTCAGCCATTTTAAATTAAAAGCGAAATCCAGAAAGAAACTGCAGGCACTCATGGATAATGTGCTTATAAATAGTTTTAATTCAATGCATGGGACGCATAATTAATAGTCTAATCAGTCGAATTTGTTGTAAATAAACGGATACTGCTGCTGCCCATGCACTTAGTAAAACTGAACTGAATGACACTTATCAGTTATGCTCATCTAGACGGTGCACCCAGACTTTTTATATTGCAATTCATTGTGTTCAGTCAGTGCAACATTAAATTATTTTTTGTAAGAATCGTGAATGGATTGATTCCGAGCATTTCATATATATTTAGAAATAAAGAAATAAGAACAAAGTAAGAGGAGTTATTCTAATTCTAATGATAAGAAATTCTATTTCTTTCTTTCACTGTTTTTTTTTTTTTTTATTTATAATCAATGCACTGCTGCACACCTCTAGTTTGCATCATACAAATGCATTGTACTGACAACTAAAACCTATGTGTCTAGCTGGCCTGTGCTGCTCTGTTTCATGTAGTTTCAACATGCTAGTGAGGCCTTGGTGCATGATGCAGCTGCAGCATAAATTTTCATTTTTGTTGTCGAGGAAATTGCATCCAGAAAGCTTTGAGCCACTTGGCAAGTGAACTATTTTGCTCCAAATGATATTTTATTTACAGAGGCGAATGTCACGCATGTTCAAGCAGCGTTCCAGCTGTAAATGCTCGGTATCTTTCCACGCTCCTGTGCAGGAGTGGTGTTACAAGTCATTTGCATGTAGACAATTTGCGTCTATTCGTTTGGAGTTTTGTATGAACCTGAAATCTCCCCGTTCACGACGTTGCCCCGCAGCATAAAGTTGTTGCTGCTGTTGTGTTGTTCAGTTTCACAGAAGCCTCAAGGCAGTTTTTGACAAGTTGTGCATTAGTGATTCAACAGAATGGAAACCTCAGGAAAATATGTACCGTGAAGCATTAAAAGGATCCTTGAATTCAGTGAACAGGAGGGAGGCAGATGCACGTTTCCACTCCAGATGGAACAGAGAAGAAAGAGGAAGTTATAGGCTGTGATACATACTGTACACATCCACATGAATCATGTCTTTATTTCTGTGCAGACACTGCTTATCAAGCACAATGGCAATGGGAACTGAGATTTGAATATTGTGTGCATGCAAGTCTGTGCATGTGTGTGTGTGTGTGTGTGTGTGCATCGTTGCATGGTCTCATGTGTAGGCATGACAGTTGGGTGTGTTCACATGTGAATCTGTCAACTGATGTGTGTGTATATTGCATATGCACCAACATCCCCTCCAGCATTTTCCCCATTGCTCCGTTTCCAAATGTCACAATGCGGAGCTGAGTTTTTTAACGACTTGGAAGACAACCATGCATCTTAAATTGCTCATTATAAAGTAGGAACTGGAGCGGTGGGAGCGTTTCATTCGCCACAAGAGTTGAGCAAGTTCTTCTAAAAGAGCGTTAGAAGAAGAAGAAGTTGTTTCTATTCTCCAGCTCTCTGCCATCTCCACCAGGGCAATGACTAAACACTATTTAAAGCCTTGGATTAGTGATTTACGTCGTGTTTCTGGTGCCATGTTGTTGACTGATCTTGTATATGTGCCGGCCCATTGGCTCAAGAGTGTAAAAGTGAATCCACTGACATCACTGGAAGACATGACATTTAATGGTAAAATGAAAATTTAGCACCTTAAAGCAGAAGTGTTAGCTTTCATGTTTCAGCGTCAACTGCTAGACATAAGGCTTCTAGGCAGCAGTGTTAAGAGTTTACCAAGAAAAAAAAACAACAACAACAAAACACCCATGGAAACACAATGTAAGTCACAAATGTGATTTTAAACAGTTTAAACATATTTTAGGGTGGAATTTTCCTTTACGACGCCCACAGTTGGCAATTTATAAATTCTCATTATTCATCCAGGTAGGGGTTTAGGGTTCATAAACGCTTCGTATCAAAGTGCCTTGCTTATGGGCACGATGGCAGGAGTTGCTAAGAGGAGGATAGTACTCATCACTTTTGTTTTCCCATGTGGATTTTCTCAGTTGGATTCTCTAAGCTTAACTGATGACCTTCTTGTTGACTATGGATGTGTACCTTAATGAATAGCCTTTATTCACAGTGTATATTTGTGGTTGTGGTGTGGCCAACGGTATATTAAAGGTTGAGACTGTGATCTGAAGCTGGTTGCTGTTTGATGCCGGGATCGACTTTTTTCATTGTTCTCCATCTGGACTAGGTAGTGCAGTTGTAACCAAACAAAGATCTGTTGTTGCTGCTGTTTTGTTTGATTTAGAGCCACAGAACAGGTAATGGGGAGCACATGGAGATGGAATCTCTTTTTGCAGCGAATCAATTCAACACAGGCCTGGCGTTTTTTGATCAAACCAAAATACCCCCGAATTCCTGGACTGTAAATTATTTGCTCTCTTCAGCTTCATCATGAATTTTAACCTCTGCGCCCTACAATATATCAAGCCTTAAGCTATTTATTCTAGATAAAAATGAGGATTTCAGACATGTCCTATGATTCATTTTTTGTTTATTTCAAATATTTTTCACTGAAAGATTACAACATGCTATCAAAATACCAAAGAACTGGCAGCGCACAGTTTGCTGTGTGTGATCTGCACTGGCCTCCTGTCCCGGGGGAGGAGGCCGCTAATCATGTTTGTGCACCAAACAGACCGGCTTTACGCCACCTCCACACTTCACACAAGTTCAGGTAAGATGTCAATCACTAAAGAGAACAGGAAAATGACTTTCACGCACTTTCCCGTGATGAGCTTTGTTTTTCCCATATATTATATTTTCAGCTGTGGGGAACCACACCCATCTGGCACTTAAAGTCGATTAAACAAACACAAAAAATGATTTGCTAATGCCATCTCACCCAGGTTTAGTGCTTCTTTGGCATGCTTTTACTCCTAGTGATTTGCCATGAAACACAGGCGCACAGCAGACGAGGAATCTGTTTTGCATTCAGATGCACTTTTTTGAGAGTTTGCGACACACAAACATGCAAAAGTGCATTTCATTATGGAGGAATTATAAAAAGGGTTGCAATAGATAAATCATTTGGATGATGATTGCTTTAGACAACACAGTGGTGCCAGATGCTTGCAAAATGTGAGGCAAGTCTTGATTATCTGTCAACATTTTTCCATGTGTTGGTGCCATGTCGCTCTCTGGGTGATTTTCCTATTTATTTATTTGTTTATTTATTTGGTACGTCCCCGTCAGTAATCTGCAGAGGGCACTGTGGGCTGGCATGTAACACCCACCCTGCTCTAGATGCTTGTGTGTAAAACAGGATCATAGTGAAACACTGCAGTTGTCGGAGGAGGGCACAATTCCACCACCTTACTTAAGGCAAATGAAAAAAAAAAAAAAAAAATTATATATACTGTATATATCCACCAGAACCTCCAGACATTTTCCGAGCCGATTGTTTGTATTTTTAGCCCCTGAGGTTGGCGGCCGTGCTGATCCCGGGCTCCATCTTGCTTTCCAGTCTTGATCAGTCTCAGAGGAGGTTGAGTAACAGAGAGCTGAACACAGGCACAATTGTCCTCTTTCTCAAGACAAATAATGAGTGTATGTCTTTTTCCG
Organism: Myripristis murdjan; assembly: GCF_902150065.1. NCBI lineage: Eukaryota > Metazoa > Chordata > Actinopteri > Holocentriformes > Holocentridae > Myripristis > Myripristis murdjan. Next base: position 9,698,633 of record NC_043990.1, read on the forward strand.
TGCAGGTTGGCACACTTGGCTGGCCGGGGAAGTGGGCTATGACTGTTGAGGGAGCAGGAGGGAGAGCTGGGATTACCGACTTTGTCTGACTTGTCAGTGGCTGAACTTTAGCTTTCGTGTTTTATTGAGTAATCCAAAGGAAATATAAGAAAAGGAACAGGGATTTTAACACGTGTTGGGTTTTACCCTCCACAGTTAAACTACCATGCGGCTGATAAACAGTGTCCTTTTGTTAATTTCGAATCAAATCTTTTCATCAAATGGCATTTTACACTGACGTCTTAGTTTTTTTTCTACAGGCCAGTGGAAGACACAGTCCCTCTTGAACGTCATGTTTTCTATGGACGGTGGTTTCCCCCTCAGGCTTGTTCTGTCTATTGATAGCGGCTTGTGTGTTGTCTCTGCCACTTATAAGTACAACTTCCTGTTTATCTGTCAGCTCCCATCATCCTCTCCTCTGGACTCTCTTGACCTGCTCTTGCAAACAGGGCATCAATTGTGAACCAGTTTTCTCAGTAGGAGCTGTTGTAGGGTTTCTGATTTAAATCTTTACAACCCCAAACAAGAGGATCGAATGCTGATGACTGACACAAATGAGCTTTTTTTTTTTTTTTTTTTGTCACTTATGGTCTCGAAGATGAATAAATGAAGAGACAGAAGTAATTTTTGTCTTTGTCTTTGTTTAGTGGCCTGCACATCCAGGTCCAGTCTGTGAAAGTGTCATTATTTCTCAGCAGAGGATTTAAGCTCCTATATTTAAATACATGCCATACATTGTTTGCATTGTCAGTCATTTACATCATCATCAAACTTTTATTTCAACTCAAAGTAATCATTAAGGAAGACACATCATTTTCAGTGGTGTCACACTTACAGATAAAACACAATAAAATGATAGTTGTCCATATCAAGTAAGGACTAAGAACAGATAAGCTGCAGAACAGCAAAGGAATGTAAAAAATAAAATAAAATAAATATCTATCTGTTAAGACACTTTAAAACACAATTAAATATCAAGAGCATTTACAATCAGTGTCAGCGTGCTCTGAGATCAGGCTCTTGAACTGTAATATCAATAATGATGATGATGATGAGCAGAAGAAGAAGAAGAAGAAAGTATACTTGGTAAGAATTGTAAGTTTTGGTGCAGAAAGACGTTTTGTCGTGACTTTATCTTCCGTCTTTTGTTGTACTTGAACCTCCTCTGTCCACATCTGGTCCAAATTCTGCTGAATCTCCCTGTCAAGAGTTTGATTTTTATAAACTGTGCTGCACACATGAGCATCTGTTAAAAATGAAAGTTTGAAATAATTAAATAGTTTCACAACTGCCCTGTTAAATAACGTTAGTCTGTGGAACTGTCCTGTTGTTCCAAAGCAGACTAAAGCCGTGGTCAATGTGGAACTCAAACCAGACGCATTTTTGCCATGTTTTGCAAATCATTTCCTTGATCGTGTATGGGAGACGGTTTCCTTATAATTGTTAAAACTGCACCCTGTTTGAGATAGAGGTAAATTTTTCTTTTCTTCTACCCTGAATCACATGTGTCTCTCTCTCTCAACCTCAAAAGATGCATCTCTTATTGTTTATTACTAGAAATGGTGTTTTCTGTTCTTCTTTCATCATTTCATCTTACGGCTCTCCAAGTATACCACCATATTTAATTTGCATATTCCAGCATAATGGGACACAGATAATAAAGGCAGTTTTACCAATTAATAAAAGGAGGATTTAATGTTTTTTCAAATAGATGATGTCTTATTTTGTAAAGAAATGTAACAGCAAATGAGCAGGAGGATTCAGGAAACTTGCAGGAAGCTTGTAGGAAATCTTCCTATGTGTCCTCCGGATGGCAGGCTCCCTGTCTGCAGGTACATAACTGTGCACCTCTGATGTGGGTCACAGTGTGGGGCAGAGTCGCACCACAGACTGCAAACCAGGCCACTGGGACTGGAACATCATATTATGTCTGTTCCCCTTAGACTAGATACTAGATGTACCCATATGTGTGTCCTGATTCTGCTTTTTTACTGGACTGCAGAGGTGGAAGTAACTCAATGCTTTTACTCACACTGTTGTAATTGAGTAGCTTTTTTGTGTGCTTGTACTTTTTACCTTTACTTCAGTTGATTTTTGCTTGACTTTTATTCTTCACTACATTTTAAATCAGATCCATTACAGAGAACAAAATGATCAGCGACAGATTGTGGAACCTTTCACAATAAAAGCTCAGTCAGCAGAGATGAGAAGAGGAATCTACTTCCACTTTGTTTGTTCTACTTTTAGTCGTTTCCAGATTTCACAATAAAAGCTGCCCGATGAAACACTGCAGATGGTCGATGGAAGTGCCGACCACTTAGACTCAACTGGCAAAAAATGTGGAATTCAGTTCAGTTTAGTGTAATGTCCCTTTAAAAGAATGTAGTTTGCAGCGTGTTCTCTCCTCCTTTTCTAATTGCATGGAAAAGATCACAGCTAACACAGTTACTGTTTGGAAAAAGGAGCTCAGTCACTCTTTATTTTTACTGCAGGAGATTTTTACAGCAGTACTTCTACTCAGGTAAAATATCAGCAAAGTAACAGTACTTCTACTGCAGTAGTAGTTTGTAGTACTCATTCCACCTCTGGTCTACTGTACTGCATCACATAGTCTATTTCATTAATTAATAAAGGAATATCCTATTTTAGGCTTATTTAAGTTAAACTACAGCAACTACCAGTTGTTATACTCTCCATGCATTAATCCTAGCTTCAAGTTTTTATATGCTATGAGTCAGTATCGCTCTCTCTCTCTCTTTCTCTCTCTCTCGTTCTTTCTCTCTCTCTCCCTCTCTCGTTACTGCCCAGTCAGGATTTTTTCTTCTGGGAAAACGAATACTCCCCAACCAGTTTCAGCAATTGCCTTTAAGGTGCTGAGTAGTGCTGCAGAATTTAAACTCAACGTCTGTGTAGAATATCAAGGGACACTTTTAGACCACAGTCCCATGCAGTATGCATTTTAGCAACTTTAAAAACAAAAAATGTATTACAAGCCCATTATTTACATGTTTATGCCCAAATGAATGCTGACGGCTCAGTGTGTGTTATAGCACTGCAGTGCCAGCCTGCTGAGTGTCTACTGGTTTTCCCAATAAGTTCTCCAATACGTACTGTAGCAGCAGACTATTTACTTTCTTAAACCCGCAGGGATTGATTGACAGTTAACTTTAGCTTCATGCAAATGTAACTGCTACCTCTCCTCTGCCCTTCATAGTCATATAACTGGTGCTTGTTTTTGGATCAGTGGAACAAAAAGCATTCAGCAATTCAGGATTCATAAAGAGCTTCAGTGAAAAGGTCTGAGTGCCCAGGTTTGCCCAACAAGGCACAGGTGGAGGAAATCCAGCATTTTCAGTACCGATACAGTAAAGTGTTCATTGAATGCATCACACAGGCAGAGGCTGTTTTCTCTCCAGCTGTGACAGTGGTAGAGCCTTGAACAGTTTCATCGGGTAACAGTGGGGTAGGATGATGTGATAATGAATTAACCATTTTTTCAAAAATTTGCTGTGTTTCCTTTGTGTTCAGATAATGCAGAGACAAGAAATGTCAGTTTAGTATTTTGAATAACAGTCAGACATTATTGCCACCTATTATTACCATTATGATTTTGTTGTTTGCGCCAGGCAGCGTCCCCTTCATCTAACATTGCAGCAATTTCTGATCAAAAACCAATAATTTTTCCTGTTTTTGACTCTGAATTTCTTAAAAAGCTCATACTTGTCTGCCATGGAATTAAATGTTCTCATAAAATAATCAAAGACCAAGCGTGGATCAGGAATTGCACATAACCATTATCAAACCAATATCACTGTGGTACAAATCAAGCAGTGTTTGAAATTCCTTCTGACAGTGATATGCGGTTTGGATCTTATTATCTTGTTATCTTATTTTGTGTCGTGGACGGAGGCTGCTGGGCAGTGGTCACTGAAGTCTGAGAGGAAAAACACCATTAGATGATTTATGATGCTGAGGTCTACTGCTCAAGAACAGCGTGGTCTTTCCTGCATTTTTCAGATCCAGCCAAGTAGGGGAATAAGCTGTGTGAGATTTAATTTATTGCAGATCCCCCTTAATGATCAGAGGTTAGGTAAGAAATAATAATTTCACCCAGGATAAGAAATTCTGAATTGTCATAGCTGGATATCAAAGCAACTGAATCATCTATCACAGAGGGTAAATGATAAAATTCAGTAACAGGTAGCCCACCTTTCCACTAGGCTCTTAGGTCAAAACATTTCGGCTTAGATACAGAGGTAACAATGGAGACAGATAAACAATGCCTTCCGTAGTTATCATGACTAATTTCAGCTTTTTTAACTTTGTTTGACAACCAAGCTTCAGTTTGTTGTTCAGAATTTCCTCCGAGTGGAGTCACGACCACCAGAGCTGCAAGGGGCGCTACTCGTAAGCAGACAGCGTAGTAACAGATTAGTACTTTGCTTTGGTTTCCTGCTATAGTCCAGTAATCACCTCTCTAACTCCGGCTCACATGTGCCAGATTCTGAATGTCTTCTCAGACTAGTTTAACAGGCAACTTGGTCTCTCTCCAGCATTTACTTGTTCATGCCGTAAGCAGCATATTTGAAGTGCAACAGCCACATGCATATTCAAGTTGACTATGAACTAATTAAAAGATAACCACAAACTACCATGAAGAACACAGTGCCTTCATCTCACAAGATTTTTCATTAGTTTGCCAAGTAAGCTCTCAACTTTTGATTGATAACAGCCTCACTGATAAAACCCCTGTTAGCCACTGACAGAATAGTAGTCTGTTTTTTGGGTGTTTTTTTTTTTTTTTTTTTTTTTTTTTTGTGGGAGATTAATCCATTATTGCAATGGTAGTATTCTCTCAGGGAAAAGATGAATTACTTTCATAAAAATATAAAGTGTGGGATTGTACAGGATTATGCAACATTGAAGAATTCATCCAGCAGGACATAGTGTTCTCAGATGTGCTCATACAGACATACATTTGAACACGGCATTCACATTTGTGAATCAGTTATAAGAATTTGCATGTTGCATTGTTTGTCTGTAAGGACAGCTATCCGGCCATTCTAAGATGACTCAAAGCTTCAGAAAGACTTGGGAACAGAATGTACATTTGTGTCGCCCATTACCACGACTTTATTACTTACAGGACCCTGATCATTGCAAAAGAGGCTTCTAAAAGTGTCAGCAAGTCTAAGATGATCTGAACTGAGGATGAGTGAATGTATGGCGATGTTATTTTACAGCTTCTTATATCTTAAATACAATAAATGAGATTTGCTCATGTGCTGAATCTTTCACATTCTGCTTTAGGCTGCCTAAAGGTGGGTGTGTCATGGCAGTAATGGGGGTGTCCCCCTCAGGCACACAGTGTACAAACTCATGTGCTCTGTTGCTCAGGAGGTGTGTCACTCCTACCTCTCTTGCTTGCCTCTCCCACTTGGTTCCCTTTGGTTTCTTTGCATCTTGTGTGCACACACCCCCTCGGATTTTCCCCCTCTCTTCCCTCTCGCTTCTTGCCCAGGCTGTTTCTCTTTCAACCAGAGACAGAGAAAGGTAGGAGGGGTTTGTGGCATTGCTTTTTCTCCATGCTGACTCAGATTATTTTGGTAGACAAAAACCTTCTTAGTTGCAAATAAAATTGATTCAGAACGAAAGATTTCCTAATTTTGACAGGTGCTTTTGGTTTCATTGTAGTGCATGTGAAATGACTTGGCAATACAACAGTAGGCAGAAATATTTATGGCAGTTGGCCCCCTCATTGTGTATCAGAGAATGACAGTTGTGCTTTTTGTTTTTATAAGTTGATCAAGAGCTAAAGGAACAATAAAGACGTCAAAATGGTGGCTGGAATGGTAATGCCATTAGCAGACCTGAGGACCATCTATGAGCTCCTCTTCCGTGATGGTGTCATGGTGGTGAAGAAGGACAAGCGTCCGCAGTGCATGCATCCTGACCTCAAAGTGGTTACAAACCTGAAGGTGATTCGTGCCATGGGCTCTCTCAAATCCAAGGGCTACGTCAGAGAAACATTTGCTTGGAAACATTTGTATTATTATCTTACCAACGAGGGCATTGTGTACCTCCGTGATTACTTGCACCTTCCCCCCGAAATCATGCCTGCCTCCCTGCAACGTGTGCGTCGTCCCACATGGACCCTCGATGTGATGCGCCGCGCTGCTCGAGTCCAGACTGTGGAGGGCCCCACATCCTATGTCCCAAAGCCCAGGTATAGGGAAGAGAGCCAGGAGGCCATGACAGATCGTCAGAGTTACCGTCGCAGGAGAGCTGGAGACGAGGTGGGCCAATCTGACAGACCTCCAATGAGTTTCAGAGGCTCCTACCAGCCGAGTGCTACAGTTGGGCAGCCTGGGGTTCAGACTCAGACCTTCTTCAGGAAAGGCCAGCGTTTCCACAGAGGAGAGGAGCGAGAGGTGAAGGAGGGCCAGAGGAAAGGTTTTGGAATCTCCAATCTCCCTCCAGAAGAGAGAGCCAACAGATATCCTGCCCCAGTCAAGGAGGTCAAGCTACCATCAGTCCCTGTTGCTGCTCCAGTTATACCAGAGATCCCCAGACAGATGCCTGTGGCAGAGCTGGTGGCTCAGCTTCCATTGCAGGAAGTAGTGCAAGAAGTAGTTGAGGAGATTGAAGTTCAACCACCTGCTGCTTTTGAAGAGCCTGACTCTGTGGTGGATAAAATGAAGGTGAATGTGGAGGTGGAAGAGGCTGTAATTGAGGAGCCCACAGAAGAGCTGATTGCAGAAGTAACAATAGGAGATGTGCAGACACTAAATTTGGAGGAACCTGTTAAGGTAATTGAAGAGGTGATAACTGAAGTTGACACTAGTGAACTTGTAGAGGAAGACCAACAACAATTCCCCTTGGTGGAGGAGCCCTCCGAGGAGGAGGAAGAAGAGGAAGTAGAGGAGGAAGATGCTCTTGAGGAAGTGATTGTGACTGAGATGGATGAGCCTTCTGAGGAAGAAGAGGAAGTAGAGGAGGAAGAGGCTCTTGAGGAAGTGATCATGACTGCGATGGAGGAGGCCTCTGTGGAAGTGAAGGAAGTAGAGGAGGGAGAGGCTCTTAAGGAAGTGATCATGACTAAGATGGAGGAGCCATCTGAGGAAGAAGAGGAGGAACATGCTATTGAGGAAGTGATCATGACTAAGATGGAGGAGCCATCTGAGGAAGAAGAGGAGGAACATGCTATTGAGAAAGTGATCATGACTAAGATGGAGGAGCCTTCTGAGGAAGAAGGGGAAGAAGAGGAGGAACATGCTATTGAGGAAGTGATCATGACTAAGATGGAGGAGCCATCTGAGGAAGAAGAGGAGGAACATGCTATTGAGGAAGTGATCATTACTAAGGTGGAGGAGCCTTCTGAGGAAGAAGAGGAGGAACATGCTCTCGAGGAAGTGATCATGACTAAGATAGAGGAGTCTTCTGAGGAAACAGAGGAAGAAGAGGAGGAACGTGCTCTTGAGGAAGTGATGACTAAGATGGCCGAGCCGTCTGAGGAAGTGGAGGAAGTAGAGGAGGAGGATGCTCTTGAGGAAGTGATCATGACTGCGATGGAAGAGTCTTCTGAGGAAGAAGAGGAGGAAGAGGAGGAACATGCTCTTGAGGAAGTGATCATGACTAAAATAGAGGAGTCTTCTGAGGAAATAGAGGAAGAAGAGGAGGAACGTGCTCTTGAGGAAGTGATCATGGCAAAGATGGAGGAGTCTTCTGAAGAAGAGGAGGATGTGCAAGATGAAGATGCTCTTGAGAAAGTGATCATGACTGAGATGGCAGTTGTCAAAAATATCCCTGAAAACACTGCTGAGGAGGTGCCAGATGACTGTGATGCGACTGAGATGCTGAAAGACACTAAACAACTGAAGGTTGAGGCCTCCATCCCAATGACCAAAGCTGACACGATGGAGTCTCATTCTGACTTTGACTTAACAGCCCCTCCACCTCCAGCTACAGACGACTTCACAGAGCTGACAGAGGAACCACAGGTGGTCTATGACACCGTTGCTGATGATTTCCATAGCATGACGATCACTCATCAAGTGACTACGGTGGTGGAAGAGGCCGTTCTTACCAAAGTCATCTCTCAGTCTCATGTCGTCACAGAGACCTCCTCCTTTTTGGTGTCTGACATGGTTTCTGACCTTGGGCCTCATCAGCAGGAGAGTGCAGTCTTCGAGGCAGACAGTCCTGTCCCTGTTGTCCCCTCTGGATGCCCAGTAGTTGCCCTGAGGAGCTCTCTGCCTCAGGGAGACTGGGACTTCCTCACAGAGGACCCTGAGGTGGAGCAGGAGGTCATGAAGGTCTGGCCTGATTCCCTCGAAGGTTTGAACTTATTCTAGTTGTTTCACCTCCTCTTCTTCTTGCTGCTCCTCCTCCCTCTTGTCTTCTCCTGCCTTAATGACAGTCTGGGCGTTGCTATGGCCACTGTTTGTGTTTAGGAACATCTGTGAGAGTGAAAGCAGAATCATTTAATTTACTCATGATACAAGTAATGGTCTTGTCATTTTCCATACAGCTAAACAATAACCACACATCCAATTATGTATCATTATTTATAATGCATGAAGAATTATGCTTGTGGCTTCTGACCTGCGGCTTGCTTGAATGGCAAGTGTAAGTTTTATAACAAGTTTGAATTCCATTTAACACTTCCTTATCTAACTCTGGTATGCGTGACATCTTGCATGCATCTTGAATTCCTTTAGCCTTATTGTACTGTTTGTACTTGTCTTTCAGTATTGTTTATAACTGCTAACATTATGTATCATGTGTGCAAAGGACATGCAAAAGGCTGGAGATTTTTTTTTTTTTTTTTTTTATAACTGAACATATGCCCATTTGGCTTCACCATTCACCATTCACACTCACCTACTGACTGAATATCACAGTGCAACTAAGCGAAACCACCGATATGCAACTCAACTGGAATTACAATTCACAAACATTCACGAGCATATGACAATTGCATAGTACTTTTGTTGAGCCTGTGTGTTTTTGTGCTGTTTTGTTACCACGTTTTGCCTATAATCAATATGGCATGGAGCTTCAGTCTGAGATGTGTTGCCCCATGCAGCCCCACTTCCCTCCCTTGCATCTGCTCTTTCGTGTGGCCTGTGATGCTTAATGTCTGTTCTGTTTTATTCACGCTGCAAATATTTACAGAGGCTTTCTTTGTCCCTGGCTTCCCATTATGATAGTGTTAAGGGAGGTACCAAAAAGAAAACTGTGAATCATCTCTATATAGCACCTATTTCTATTTGTCCAAGGCAAACTGATATAGAAATATTCTCTGTACACAGTGGATAACACATGCACACAGAAAAGCACATGCAGATAAGCACTGGCCTATACTTGCCATTGAGCCTGCATGTCCAGTTTTTTGACATTAGTGTGACTAAGGGGTGTGCGATATATTTAATATAACTAGAGCCTTTTATCTCTGACAGATTTATCATAGTTTATTGTACTGGATTATAGAGTAAATTTTTAATGTAGCTATCTGTTTTATATAGATGTTAAATTAGTTAGATAACAGACATTGGAAACATGGATGTAAACTTCTCTCAGTGCTATGGAGGGAAGAGAGTAGTAATTTACTCCCACACAAACCGTGTGGCAAAGGAAGCCAACAGGGCTCATGAAGTCTGAACACTGGCAGGTCTTAATAATGTGAGCCTGTTGCTTTCAACTAGTTAGTATAACTCAATGCAGCATTTGAATTTGTTATTTTATTTGTTATTTTTAGTTTATTTGAAGCAGCACAGCCTAAGCAATCCCCCCTGGTAATGGAGATACTTGATGAAAGCAGAAGTATATAAAACTAAAAAAGCCTTCAAAAGCTCATCCCTCAACATCTCCTAACTAAAGTTCAATCCAAAGAAAATTGAAAAATAGGGACTTGGGATACTTTAAGTTATGCAATTATGTAATGTGTAGTTATGCAATTATGTAATTGATGTATTGGTTATGTAACATGAAATTTGCAGGTAGTTTTCCCCTTAATTATATATTTTAGCTTTTGGCTATTTTTTTTTTTCAAAGCTTTTACAGAATCAGTTTTGCAGACATTACAGTGTCTGCAAATGTATCCATGGATTTGAGGTTTTAGCCACTGAAGTTTCTGTCTGCATTTATAATGCAAACAGACACTAAAGACAGAGCCTGTACCCCCAATATCCATGTGCTTCCTGTTCTGCTGGTATTTGCACACTGTTAAAACAAGTGTTTCCAGTGGGGATGACTTAGGTGCACTCATATATCATGGAGTTACCACTGCCATCTGCTGGGAAAGTAACTACTCTACTGGAAATACTTTAGCTCTGCTGTTTATGCATCATTTATATGAGCCAGAATAATAAAAAACTAAAATGGTGATTTACAGAGCAGTATTTCTGCTGTAGACTCGTGTTAAACGTTAAAAGCTGACTGGCTCAGGCAATACCTTGATACACAGCCCGCTTGAGAACTTTCCATTCTCAGGGCTGATATATGACTAAGCAGAGACTGGGAAATGTGAGTCCAATTAAGCCACACTCCTTTTCCTGCTTGTATGCCTCCGCAAGAAGGGCGAAGCAGCAGAAGCAGTCCAGATGAGAACATGTGGCAGCTGCCACCTTTAGTCTGGCCTTCAGCGCTGTCAGTTTTAGCCCAGCCTTCTGTGAAAGTAAACTCCAAAATTTAGAGGGACTATTCCTCAATGGAGTAGCAACAGCAGCACACTGAGAGGAGTGTTAGCCACTCACTGTGTCACATCTCTGTGTGTTACATTTAGTGTGATGTAGTGATAAAGAAAAAATCAACAAGGAAAAACTACAGCTCCGGTGGAAATGAATTATCTTAGAGACTTCATGGAGACTTTGATTCAACATGGCCAAGGTAGGAAGCATTTAATGTTGGAACAGTTCTTCTTCTTACCAAGAGGTGTCAGCACAGAAATACTTAATGATCAGTCTCGACCAGGGAAGGGGAGTGAGGAGGATGGAGCAGGTATGGGTGTGCTTCTCACAGCCAGTGTATCATGTAACAGTATAGGGAAAAAGGCTATGGCTCTGTGGAAGAAGCAGCAACACACTGTTTTAAGTCGTCTTAAAACAGAATTTATAATAATGCATAACAGTGTATTGTGATTTCCAATGCATTCCCCCTGTATTTACTGTTGAAGCAGTATTTGCAGAATAAGACTGAGGAAAATCATAGTTCAAAACTTTTTTTTTGTTGAAGACCTTGAGTTTAACACCACCCACGCTGTCTGGAAGTGGCTGGGATCATGTTCGCTGGTGCTAAATCCAGGGGGTGTGAGCAGGGAGAAAGCCCCTGAATGGCTGCTCCCCCACCCTGCCGCCCTGCCCCTCATACATGATTATTGCGAGGCATCGTAGTGGGGCATCAGTCCCGGGTGGCCTGGGTGGGCTCTAATATGAAACAGTGTATAGCCATGTAAATGATATGTCTTTAAAAAAACACATTTTCCTTTTTTTTTCTTTTTGGTGGTGTATGATAACTGGTAGTGCAATGTGGTAGTAGTACAAGGAGAACTTAACTAAAATTGTGATATAACTGTTCACAACTATTATGAGATAGGGGATGTAGGCAGGTCCAAAGCATTACATTCATACAGAAGCACTGTTTGTGCTATGCCACATGGAAGCAAGACCAACATGTCAAATTTGGACTATTCTATTGTTTTCCAATGTTACTACAGTCTGCCAGGGCTCCTGTGAGCTGTTCCCATTGCCACCTTAAATCAAAGACGGCTCTAATTGTCCGAGACAGCATGATTTGAAGTTCCATATCCTGTGGAGATGCAGAGATAGCCGCACTGCCCCCCAAACCTATTATGGTCTCCACAGTGAAACCTTTGTTATAGTAGCGAGCTGGCGAAAATCATGTTTTCCGCTCTTTGTCTCCATGCTGTAAGAAAATGAATGTGTCCCTCGGTATTTGTGCAGCCCCGCACATGGACCCCATCCAGTGGTGTTCGTCAGAAAACCACCACACACACCAGCAGTGCTGTTTCCACTGCACAAAGCCTCACAAATTAAACCTAAACTTGCGAGGCTGCCTAGTTCTTTATCTCCCAGCCTTTCCTTTGCTCTTCTTTTTTTCATGGCTTTTTAGCACGCCCCCCTGGTTTTAATCAGCGTGCTGTGTCGTGAGGTCAGCTTTGACTCTTTGGCAGTTCAGTTTTTTCCCTAAATGATGAGAACACGCTGAATGAAGATGGACTTGCGCTGTTGTTTCTGTGTGCCGCGGCCACATGGTAGGTTTTTTTCTTCTTCTTCTTCTTCTTTTTTTTTTTTTTTTTTACAGAAATGGATCATTTTAGGATTTATATTGTCGTGGTTAGTGATGCTCCATGGGTGGTTAAACAAAGTGGAGTTGGTTTCCTCTGTGATGCATGCCACCACTGACACTCCCATCATCAGTATGTTTGTGTTAATCTGAAGGATTTTGGTTTAAAAACATTGCTGACATTCTTGTCATTGCTTTCCTAAACGTACCTGTGCTGTTCTGAGGATGTTGGGTGTGACTCCAAGTTAATTATTTTGGCATTATATCTGATCTAAAAAGGACCGGGACTGTAGTTAAGTGGTCGGCTCTAAGTACAGGCTGCATGTGAGAACGCAGCGCCTATATCTCAGTACGGGACTCACTGAGCAAATGCATACCATGTGAAGAGAGTAGGAGTGGGCGGACTCCTCCCGCGAAGGAGTGGTGGAATGAATTTATTCCAGACATCTGTATTGCTCTCTTGGTTGTAGTCCCATTGTTCACTGTTCGCTGCAACTCATTTTCATTTTACTAGTTTTCAAGGCTTTGGGGGATTAAGCTGGCATTTTCCAAAAGGGATCATCTAAGGTCTCACTCAGTGTGTTCTGCCAAACACTGCCAGCATGACTTTGTCAAAACCTCATGATCACGTCTCCTCAGCCTCTCATCTACAATCTGTTTTCTTTTGAGGTATAATTCATATTCAGTAATCTAGTGACTTAACTTTGTGTAATTCTGCCATAGTTTTTTTTTATAAGCCAAATGCCACTCGACATTCTCCTCGGCATTCAAACGGACACAACTCGAGCCATATGTGGCTTGAGGTCTAGGCTGTAGGGAATATTTCTGCTTTTTTATGGAACATGGTTTGCATGTGGCATTGCATAGCCATCACTCTGCAACCGTGACACTGGCCTTGGTGTTGGGTTTCTGCATGGCATTAAGGATGTAAGCCACACTCTCTCTGCTGTGCCTGAACCAAAGTTTACAGCAACCGTGTTCTGGTAACAGAAAATACTGACAGTGATATCATTTTGCCCGCAGCACGATGCTTTTGATGATGGCGTTTGATGCCTATGGGTATTATGTGTGTACACTTTTGCAGCTTAGGTCAGGAGTTACGGTTTGTTTCGTGACAGAAGATACCCTCCAATGTCAAGGGCTTGCAGTCACAGCGCAGTTCTAAAATGAGAGCTGACCCACATGAGCTTATGGAGCACTGATTACAAAAGGAGCGTTGCTTAACCCAAGAATCAGATGATATGAATACGGAAGAATTTACTGATGACACAGTGACAAAGAAAGCAAGTTGTAATTATAGATGTTTGACACACTGGTGAACTAAAATAAAAACTTGAGAGTGACATTTCCAGTATTGCCTCGGTCCACTTTGAAGAGACATTTTGCCCTAAAGCTGCTTACTGTCTTAATAATCGGCTGTCTAGAAAAACATGAAACGCGACTTCTGATTTAGACACACGAGGGTTAAGAAGCCCTGTGTGTGGTGACACATGATCCAGTTATACAGGCTTCTGGGAGGCTTATAGGCTCTGCTTGTGCTGTCCAAACATAAGGAAGCAATCAGCATTTTGAGAAACATAGTTAAGTTCGATAATGAGAATGAATGGATAGTGAACTGTTTTTTTTCTGCAAGGGGAAAATATAATGGGAAGCATGGCTTTAGTATAAACATTTGGAGAGAAGGGGGTTGGCTTTGGATGAGCTATGACTCGTAAACCACGATGGAAAATAACTGCAAGGGGCTTTACTGGGCAAAGAGGAGAAAAATTCTGTGGAGTGAATGAGTCGAAAACTTTGACTCCCGTTCAAGGTGTATCTCCTTTTCCTGCAGTCGCACTGCTTATCAAAGCTGGCCTGCAGTGAGAGTGTTGTGTGTGTGTGTGTGTGTGCCTGTGTGTGTGTGTTACACAAAACAGCCTCATGTATTATTAACTCCTGCAGATAGGCTGCAGCGAGCCAGCCGAGCACCGGGAAAGGCAGCGAATCTTCCTGTGAGGGCAGACCAGTGGAGCCACTTCAGATAGAGAACAGGACGAAACTTCTTTTCAACGTGATCAGGGCTGCAGTGTTGCTCGTGCTGGGGAATTAGACTCAGTTGTGAGCTTGAAACAACAAAAAGGACAGTAGATGGAAAAGAGAGGGGAGTTGTGTAAGAAAAGTTGAGTGGAAAACGGGAGAGAGAGAGAGAGAGAGAGAGAGAGAAGAGGGAGGGAGGGAGGGAGCTTGGTGACTTCTGACTGAGTCACAGGGAGGAAAAAAGAGGGAGGGGTGCTCTTTCATTCTGCTCTCTCTCGTAAAAGTCGTGGGCAACTTGGCTGCTGCTGGGGTTTTAAAGTCCGGGATGGCACCACACCCCTAGGCGCCCCCCTGCCCCGCACCCTTCCTCCACTCCCCCTCACCTTTCACCCCCCTGGCCGTCCCACCTGTCTCTGGAGCCTGTGGTGTCTCTCCACTCTGTCCCAGGCCCGATGCCGGCAAGCCCCCCTGGAAATGTGTTCCCAACCCTGGTGGTTGTGGGCCACATTGTTACTCTGATCGTCGTCTGGCAGTGGAGACAGCGTAAGAGGCAAGGTAAGAAAGCTGGAAAAGCGTCGCTACAGGGCTTACTTGTGGAGAGACGACGGTACGGTGTTGTCCCGCGGGTCTTAAAGGAAGTTAGATTAAAGGGTTTTTTTTCTGCGCAAATAAATACTTCTTCATCCCGTTGTCTCTGCCTTCCCTTGGTCTGTGCATTTGTGGCGCTCACTTCTTGTCTCTTCCCTCACTGCCCCCACTCCCCGTCTCAATTTCCTGCCCTATGGAGATGGTGTAGTTAACCCCGTAAATGCTGGTTTGCAATGTGATGACGTAGGGGGCTGGGGTATTTTGGTCGACTGGAGTGTTTTGGCTTCGTCAGGACTTGCACATCTCAGCATTAGCTCTGCTCTTCTACTGCACTGATTTGGTCTTTTTTTTTCTTCCTTCGAGGAGTCTCTGGAAAGTTGTTGCGTCATTTCGTGAAAATTATTTTGATGTTTTCACAGATTTGAATTGTCTCAGGGTTAGGTTCTGTTCGTGTGACTGAGCGATATTCTTTGATTTTTCACTGCAAACTTGTCCTTGATGGCAAGTCGTTTAGTCTCAAATCCAAGAAACAAGAAAGTGAAAAAAAATCTTCCAGTAAGATGAGATGATCCTGATTGTTTCAAATGCAGTTTCACTTGTTTCAGGTTTATCTCATCTCATTGGTAGATTTTTTTTCCCTTGTTTGTAAAAACAAGATGTTATCAGACTAAATGACCTCTTACATGTGTACATGCTGAGTTTTTTTTTTTTTTTTTTTTTTTTTTTTGCTGCGTTCACAGTGTTGTCATCTCAGCTATGGTTACTCTCACTTTGTTTATCAGCCTGTTCAACAAGCTGGTTTGTGGAATGCATACAGCAGTAGTTAAACATGTACCAATCACACACCCACCATCTCTTCCTGTGAAATGGGGGCCACAATCTGTTTTGTTCAGCTAACAGCCTCAAGGTTATCTCTCCAAAGCCGTGGATTTTATTGTCAGACGCTGATGTGTAATTTATTGTTGACACAGCCTGTCACAGAAGACGCTGTCAAGCATACCTTCACAGGTAACCCGACGAGCCACGCCCTGGGGCAAATTACAGGTTGTTAGACTGTCTGGGGGTGTCGACAGGGGACAATGTTTTTTTTTTTAACCATTATTATTATTATTATCCTTGTTATTTTTACTGCAGAAAGTATTTATGCTATGAGAAACTTGCTCAGCAGGCGGGCATTCTCACTTGTTCGGCAACTTCACGTAAGAGAAAAGACAATAACTCTCTTCCACCTGGACGGTGCCGGTGCCGAGCAAACCCTAACAGCTGCTCTGCCTGCGAAAAGGTGGGGCCTTAAGCTTCATGTACACAAACGGGGGTAGAAAATAGTCTTTGATATGATGCACGCAATCCTGAAATGGCATTTTGAAGCAGGTGCTGTGGTTTAGGAAAGGCAGGCATGACAGGTTTATTATCAACAGTCATCTTTATAATAGAGAGCACAGTCCCTCCTCCAGGAAGTCAAGCAACACCCACCCACGGCTTCCACCTCAGGTAGATCAGGGCAGCTTCTACAACAATGACTCACCTGTGTTTGGTATAGTGTTGAGGGATAACCTTGTTAATGACACACCTGCAGGACTGTGTAAAGTACAGTCAGTAAAAAGGAAAATGTCCACGCTTAGGCTTCAAACAACAGCAACAAAAAAACGTGACAGCTCTTCTTTTTTTTTTTTTATCTTCGGAGCAGTATGCTGCGGACTAGCTTGCACAGATGAAATACTGATCAAATAAAGGTCGCCCTGTAGAGAGCTTTGACTGGTAAATTGCAGGCAAACACTGCGTTGCAAAACTAGACCGGCTGCTATCTGCCCTCTGTCAATATTGAGCTGCTTTGCATGTGAGGAGATCTGCTTTCAGCACTGGACTTGCTGCAGTGCAGACAATGAACCTACACCCTGTGCTCAGGCAACGCTAATACTCCATTATCACAGTCTGTGCGTTGTTTGATGCATGTATTTTTTATCAGGAGTGGCGGGTGTTGCATCAGATTACCGGCCATCTGATAGCACGGTTACTATTTACATTGTAGGTCTAGTGCAAATCAAAGATCTGAAGTGTGTGTGTCACATGCTGGCTGACGTAAAGGGGACATAACCTGGCTAAGATCACTTGT
Source organism: Myripristis murdjan (assembly GCF_902150065.1). Lineage (NCBI taxonomy): Eukaryota > Metazoa > Chordata > Actinopteri > Holocentriformes > Holocentridae > Myripristis > Myripristis murdjan. The sequence goes on from NC_043990.1 coordinate 9,715,695, forward strand.
GGAAGAAAGGCTGCAGTTTGCCAGAGCACCAAGGTGCCTTTGACGTAATTCTCTTAGGGGGGAAGGTGAAAGTGGGTAAAAGGGATTTGCCTAGAGCCAGGTTAAAAAAAGCCCAGTGGATGTCCCTGGCCCTGCCACACACACAGTTTGGGAGATGGTAGTAAACTCAACACTGCGCTCGGGCGTCTGTGTGTCTTAGATACGGTCATAACAAACCGGTAGCTGCCTTTGCTTTTCCTCTACAAGGTCCCAGGCTGATCCCCAGGACCTTTAAGGAATCTTAAGGTCTGTGTGTGTGTTTGGACGACCCAAGAGTCATTTGCACCGCGTGTGTTTCCAGACGGTCACAGTTGACTGGGCTGTGTGTGTTTGCTCAGAAATTTCCTGAGATGGAGCAAACCGAAGGAACATCAGAGCTGTTCCTAAACGAGTGGCTTTCCCTTGATTCGAGCCTCTCCTTGAATGCCCTCTCTTTAACTGTAAGGCAGCAATAAAGGTTTACACATATTTACGACTTTTTATCTTGGCACAGCATCATATCGCCTCTTTTCCACTGACTTTTTTCTGCCTTAGATTTCCGTCAACATTTCTTTACGATGGTCTGTGAAAACTCTGAGGATTAAAGAGAGCCATTGACTTTACAATTTAAACCTAATACTAAATTGGCCCGATCGGTCCGAGGAGCCACACCCAAAGCAGCATCAAGTGTCCGTGACGGACAGACGCAGCCCTGGGAAACCGGTGGCTGCATCTGCCAAAACCACACGGCACATACTTTGTAGGAATGGGTTCAGATTCTGGCTCATGCTGAGCTGCTGTGACTCATTTTTCCGGTCTCCTGTCACTGCAGCCTTCAGAATAACTAATAACAGACTTGACGAGGCCGGACCGCCCACTCTCCATTACGAGAAAAGTGAAAAAGATGCTAGTGAAGGACACCAATGTTGAAAACAATGCACGCCCATCGTGTCCTCACATGGCCTCCACAATAATCTACACACACACACACACACACACACACACACACACACACACACACACACGGGGGTTCACTAACCTCTCCAGCGTCTTGGCATGTCCTCTGTCATACGATGCATTATGCTTGTTGTTACTGATGCCATGTTGAGGCAGTGGAACAGCCTCTCAGCTCTGTCGATTATGTCTCATAGGGTGAAGAACCAGCTGCGCACGTCTCGTCAACGCCCTTTCTCAACAAATCTGGCTCGCTCTTTTCAGGGAAACATCACCAACTACCTCTGGCAAAATCTGGACTTGCATCCTCCATCAACCCATGTCTTAATCCAGGATAACTAAAGGGAGGGCTCAGAATAATCTAGTTTCTTTTAGGTGATAAGGATAAGTTAAGGGAGCTTTAGATCAATCTAGTTTCTTTTTGGTGCTAAGAATTTTAAAAATCATAACCTCATTTCTCATGGTCTTAAATATTGTTTGTAGTTTTCTATAAAATTTGAATGCTGCCGAAGAGCAGAGGTATGGTGCACAGAATTTATCAGACAGACTCAGTAGTTATGACTCAAACCTTCAATAGTGCTGAACTGAAATGTCGGCCTGTTTTTCAAATTTAAAACCTCCACAAAGAATATCATTTTTTACCCTGTGTTGCTTCTCTTTATTAATTTTACTTAAGTCATGCAGTTAAAGGGGAACAATTAGAGATATTTAAAGCAAATACATGTCATAATAAATATGTAAATTCATAATGGGATTGTCAGACTAGCAAATTGCTTAGTAACTACTGAGTCTGAGTGGATAAGTGAAAATATTTGGGGTTTTGCAATTTACAACTAAAATAGCTTCTTTGCATGTTTATATTGTTTTTACATTTACTTTTTTGGGGTTAATCGGTGACAGATATTTTGCTTTGCTGTCACAGGAAATTCACAGCCTATTTGTTGTTTCTTTAATGAATTAAAATACATTTGGGAGAACACGTGGCTGCTTTTTCTTTTAATAATTACCCCCGCTATAACTTTAAAAGGGACTTGTGTTATTGAATTTTATGGTTTAGATCATATCTCGGAGTCAGATTACGATATGGAAACGCCCCCCTTTTTAACTGCCATAACATCAGACTGCACCGACAGGCTTTGTGGGGGAAACGTGTTTACTGTCTTGATTTGAAAATGTGCCAAAACTTGCTGTTCTAGGTGAAATATTTCTCATTGTTATGGCGAGAGAGAAAGAAAACAAGACTCCTCTGTTGTGAAGTTATTTATGACTCACAGCTGTCGTGAAAGTATAATTTATCACCCATGGGCAAATGCTTGTTACTGTCACACAAAGGCGCTCTGCCCTTATGTGAAGTCACTTTGTGAGATAATGGAAATAAGGAGAAATTACACATGAGGATAGTGTGTTAGTGGTGGTAACAATTACATATGATATGTTCTATCCTGCCAAAAGTTAGTCTGGTTCACAATCTGAAAACATCCGTTATGTAATCTTTGGGGAGGCATTGAAATTACACCGTCATACTAAAATAGAGGCGTCCCGTGTCGGGCTCATGCAGTCCATGTAGCCCTCTGGACGGGGTATTTCGGGGATGTCCTTCACGGGAGCATTTCAATGGCACCTAACGGGAGCGCCGTGTCCCGGGGCGACGGCAGATAAGAGGCGCGTAAAAAATGGAGAAGGGGAGAGTTCTCTTGTTCGTGTCGCTGGAGAAAACAAATGTGGGCCGGGCTTGTGAGAAAGAGAAGATTTGACTCTGCTATCTGATACGGCCCCTCGCGTGTGTTTTGCCTCACTCCATGTGGCTCGGATAGGAGAGGGAGAAAAGTTTTGCGGAGTCGGGGGCTGCAACCGCGCGTATTTCTCTCAAGTTTGGGGGCGTTCTCCTGAAAGTCCAGCGCGCTGCGCATTACGCGCCGCGGCACACACAGGATGGCTGAGGCCAAAGAGACGGTGTGCGCCGCGGCTCCGGCTTGGCACGGAGACCAGGGATTTATTTATCAACGCGCTAATTTCATCCACGAAATGAGCTGCGGAGAAGTCGGCTCCCATTTGTACAGCAGGATGTGTTGTGCAGGTAAGCAGCTGGAGGTCCGACCGCTCGGCCATTCTCTCCCCATCTCTCAGCGGCTGCAGGAGGAGGAGTTCAGTTTGGGAGGGGCTGCTGGGTACTGATGATGACATTAACCTTTTCCGTGCCAGCAGTAATGGATACCAGCAAGCCTCGGAGGTCACAGCCCAGTTAGGATGGAGTGAGCAGTATTGTTTATCAGTGATTAACAAAGTGGGGCTCCAAGAGGGTCATTTAAAAAAGTCACTTTATCTCCTTAAAAAAAAAATACAATGACGCTTTTTATGATGACTGTTGTATGGTTTCACTTTCCCCACTTCTTCATCCCTAACTCATTGTCTATCTAACATATGGATGCTGTTATTTAGGACAAAATGTTCCTTTCTCTCAAATGGAAAGGATTGATACTGAAATGGTTCGGAACAACTTTAGTGACCATTTTATGAAATGATAGAATGAAAAATGTCACCATATCCTACCATATCCTTTTTCTCTTGATCACTACATTACCTCTGAAGAGGCCAGGATTTCCTTCAGTGTTGACAAATGATATGGCTGAGTGCATGTTTACTTTGTGCCGCTGAGCTCCAGGTGGACAACTGAAAAATGATAGCAGATGCAGATGATGCTTAGTCACGTCTTACAACTGCATTATAAAGTGAATTTAATGCCTTTGATACGACAAATTAATTGATTTCCCTGCTCATACACCAGTTTTACACTAATACACTGAGGGAGAAGCTTTGTTTCTCAAGATGTTTTACAGTGATTTCTCACAGATTCATTTTTTGTGGAAAAAATTTGAGGAAAAAATTTGTATGTTTGTGTGTTTTGATGGACATTATTCAATCCAATTATCCGCTATGGAGCAGTTCCCTTTTTCCTACTAAAATCCCCAACTCTCCAGTGGTTTGGGGCCAGAGGCACTCACTATAAATATTGCACTAATGGGCACACAGCTTTCTTTTGTTTTGGTATGTTGCCATGGCGACCCGTCTCAAACAGCCACAATCAGAAGTGACTCTCCATTAACATGAGTCAACACTGTCGGCTACTGGTGTACTTGGACTTTCTCTCTCAGAGGCAGTCGCACAAGGCAGAGGAGTGTTGTCTGTGATGAATCAAACATTATAGGGCCTTGTAGTAGATTATCACAAACTCAGATTTTGTAAATAATTCACAAAACTGACTGGGAATTGGTGTATTTATTCAGTTTATATGGAGTCACTAATCACTACCTCGAGGATCAATGCAAACAGGTGGAGCGCTTATCTTGCTTTGTAGTGGCCAAAGTGCAACAGCAGGGGGAGACAACCAGCGCTGCTTGTTAAATCCCTCTCCCCATGTTTAATTGATCTCCTCTGTCACTTCTGAAGATCCTAATCCCCCTTAATTATTCACTTATCATAGTTTCATAACCACAAGACAGTAAACACATTGTGTGCCTAACTGGTTTCATATGGAGTTTTTTTTTTCATGCACACTCTCTGCAAATGATGCTCACACTGCAATGCGTTTTCGAGGAGATTTAATGTAATTCGTCCCTTTATGCTTGGTAAAGAAAAACACATAACATGGACGGCCTCAAAGGCAATTTGAATGGGAAGCAGCGCCCGATATATTGCCGTAGTAATTTTGCTTTAATCACATTGATTTCCAAATCTGTGTCATTTAGTTGCTCACTGTGAAGTTTATTTTCCATATTTTCCATATAGAGAAATAAATACCACCGTAATAATATGGACAACAGATAACAGTGTTTAACGTAGTCATGCATATTTTCATGAGGTCCTCATTGCCTGTGCAGTTTGGATCTGCCCCATGATGCCTTGGGGCTGCCATTCCATTCCATACCTGGGCCAAGTTGCTCCCTGAACCATCCAAGATTCCTTCCACCGTTCCTCCATCATAAATCCAATCAGGACCTGCGAGCCAAATTATACCCAGTGTTTGTTAACATTCCTGTCCTCAGTGGGGCTGACACTGCATGCTGTCACTTGCACACACACACACACACACACACACACACACAGATACAGATATCTTGGTGGGCTGGGGTGTTATCGCAGGGAGGCGGCTCCCCCTGTCTGCGCGGAGTATGGGCACACCCTGAAAAGGAATGGATAGACTTACATGCTTCTCACGCCAGAACTGTCATCATATAACTCATATCAGCTCTTACTGCTTTGGCTTATCTCTTTTTGTTATCTGCAACAGAGAGGGGAAAAAAATTCCCACATTCACTCACTCAGTGTGTTACAGCCAGCCTGCTGTTGCTCTCAAAATGCCCAACAGTGTTTGAAGGAGAGGACTTTTCTCTTTTGCAATACTCTTATAATTACTTCATAAAACTGTTGCATGCCATAATGAGATACTGTCACCTCGTATCATGCAGTTGCACCAGTGTTAGAAGTCGTCCATTCTGCATTTGTCCCTCATTAGCTCTGCATCAGCAACTGGGTTCAAGCCTCTCTCTCTGCAAGTGTGATGCAAACAAACAACACTAGACTGTAAATCTAAATGAGTCTCACTTCAATGCTCGATTGCCTCACAATTCTAAGTTGTTTTGGATGTGGGAAAAGCCGTCCAGGAGCAGTAAAAAAAAATGCAGCTGAAGCAGGGAGAGGAAACTATTTGCAAGTGTATGTTTTCAGTTTGGAGCTGATGAGCTTCTGGGCAACTAGTTCTCGCCACTTTCGGACACAGTTTCCATGTAAAGCGTAGTGTATTTTTGCACCAGGCGTGACATTCTTTGATACACGTTTCACTTTGCCTTTAGGTGACGTTACAGAATCTAAAGCTGCTTGCTATACTTAGTAACCACAAGGAATATCTTTAGGTCAAGTGTTTAATTTCAGGCATACACTATACCAGTCTATAGTTGGGCCAAAGCCTGTGGGGAAGGTGTAGTATCAGCAGTACCGATTACTCGTGTCTCAACAAGCCGCCTCCCTCAGAAGGCATGCAAAAAATCTCTCATATAGTCTTGGGTCAACATCTTTTTGGAAAATAGATGCTTTTAAAGGTGGAAGGTGTCACAGGTTTTGAGGTGAGGTGGGACACATCTGCGGCAATGTGAATGTGCTGATCCAAAGCAGTGGAGACTTTGGCGTGGACTGCAGATTTTACACCTTGGATCATTTGCCCCTGCACTCACATTCATCGGAAGCCATTTAAGATTTTGTGTGAAATACCACATTGTTTGGGAAGACGGAAGATTTAGGAGTGCAGCTGTTTAAATAGTGTTACTATATGAAACAGATGCTGACCTAACAATCTTCCATTGCTTTAGTGCTCGTGCACATAGACGAGCTGTGCAGTCAATCCACAGACACAATAGGCGCTTTGTGATCGGACTGATTTGCTGCAGCCGTGTGATTATTCTCGTATGAGATGCTGGGCGACAGTCTTGCGGCCTTTTTAGTCTGCCTTTTGTTACTCCCTGCTTATTGACCGGGCTCTACAGACGCTTTGGCATAAGATTTGAAATCCATCTGTCCAAACCAAGCGCTTGAAATAAACCCTTCATCTGACACGATATATTTTTGTTAGACATGTAAAAATGCCTCTAGTCTTCCTGCTTCTTCTCTTCTGCAAACCCCCCACACACAAAGTATGCCGTCTCTCCCTCACTTGAGGAAACAAAGCCCTCAGCAGCGGGTTCCCTCTAATTGTGTCCTGATGGAGAAAAAAACATTCCTACTCAAGGTTTCATTCGTCATCGCGCCATGTCCTGAGATGGCTGCGGACGCATTTCCACAGTCCTGCTGCCTCGCTCTGCGCCCCCCTGGCCTGGCCCGGCCCGGTCTCCTCTGTTCAAGAACAGGTCTTTCATTCAGTCCTGTGGCGTTTCGTGGCCCGTCCTGCCTCTCCGCCTCTCACTCCACATTGGGACCGGTAGCTTGATGTTCAGTTCGTGCTAACACAGTTTCTGCAGAGCTCCCAAATAAAGTGATGCCCACTATTCTACATTAGCGATCATTCTCTCTAATTGTTTGGGATGTTTTTCACTCGCTTTGAAAAAGAAACGACACTGAGGTGACATTTGATACAAGAGTGAGACAGAACATCTGCATTTATAGAGCAGGGGTGAGTGAGAAGTGACTTTCCTTATGAACACCAATAAATAAATAAATAATATGCAGTTGTCATCTTTGGCAATTAACTGCTGATTTTGTCCAGAATCACTTAAAATCAATGAATTAGTATGTATTTTGATATACCCAGTGCAGTTTATGTAAGTACACCATTTGCTTTCTTCTCCTCCCTTGTCTTCCTCCAGTGACTGGGCTGGGAGATGCACTTGGTTTGGGGTTTTGCTTTGTCACAGCAGGCTTGGGTGGGGTGTGCTGGGCGGGGTTAGGGTGCACGGGGCCGGGCTGGGCCACGAGAATCTTCCCTCTCCTTCCCTGCACAGTCCGCTCTGTGCTGAATGACAGGTTCTGACATTGTAGCCTGCAGGCAGGCATTTTGCAAGAGCTGGTGAAAAACAAGGAGACAGGGCATAGAATGTCACAGGCAGCAAACGGAGAAAGGGAGGAAAAAAGAGAGTAAGACGTGCAGGAACTGAATCAGTGGCTTGAACACTCCCACTTAACTGCAGGCTCCCTCACTGTGAAGCAGCATTTTGGGCAATAAGGAGAAGTGGAAGTTTATCATAAAGTAGTCAGCGTCGCCTCTCAACCTGCATAGACTTCTGTTTGTTGTTTTTTCTTTTTTTTTTTTTTTTTTAAATCACTGAGTTAACGCCGCCACGGTAGCAGTGGAATGGCGATGCAGCAGAGCTTCAGACACTACTCCTCTGACAGTGTGAGTAGTGACGGGGTCTTCATAGAGGACTCCTGCTACCAGGGGATACTCAAGTCCATGGATTACAGGAAAGGTAGAGCTTTGTAATCATCTTTGATTCTTTCAGTAGCACTGCCTGACATTTTCATGTGTTTTTTTTTTTCCTGTGCAGTTCCCTTCTCTGACTGGGACATACAGCTTAATTTCACTAAACCTAAAATCTGTCATACAAGTTTGAAAGTCTTCATCATTCTGCTGTGGCATTCTGCTGTGTTTTGTTTAATAAGTAGATGGTAGTTAATGTGTAAATTTGCTCATCTTGTGGAGTCTTAATTTTGCCTGTGGTCTCCTAATGCCTCCCTTTTATCAAACGGGCCACACCCCTCGATATGTCACGGCTTTTCCTCTTTTTATTGGTTAACTATGCTGACACCCATATTCAGGAGAGAGACGGACCAAACAGCAGAAGATATGAGAGATTTTGTCTTTGTGTAACTTAAGCTTCACAGTCTAACCACTGACCGGAGCAAAATCTGCACTTTTCACAAAGGCAGAAGTAGAAATACAGAATAATTGAAAGATCATTGAAATGATTGAAATTTGCATTATGGCTACTGCTTTTCCCAGATCATTAAAGGTTGCAGTTGTCATCAGTTTAAGTGTTTGGTTTTTTTTAATGAACGTCTAAACAATGTGTTCTAGTTTAGTGCCTACAAATCCAGTTTCACATTGGAGAAAAAAATCTGTGTAAAGATGCATTTTCTCTAGAAAAATGATCTTCTTCAAAATGCTTCAGGCAAAAAAAAAAAAAAAACACATTTGGCAGCTCACGTCATATGTTCAGCACAAGAATGACAGCAGATTTGTCAATACCGCGCAGCCCAAGTGCAAAGAACAAAAATGTACTTTGAGGAGACCTGATATCTCTCACCTCATCTTTAAAGTCTCCTTGACTCGGGCGATGAAAGGCATCATTCATGGCGCAGTCTGCAGCTCCAAGCTACAAAAGTCCAGCAGACAAAAGCAAAACTTTCAAGAGGGATTAGCACGGTTTGTTTTTACTGGACATGCACTAAACAGGATTGTCTTTGCTGATCCTTTCTTACTCATTTGATGGCCCAGACAAGTGGAGGTGTCTAGTTCAAACAACATCAAAGTCTTAATTGGGTTGAACTATCATGTGTTTATTCAGGATTTCGGTTTGTTTTTACGGGATACCACCCTTCATTGCCAGGACGATTTCACATTGATCTCGCTTTTCCGTCTTTTGTCTTCTTCTGTTTGGGTATTGATTGCATGACCTGATGACATGTATTATTAATCGCTTGGTGCTAGGGTTTTTGTTTCCACTTCTCTGTTGAGGTTGGGATCTGAACCAGTCATGAGTGGGGATGTGAGTCATCGACACAATGCCACGCTGAAATGGGCGTTGGCACCTCGGGATGTTGTCCTCTTTGGTTGCTTTTTTTTTTTCCTTCTCCATCCGATCAGTTCTGCTAAATAAATAATGCTTAGATCGTATCCAAATCATGCAACCAAACTCCTGCCCCCATATCATGTATAAATAAATTTTCATTTTATTTTGAAATGCCATAACAGTGAGTTGCATGGCCTCAGATCTAATCATCAATTCTTGTTCCAAGACACATATTTTGTTAGATTACTTACAGCCGACTGTCTTTGACCTCACCGATACCTTAATCACTTATTACAGAGCCACAGGGAGGAGGAAAAAGCTCCTCTTCCAGTCATGTTGGGGTTTTAAAAAATAATTGCACAATATATGCCTACTGGTGTGTGATAAGAGGACAAGAAAGAGTCTGTCTAGCCCTGACAAACCCTTAGCTGAACTAATCAAAGTATGAAATCAAACCAGAGCGGCGATAATATTGCAAGGTGGAACATGTTCCTTGAGGATGTTGGAGGTAGAAAACACATTCTCTCCATTCACAAATATGGCACCTTTCTTTCCTTTGAATACCTCAGTTGAATCTGCCTTAAAGAAGCATACCAGCCACCGTCAAAGTCACTTTTATCATTTTCCGCAGTTTGTCGTCTCTGCAGCAGCAGTGGACGGATTTTGTTTCTGCTGCTGTCACATGTTCAAGATGTAGTTCTCTGGTTTGTAGCTCGAGGGGATTGGCTCATGTTCAGAAACACTGCATGGACAGACCTTGTTTTTAGGGGAAACATACATACTGTGTATGAATCTTCAGATCAGAAACTCTGCAGGAGCACATTTGAGCCTCTGCCTTAACGATCTCTACCTCTCTCTCCCCCAGACGAACGGGACCGTGTACAGAAAAAGACCTTCACAAAATGGGTCAACAAGCACTTGATGAAGGTAAGACCCCGTCGCAGCACCAATCACTAATACCAATACTGTAATAATTTGGACACTAAGTGGAAATATGCTGTTTGGCTAAAATAAATAAATAAATAAATACATTTTTACTACTAGTGCCGTTTGGAAGTTCAGCTCCACTTTGGCACCAAGATCAAACTGCAGGGAGTCCTCGTGTCCTTAAAGGACCCCAGGAGCTATCACATGGGTTGAGTCAAACTCAAACTTTCATATCCCTCGTGGTTACAAAACCTCACATTACGCAAAATGGTTTTGTGACGAGACACCAACACAATTTGAATCAGCAGAGAGTATGACAGTGGAACTACTTTCTTGACAGCGACACCAGACGAACCGGAGAGAGACTACTTCAAAAAAAAAAAAAAAAAAAAAGTGAAATCTCCTGGTGAGAAAGATTACCCGTACGAGTCACTTCTCCGCACAATGAGCTCCACACATGCTGGTTGTGTTAACTGTACACATGTGTGAGGGTGAGTCATGAACACCTGGTCTCGCTTTAGCCGGCTCTCAGGAACAAGCGGCATTGTGGGTCAAGCTGGAGCGCCGGGCACGGGTCAGGTTTCACATCTGGGCTGCAGACGGCCGGCCTGTCCTGTCGGGGCTCTGCGGTGCTTACGGAAGCGCCGAGATTAAACTCCTACACTGATGTGGGCCCACCCGTGCTAAAATCTGTAGCTGTGTTACTGTAAGGCAGTCCCGCCAAACCTTTTTTGGCCCGAGACGTGTAAACAAAACATTTCCTATAATTTGCAGGACCCCTGATGCACGTGTGCACACACAGAGTATAACACCCACCAGCGATTTTTATTTTTCCTTTTTCGGGCCGTTACACTTGATATATTGTTGCTGGGAGCCAAGAGGTGGATTCAGGCTCAGCAGAGATATTATTAAATGTTTTTTCCATGTTAGAAGCTTTTTTAATGGTCACCACTGATAAATTATGTCGCGACCACGCACTGGAGCCGTGGAGGTTGCGGTTGGAAGAGTAAGCCACTTTGGATAAATGCATTCAACGATGACTTGTACTATTTGTGTTGTTTTGACCTCCCAAGGAGAAAAGAACGGTCATATTCTCACTGACACCCATACATTTTTGAAATTGTATAACAGGGAAGTATCAGGTTTGAAGGACCTGGAGGTAATGAGTATCACCAAAGTTGCGCCAACCGGTGATATGCTGCAGCCTGCTCTGGCCATATTTTTAGGAAAATTTCTTAGCAACCGCTCAACAAAATACAGTAAGTACCGGCTGTGTCTTAGAGCTGCTGAACCAGCGCGGCCAAGTTGAGTCGAGTCGAGTCCTTGTTTTTCACCGGGGAACTCAAGTGTGTTAAACTCTGTGTGGAATGTCGAGTGTCCTCCGTGGCCGAGGTGCCGTGGACGTCCTCTGACACGGGGCTCCGGTTTACATGGCTCAGAGGCTTTGTCATTGTTATTCCTTTGTCGGGACATTCTTCTCATTTCTCTCCAAAAAGACGTGCGTGGGTCGCTGCCCTGGCTGCCCCCCCAGGGCTTTTTGGGCTGATGGCACAACAAAGTCATGGGATTGAACTGTAATGCCTGGCAAGAAACACTTTATTCTTGTGACCCTCCCGGTGTTTCAAAAGTGCCATCTGCTGCAGCACGGCTCACATGTCACCTCGGATTATGGAGAAGTAAAAAGTACTCATTATTCTCTAGGCTTTTATTTAACCGTCATTTATCCAGGTTGATCACACTGTGACCAAGAGTTGCGGCACATTTAGTTTGACTTTTTTTTTTTTTAAAGTCGACATTCTTCCATTAATCCAAAGTTAAGCTGAAACAAAGAGACAAGAGAGAAAATATCCTAAGAAAATGATCTCGCCTGTGTTTGTCTGTATCTGTCGAGTAAAACCGATGTCCGTGCGTTTCTGTTTCTTTTCTCTGTCCCCTCGTACTTCACAAGAACAAGTTAAGCAGATGTTTTATATCTTCTCTCATCATACTATTTCTTCTTTCCATCCTTCATCCTGTCTTCCCACCCTTTCCCACCAGCACTGGAAACCGGAGGTAGGTGCTGTCTGTGAGCAGAGTGCTGAGTGGACATCCCTTTGATAATTTCTGCCTGAATGTCTGTGTCGCTCTTTTGTCCCCCTCGCTCATTTTCGCTGGGTGTCCGAGCTTCTAACCTGTCCCGTCCCACCCCTCCCTTCTCATTTTAACACCTTGACACCTTTCTAACTGCTGCTGGAGCCTCTCTGCAGTGCAACAAGCCTTTAGCATGTGTTGTCAAACAAATTGCAAACTACAACAGTAAGAACATCTTCAGCTAAATGTCAGCGGAGTGACTGTGAACAGGCCATAAAGCTCTCAGCCAGTACAAAACGGTAACCAAGTACATTTACTCCAGTACTTTACTTAAGTACATTTTTCCAGTATCTGTACTTTATTTGAGTATTTTCTTTGCTTTGAAGTCAACTTTTTCTTTTTCTTATCTAAAATGCGATAGGCCACACGCTTTCTTTCTCACAGGAGAAAAAACAATCACAGTACCGAATCTCAACTGGGTTTGATATAAAGGTGGAAATGTGTCACTCAGAACATCCGCTTTTCAAAATAAAACGCATCTGTTCCATTTGGTTATCAGAACACAAATGACTAACCTGGCAATGGTCAGTGTGTTTATGTAGCAAAGTTGTTCTACAAGCAAGTCAATGCATCATTAAGCGGTTTCAGAGAGTTACCAGGTTCTGTAAATACATCGTGAAAACAATACAACAATGCGTTGATATTAAACAGCAAATGTACTTAAGTATTTTTAAAAGTAAGTACTCCAGTACTTTCACTCAAGTAAGAATTTGACTGAGCAACTTTCATTTGTAGTGAAGTAATATTTAACCATAAGTATATTGAGTATTTTGTCCACCACTGGGTTTGCATGTAACCTGTTGGCAAGTTTCGGTTCATAAAAAGACACAATCAGCACCTTTAACTTTACCTCAGTGGTTACAAGACTCAACAAATCCTCAGTAATGATTTAGTTGCCGCTGCAGAAAGCATCGCTCTCTGTGTTTGTTTAGGTCCCTCCCTTTAAAGGTCGCTTTATTTATTTTTATCAGGTGAGGCTTAAAGAATTTAGCCAAGTATGACTTTGCTTAAACACTGCGGCACAGCTTGCTCACTATTAATCTTGAGGCTACCCTGTGGATTATCTGATGTAATTATAGTGAGTGATGTGCTTGGTGTTACGTATAATAAATTAAATGACTCAGACGACACACGTTATTGGGGTCAGGCTTTTCCAGATTCAGTACTTTTTAATACACTTTCCAGAAGGAATTTTATCAAGCGCTGCTGCATAGCAAGTCTAAATCTCCCACATTTCCCACACACTCCCACATTTTTCCAGCCATTGATTTTCAAACTCTAGTTCTTCATCAGATATTTGAGAAGATATCTGAAGGAAGCCATGTGCAGTTTCGGTGGCAATGATCATTTTTGTAGCATAATTTTCATTTTCACTGTAAGAACTGCTAAAATGATGATGATGATGATGTGATTTTTGCTGGGATCTGTGCCAAGCAAACATGTTTTCCTACATCTGGAAAATACGGTTTGTAGGGCAGGGCACCTTTGCAGCATCAAAATACATCCATAATGGTATTTTGTCAAACATTTCTCCTTTATTAAAAAATGCTTCTTCTGGTATTTGGATAAGGCACTTGGCCATATTTTGAGTTCATGACGGCTTGACTGAACCTTTATTCCATTAAGATGAATAAAGTGTGTGTAAAAAAATGTGTACTTTTTTTTACATTAACATGCATTGTACCAATTTTGAACCAGATTTTCTTTTATTTGAACTGAGATTTGATCTGTTTAATTCAGAGTCATTAACTAGCAGACTGTCAGCAGAGCAGCCTAGTTGTTGTCATCTTGCGTTGCTGGACTCTTTGTTTTGGCACTTGTCGGGGTGCCCTTGAGCAACACTATGAATTCCTGCTCTATACTTGACCCTGACCTCTGAGCCAACCAGGCGGTCAAGTGATCACAGGGGTCAGTAGAGGGCCGTAACACACGTCCAGTGCCTTAAGTGATCTAAAGTGTGTGTGTGTGTGCTTCGCTCCGCAGGCCCAGCGGCACGTCACCGACCTGTACGAAGACCTCCGAGACGGACACAACCTCATCTCCCTGCTGGAGGTGCTCTCTGGAGAGACACTGGTGAGTGCCGGTGATCTCTGGCCCTCGGATGGTAGGACGTCTGCTTCTGCTGTAACCCACCTTCCTGTCTCACCCCGTTCTTCTTACTCCCCTCCTCCCCCCCTACTGACTTTCTTTGCGTCCCTGTTTAGTCGTCTCATCGGGAGTTTTTTCTAATGCACTTGAACTGCTGTAACTGATTACCTTGTCTTGTCTAATACTACTCAGCCTGTCGGATTTTCCTGTCACCACTCTTGCATGTGTTGTATTTGAACCTTAAGAGATATGTGAACAGTTCAGTACATGCTGAAGTTATGCGCACCATTTTACTTATCACTTATCCAAGCACTGGTCTTTTGGGAACTCACCCATGTGGTGACGTACCTCATAGCCTTAAAACACTATTTTTTCATTATTTGCTTCCATCTCGTAACCTTTTTGCACTGACTTGTTTGACCCCTGGTTTTTCCTTTATCTAATTCCTGTTTGCTGACCTTTACCCTGACCTTTCCCCCCTCTGCCTCTGCCTTCTTCTCTTGCGATGCTCTTGCTGTGGTAGCCGAGGGAGCGTGACGTTGTGAGGAACGTGCGGTTGGTGAGTGGCGCCTGGACTGTGGCTGGCCGCCTCCTCGGGCGTGGCATGTGTCACTACCCCAGGTGGCTGCTGGGTCGTGCATGATGTCAGTCACACTCCCTGTATTGTCCCTCTCTGTGTCAACATCGTCCTCTCCTTCCATTTTGTCGATGGGCTGCAGCAGAAAGTCTTAATCTCTTCTTAGGACTAAGTGCCGCGTCACGAGATAAGAAATCCCTCAGGTTGTGTTGTTACATGGCGCCTGTAGATTATGAAGTCATTTTTATTGCAAATAAACTGTGCGGTAGGACTTTCTCGCATGTGGAGTGGAGCCGCGGGTTCAGGTGAATTTTAAAGGGACAGTTTACACAAAATGCACAAAAAAATATTTTCCCATGTACCCCTTGCTCTTGGGATACTGAGGAAAAGAAGTTTTTTTGTATTTGCAAAATTTGCAAAAAAGGATAACAGTAGCATTATATATCTCTGCTCACTTTAAAGTCCCCCATCTAGCCACTGATAATCTCTGATCATCAATATTAAAATTTTTCCATGAGAAAAACATCCTTTACTAGCTTAAAACTGCTTAAATATAACTCCAAATCTAACAATGAAAAAAAAAATTAAATATTTGTTCAGTGAATTTCGTAGTTACACCAACATTTTTCATGTGGAGCAGCCATTTTGAATTATTCTGGTTGAGCTTTTCAAAATAAAACACTCATGTGGGTCAGCTTTGGGAACGTAGAAGAAGGAAGTCCCGTCCCGCGATATTCACGAAAACTGTACCATATTTGATAATCTAACCATGAAAAAAATGATCTTTTGTTAGTGAATCTCTTAGTTACTGTAATATTGAAGCCGCCATTTCGAGTTGGTCTTGTTGTTTCTTGGAAAACAAAAACTGCTCTGGATACACTGACAGTGACCGGCAGAGCTGGTGGTAATGATGCACAGAGCGCCAACCTGTCAGCTGACGGGATTGGCTGTCGGATTTGTGACGTTCCAAATCTCGCTGGCTCGGGGTCCGTCTGAATCTCAGAGTGTAACACCTCTCTAGTGACAGACATTTTAGCGAACATAAACATAAGAAAAACATCTTTTCGAGTAGAGGGGGACTTTAAATTCCAGCCCTTACACTTTTCATTTGTCTGGGGTCAAAAAGGAAATGCAAGTATTGGGTTAACTCACGATATTGAAAGCAAAGGCCAATGTTTCATCACTGCAAACTAATAATATCTCCATCAAACACTGCGGCACAGCTTGTGATTGGCTTAGGGCTTACAACTTGTAGCACCCAATGCATGCAACAGCCATCACACTCGTGGCGTCATTGTATCATGTGCTTTTCAGCAACATACTCAAATTGTGGATGCGTGGAAAATGCTGCTCGGCCTGGGGAGTCTTGCTTGAATGGACTGCGTTACAGATGAAATAGTGCAGTCGTCTTTTTAAGCATCACATGCTCAGTTATCAGTCGAGGAACGACAGCGAAAGACGGACCAGGGCATTTTAGCAGGCAGAGGGGAGAAAAAGGCTGCTCATGGGTGCCAGAGAAAACAAGGGTTTGTGACTGATGTGTTAAAGAGCCACAGAGAATTGTAGTTTAATTATCCATTATCATGCATTCACTTTCAAACATCTTGGCTGCATCTGCAATGCGTGTCAGAGTCATGTGCAGCCAGATGCCGCGTGAAGGACTGGCCAGAGGAAGTTGTACACAAATGAACGCAGCCGAATTTGAGCCAGACCTCAAATTCATTTGTGCTTTCATTTTAGTTTCCAAGACCATGACTGCAACGATGCGCAGGGTTAGGCCTACTGCTTGTTGTAGATAGGAAAGGTGTTGTGGGACACTCAAGTGCCTGTCCTCAGTCATGGCGCCGTGCAGTTTGCTGATTCATGCCCCGGGCTGTTCTCTCTCCTTTCAACTTGTGCATCGTCTCGTCTTTTCCAGCCGCGGGAGAAAGGCCGGATGCGGTTCCACAAACTGCAGAATGTACAGATCGCCCTGGACTTCCTCAAACACAGACAGGTGCGGAAAGTATCATCACTTTATTTTTATTCTGTCACCATCTATTCATTTTTCTTTTTTTTGGTGTCATGTATTCATCCACCCACACTGTATTTTCCCCACTTTTAACTCTGGAAATAAATTCAAATAAGATAAAACTTTACCTCTAAACCAGTTCATGGTCACCCACATCCTTACAGGTCAAACTGGTCAACATCAGGAATGATGACATCGCAGATGGAAACCCCAAACTGACCCTGGGGCTGATATGGACCATCATCCTTCACTTCCAGGTAAAGTTTGGCATCACACACTGCTGGGATCAGTTCACTTCATTTATTTTTAATTTTAACCTCCATCAAAAATAATCTCCACAATGACCAGTTATATCAGAAAACTGAATGAGATTCCTGCCATTACTTTATGAATGACAGTTTTGCTTCATGTTTTGAATGAAGTGTAATCTGCCTGCAGCTCGTCTGGCAGCTGCATCATTTTTACTTTTCAGTCACGGTGTTTATCTTTTCAACTCAGCGGTGCCACTTTATTGCGTAAGATTGGATCAAATTCTTCCTTTGTTTGAACGACATGCGTTTTGTTCATTTGGCTTTCATTACGTGATGACTCGCTTCCGTGTCGTGGTTGGGAAAATCAGAGTAGCGTTGCTTGTTTGGATTCATCAGCCTCAATTTAGCCTGATGTTGACACAGCAGTTAAAGCACGAGTCCAACACACAAATCATCTCAGATGGGCTTTATTCAGCATTTGGCAGCACTTATGCTCTTTATATACAACTACCACCACTTCCCGTGCTCTTGAGTGCACAAGACTAAACAATAAAAAAAAAAAAAAGCTATCGATTTACTCATTTAAATTGGAAGCTTCACTCAAGTCAGTGACTTTTTGGAGCCATTTTCTCTGTTCTTGTGTAGCTTTTCCTGTCCGGGGCAGTGAGACGGCGAAGGTTGTGGGTTTGATTTAATCATGGGCTACTCATACCATGACATGCATAGACTACTGTATATACCACCTATGGCAGTGTAATGCACTTTGGATTGGACTCTCGTGTGAGCAGTGTGTGGAGAGAGATGTTTGGATGCTCATTTCAGCAGATGTTTTTTTAGATTATGGAAAAAGAGAGGGAGCGCAGGAGGATTCTTTGATGCTTTAATGGTTATGGTGGTTCTGCTGGGATGTGGATCTGGCATCCTTTCCCTTTCCTCTGTGACTCAGTGATTCCCTCGGGAAAGCTGGGAAGAGATGTAGGCGCGACATTTCGGTGCTCGAAAAAAAATTGAAAAAAGGGGAAGCTGCATTCGAAGCGGGAGAATTTATCTCACGCTACCAGCAGATGATTTTAGAAACCACTTTGAGAATTACATAGGACGACATAATAAAAGTTAAATAATGGGCATTTTTCCCAGTGTCTTCTGTGGTGTCCAAGTGCAAAAAAGCGTTTACAAACTCCCACAGCTTAAAAGCGCTTAGTCATCTGGCGGCCATTATTTGTTAAAAACAAAATCGTATCTTTGTGGCGGCACATGGTAGTCATCATGAACAATGGTGAATTTCCTTTGAGCTCCCCGGGTGCAGCTTAAACTTTGTAGATACACAGGTGAGTGATTGAAATAATAGCTCCTGCTCCGTGACAGAGGAGGGGGGCAGGATTCTCTCAAGTTTTTTGAGATGTGGATAGAGAGTGCGAGGGCGGAGGTCCTGTTTCCACTCAGAGTCTGAGTCACTCGCTGCCCACGCACATAGCAGTGGGGTTTCCCTTCTGGAGGGAAAATAAAAGAGGGAAGGATGGTGTTCTTTTTCCCTCCTCCACCCTTTCCTGCAAAAAAAAAAAAAAAAAAAAAGTAAGTGAAGTGAAATTACTGCTGCTTCTGTGACTCATCAGCACGCCGAAAATCGTTGAAACTACTGTGCATTGGTAACAAAGACATTTTTGTTTCAGTAGGAGCCGCTGAAATCAATCAGGACCGGAGCTCCTGCACTTACTCAATGCTCCAGCTGCACCAAAGTATTTGTTTTCTGCAGGCAGTTTTGGGAGTACTGCTGAAAAAATTCTCATTTTTGAACAATCACCATAAGTGACCAAACACTTAAAGCTTAAATAGCATTTGCCAGTGATTCTTCTTTTGACCTGATTGGAGTGATTTAGGGGTTTCCTGCATCCCAACAATTCAAACTAGAGGATATAAAGTTTCTGAAGAAACTTTGATGTGCTTGCCTTGCGAGCGCCTAGACATGTGTAAACTGCCAGCCCTATGCTGTTTGAGGGTTGTGTAGTGTTGTGGCTCTTGTCCAGGCGGGGAGTTGAACCCTGGTCTCCTGCATGGCAGGCAGAGACTTTATCCGCTGTGCCACTGGTGCTTGTGTGGGCGGGGCCAGAAATGAGGCCCTATAAAGTGTGTGAGCACTCAGCATGAGTGACAGTGCTGCTTCTGTGAAAAATCACCTAAAACTAGTGGTCAAACAAATGCTTTCTTCTCAATAATAGTAAGTCCGAGCAGAAAATAAAACGTACCATGAGAAAGGCAAGGCTTTGGGCTTTCAAACTGTGTCAAAATTATTTCCCAACTCCCAAAAATTCCCCCGCCTAGAGCGAGTTGAAAAAGTGTGTCTTTCTGCTTCTCTCCCGAGACTTTGCATTTCAGATATAATGGGAGTCTATGGGGGAGAGAGCTGGCACTCCTGCCTCGTTAAGGGTCATAGTTTAAAAAGTTGAAGCTACTTTGCTTTTGTATTTACATTTTTCAAAGCACAACTATTTTTCCTACAATTTGATCCCAAATTTATGCATGTGGAGTGAAAATTGTGGCCAGGAGAGCAAGTTAAAGACAAAAGTTTTAGGCGAATTTTAAGGGCTGCTCCACTCTAGCCCTCAGGAATGCCACTCTAGCTCACGCAATACACACTCATTCAAAAGTCAGAGGCGGCTCAAAAATAACTCCAAACTTAAACTGTGTTTTATGGCAAACTAAAGCAGACATGAAAAATTGAAGATGACACACATAAAGTTGAACATCTGCTGAGTCATTTAAGCTTTGAATGGAGTCTGTGGGCCAAAGAATGAGGGAGCTGTGAGGCTTTGAAAATGCATGAGTGTCTGCCGATTTCCCATTCTTTTTCAATGAGGGCAAAATCGTGATTTAAATCGTGAATTATGAAAAATCGCAAAGTCCAATCGGTCTGAAAATTGACACACCTCTTCTTCTCCACAAGACACACATTTTTCGTATTTGGTGCGTGGACGCAGGTCCAAAGCTCTGGGCTCTGGAGCCTTCCAAAGTTTTGGCCATTCATTTCCTATGGCCGAAATTTTCAGAAAAATTGGAATTTTGAGAATTCCGTGAGTGGGATTCCTTATAAAAGTAATAGCACACTTCTCCCAATGGGGCCGCACATTTTCCCAATTCATTGTGTGGGCCTAAAACCAAAGCTGTAGGAGGAGTAGCGCGCCGAAAAAAGAGTGGAATAATAACCTATAATAAAAATAAAAAGTATGCAAGATTTTAAGATGTGTTGCCTTTTCAAGGCAAGCACATAATAATCAAGTCAGCTGTTAAAAGTGCATGCAAATTGAATTTAAGTACATTTTCCGCGACTTTTTTAACTATTTGCATTGTCCTGCGGGTAAAAACCCCACCCACCTGATACATGAAAGTGATGAAAACAACGTCCCTCAAAACTAATGCTGAATTAATGCGAAGTAGACGCAACACTTAAACTGTAAGCCAGCTGCAAAGAGGAAACCATGCCAAGTGTACTAATGTAAACACACTAGTGGCGCTGACCTTGAAATACCTTTGCACTGCTTAAGGCTACCGTGTGGTTTGTTATTTCATTGTTTTCTCTCAACAAGCAAAATTATATTGCTGAGGGATTTTCGGCAAGATGTTTGCATGACTCATAGCCTCGACTCCCAGCTTTTAAAAACGAGGAATTTGCCTGTGGAGGTTCTGTAACTAAACGAATCCAACATCCATTTGCAGCTGCCAAAATGGGTAGTGGAAGATTTACCTTTGTGAAAATCAGCAGCCTCCCAAAGTTTTCGCTCATGTGATTTCAATTTGGCTCTTATATAAGTATAAAGTATTTTTTTTTTGTTTTTCTCCAAAAACAGTAAGTGTATTGTATTTCATGTGCCCTTCAAATAAAACTGGTGGTGGTTATTTGAGGTTTGAAATGTGACTCATCTCAAGGCTGGAAGAAACCAGCAAGCATACTGGAAAAAGTTTTCCTTTCCCTCAACCAGCACTTCATCCGTAATGAATATAGCAAACCAGTTTATGCCGATATGAAAATTCACTTAAACATGAAAACATATTTAGCACATATGCTACTGTTTATGGCTGCTTTTATGAAAAAGCTCCTTCATTGCTTGTTTTTATTCGGCAGCCATGTCAGTGTCAGGTCTTTCCTCCCTCTGGTTGAAACGTTGATCACACTGATGTGTGTTCAACACGGCTAACCGGCTGCACCGTCTCCCCGCTCAGATCTCAGACATTCAGGTGAACGGCCAGTCAGACGACATGACGGCCAAGGAGAAGCTGCTGCTGTGGTCGCAGAGGATGGTGGAGGGATACCAGGGCATGCGCTGTGACAACTTCACCACCAGCTGGAGGGACGGCAAGCTCTTCAACGCCATCATACACAAACACAGGTGAGCTGCAGGAGCACGCCAGCGAGACGGCCACAGTCCCACTGCTGCAGCAAACCATGTTAAAATGCATGTCTCCATGTTTGTGTCTTGGATGCAAGTGTTCAAGGCTAAAGACAGCTGATTATAACATCACATAGTATAACAAACATTTTAGCATAACATAACAAAAGGGGCAAGATATCCACCACATGTATAACAGACAGTTTATACTGCATGAGAAGCCTACAAGCTTGTGGTTTGTGTTCATTCTTTGGCTCCTTTATTCGCTTTATGCACCACATGTGCAATTAAAGCTGCACTAAATGAACCGATTTTACATCCAAGGTACTTCCAATCCCCTTGTTTTGAGTATTTTCAGTCATTTTAGAGGCTTTTTTCCCCTCTTATTTTTAACTGGCTACTTGGATACACTGGAAGTGTGAAAAGATAAAGGAAGTTTTCTTTCATGCAGTGTTGTGAAAGAAAAAAGGGAAGGATACAGAGCATTTTACGGGAATGTGGATGCACCATAGACTAAACCAAAATTGCCTAACGGTGCTTTGGAATAGAGTCTGATTCATATTAGGGCCACACAAACAAACAAACAAACAAAAAAATTACCGCCTGTTAGAAATGAGCAACTAATGCAAATGTTATTGAAATGACAATATGGCCAGGTGCAGTGTTCAATTTGCAGAGGATGCAATGTTTTGTCAAAGGTAGAATGTTTTACAAAACATTGTTATAAATTAAAAGTGTTATGGTGCTACAGAGAAGCCCCGGCCTACAGATTACATTTTCCAGATGAAGGAAAACATGTTTGTTTGCTACAGGCCCTAGCACAAATTGCACCATCATAATTTTAATAGCTGTCTCAGAGAAAATGAAAATTATGATGCAAAATGTGTCCATCCTTCTGTATGTAAAAATAATCGCAATATGATTTTTTACCATATCACTCAGCTGCACTGCCAATATTGCAGTATAGCCTTTTTTGAGCCATGCAGAGGAATTTTTATGGTCAGACAGGCTTGCCTGAACTTGGGATCCTGCAACACCATTGGACATCAGTTTTACAGACTGTGAAAGGTCAAATCTGTGACCTTTTTAAGACTCTGTGTTATTGATGACTTTTTAATTTGTTGCTGTAGGTTCAGAGACAGGAATGTCAAATTCCTCTTTGCGAGCCTTACAGCTGGATGTCTGACTTGTCAGAACAGCCGGGCGATCAGACACAATAAATCCAGCATCAAGATAAATGTCAGCACTAGCTTAGCAGATTATGTTGACTCTCCATTGCAGGCGAGCAATCATTCACGCCTGGATTTAAAATGGCATGCTTTTGACATAACACTTGGGTTTCTATCAGCTGAGCAGAGCGCTGTTTGTTGTGAGAGGTCGTGATAGTTTTAAATCGTTGTGGCTGCACAGACATGCACTACCTGAGCTGGCACCATTAAATATGAAAAAGGAGAGTTTTTTTTCACACTGTGGGTGTATCACACCAATTTGAGAATAAGATGCCCTGAAGGAGTGGGAACTGCACTTTGGCAGGTTGTAGCAAAACACAGGCACACTAACCTTTCTGCCGTAGTTTCTTTCTCGGGGAAGGACGAGCAGGACGCGCAGAGCTTCAGAGCTCTCAGGCAGAGGCTCAGAGTATCGCAGTTTTATATCCCAACAGTGATGAAATCTATCTGACCGGAGAAAGAAGAGGACTTGGATACAGGCAGAAGGAATTACCAATCGACCAAAGTGAAGCTTCTTCCACGTCTTCAGGATGGGAATTCGCATCAGCTGCCGTTTGAAATGCATCTGCACAGTTAAAAGTTCAAAACAACAGTAAATCGTGGACGCCGCTCCGCTCGGAAACCTACAGTGCAGTGCAGCGTTGTGACCGTTATCGCAATGTTGAAGCTGAAGAAGAAGTTGCACCCGAAGAAGCGGCGCCTGCACAGCGCCTCCAGCAGTGTGGCGGGCTCCGTCAGCGACCTGGACGACAGGGTGGTCATGCTGTGCGAGGACGTCCCGCCTGAGAGCTCCTCCGACTCGGGACAGGGGTCTCTTAGTCCTGGGGCACGTTCCAGCCGGGGGTCCCAGAGCGGGGAGCAGGAATCAGGATCCGAGCCCAACATCATCCACCTGAGCAGGGACAGATACTCGTACAGGCAGGCCTGCTACGTAGACAGAGAGCCAAGCAGGGGCCATGGAGAATATTACATTCAGAGAGTTGTGAAAGTGTATGGACGCTTTTTTTACAAGCTTTTATTTCGGCTATGCTCACTTAACTTTGTGTCTGTCCCTCTGTGTCTTCAGAATCATTGCTGTTTTATTTATTACATCTTCATATCTTTCTCTCTGGTATTTCTCGTGCAAGAGATGCATTTATTTCATTTTATTTTCCAACAGCCATGGGGGTTTTCTTACCTGTTCCAGCATCCTTTAGATGCTCTCTGCTTGTGCCTGCATGCCATTGGACTGCAATTACCTTCTTGGCAGTGTGCTTGTAAAGTCTGTTTTCTGTGTATAAAATAATAGGGGAATTTTTGCTCTATATGGTAGTGAGGACTCTTGTTTTTTCCTGCCCTATCTGGCATCAAGTTGTCTCTTGGAAAGGCAAACTGCTCATCATCAAACTGCCTCCAGCAACATCTAAAATGTCTGAAAATGATGACCAGCAGCTAAAAAATTAAGAGATGAAGGACCTTTCATGGAGAAAATGTCACAATCATATCATGAGTAGCTTATATTACAGACATTTTTCATCATTGTGTACATCTTTACCCAATTTGGAGTTGAAAAAGCTCCATAATCTGTCTCATAACTCTGACTGATATTGACAGGCATAGTAATTAAAGCGCAACTACCCTCCTCACTTTACTTCTTTTCTGTCTGGTTGCTTCCTCCAGGCCCACGCTGATTGATATGAGTAAAGTTTACCGACAGTCCAACCAGGAGAACCTGGAGCAGGCCTTCAGCGTGGCAGAGAGAGAGCTGGGCGTCACCAGACTGCTGGACCCCGAGGGTGAGGAGACGATAATCCGCAGATTATTTGAATCTTCATGCAGTCTTTTTTTCCTGCAGCAGGCTGCTTCACACTCATAAAGTAACACACAGTCAAAATTACCCAGCCTTGTTTATGGTCATGTCAAATCCAATCAGTTAAAGGAGCATTCCCGCTATTGACTCAGTTATTTGTCCCAGTTACCAGTTAGCATCAACTCTGTCATAAAATCCCTCTTTACTTCTGGAATTCACTTGCAAATCAGTAAAACAAAATGTGTTTTATTTCATGTTTTTTGTTCCCCTGTGCAGATGTGGATGTGCCCCATCCGGATGAAAAATCCATCATCACATACGTCTCCTCTCTGTATGATGTCATGCCCAGAGTGCCAGATGTGCAGGACGGTGTCAAAGCTAACGTGAGTCCCTCTCATCAGCCTTTTCATCACTTTGCCTCTCCCTCTGCTTCACTGTAAGGCCTTATGAGCAGAGCCTGGAGATGAGCTGGTACATCTGCAACATCAGACTGCACAGAAACAACAGAGTCACATCAAAATACCAAAGGAGTCATCAGTGCTTCTCTACAAAAATAAACAATCAGTCATATGTGCTTTCTGATTTTAACCATTAGCCATTTTCTGTCATCAAAGCATGGCCAAATTTTACATTTTACATGTACACTGTGGGCATAGCTCATGTGCTTATCGAGAGGAACTTTCAGCAAATGCACAAGTAGAGCCAGTATAGAACCAGTGGCTCTGTGTTTATAACTGGGCTCTTTCAGCTCACGCAGATCAGCCTTATCCTCAAGGTAAACCTGTTTCTCCATCTGCTCCTGTCCTGCAGGAGCTGGAGCTGCGTTGGCAGGAGTATTACGAGCTGGTGACCATGCTGCTGCAGTGGATCAGGCACCACATCCTTGTCTTCGAGGAGAAAAAGTTCCCCACCAGCTATGAGGAAATTGAGGTGAGCGGATTTGGATTGTAAAGATTTAGTTGTCCAGCAAAAGTGGGTTATATCTTACATTTTATAAAGCCTGTACATCTGTTTTTCCCACATTCATGGTCAAATGTTAACTGAGACAAGAGATAGATAACTTTATTGTCATTTCAAGGACACGTGTAAAAAAAACATTCATTCATTCTTTCATTCAATCGAATTTCGTTGCAAATGGCTCAAAACAGCAGTTAAAAAGTACAATTATAAGATAACTTGAGTCAACAAGCGATGACTGAATTCATCCCATTTTCTTATCTGAAGGTTCTTTGGCGTCAGTTTCTGAAGTTCAAAGAAACAGAGCTTCCTGCCAAGGAGGCAGACAAGAACCGCTCCAAACACATCTTCAAGTCTTTTGAGGTGAGCGCTGTCAGCGTAGCTCCATTATGCAGTTTTATCATGTACGCAGCTGAAAATCTTCCGAAGAAACCGGTGTTTTTATTGCGTCAATGTCTTTTCTTACAGAGTGCGGTCCAGGCCGGCCACGTCAAAGTGCCACCAGGGTATCACCCCCTCGATGTGGAGAAGGAATGGGGCCGTCTGCACGTCGCCATCCTGGAGAGAGAGCGTCTCCTGAGGACAGAATTTGAGAGGCAAGTCGGCCATGTTGTAAATGGAGTCACATGCTTTCTGTTGCTAAAGCAGATTCATATTTATTACCACGAGGCATAAAAAAAAAAGCCATCAAAAATACATTCTGTGTCATCATGATGGTGACTCATATCCTAATGATTAAGTCCACTGAGGCATAAAAAAAAAAAAAGAAAAAAAAGGAAAAGAGACTGAGTCGGCATTGTGATGTGGAAGTAAAAAAAAACGTTAGGGCAACCACATGATGACTGTGCCACTGCCATGGCACAGAGCTTTCAAAACTCTGGTGATTTGATTGTTCAAAAACTCTCCTGATCACAAGTTGGGAGTAGTCTTTGCAAAGGGTTGGTCTTTTTTGTCACGAGTCTCAAGCAGCCACTGTGGACTGTTCAGGACATCGTCTCTGCATTAGTGGACAGTCAGAGCTTACACAGAGTAGTGGCCTCCATCATGGCCTTCTTGCATCAAGGCTATGCACTACCGTATTTATTCCGCCAGAGGACGGAGTGAGTGCTTTGCTTTTTTCACTTTTTGCCGTCTATTTATACAAGCACTGTTGCAGAAATGGACAATATATTTATATACTCTGTTTTAATTATTTTTAAGGAATATAAGACTTGCACTGCATTCACCAAGATAATGGTCGCAACTTTTTTTCTGGAAAATTTTACACATGAAATACTAACTGGACTGTTTGTTACTTTCTGTTGTCTGAACTGATTTGTGACCTCTGACCCCTCCGCTGCAGGCTGGAGCGTCTTCAGAGGATCGTCAGTAAGGTCCAGATGGAGTCGGGTGTGTGTGAAGAGCAGCTCAACCAGGTGGAAACTCTGCTGCAGACGGTGAGACTCACACCTCTGTTGGGAAAAAATAAAAAAACAAACCTCAAATAAAACCAGAGCATTGTTGACCATGCATGCTCACTTTCTCGGGATGCATCACTTAATGGTGCAACTGAACGTTTATTACACAGTAGTCAGTATGATCGCATGGGAGTCAAGTCACATCAGCACTGTAAGGATCTAGAGTTGCACCAGTGCGCCCCCTGCTGACACACTGATGCTTTACTGTTAGTGGTTTTAGATCATTTAACTTAGATTGCAGCTGCTTTTATTTTATAATATATTGTCTGAGCTTTTGAAACTAGGGTTGGCAGTATGTGACATTTTTAATGTTTGAGCAAACTAGATCTGAGATTAGTGTTTATTTGCACTTTCTTGATAAATCATAGCAGTATTCTTACCAAAAAATCATTGCAACCACTGTAGCTACATGCTTAGCTGTAACTGTGTGTGTCTCTGCTGCAGGATGTGAGGATGCTGAGCTCAGGGAAACCTGCTCAGCACACAGCAGAGATGGAGGCGGACCTGGAAAAGGCAGAAGGAATGATCCGGTTCCTCTTCAACGACGTGCAGCTGCTCAAAGATGGACGCCACCTTCAAGCTGAGCAGATGTATCGCAGGTCCGAAATACACATTGCTGTCAAAATCTACACTGCTCTCATTATTTGTAATATTGATTGAAATTAGTAATTTCTTACCACACTGATTAAATTGAAATCTTCATTTATTCTCCGGAGACAGTTAAGGTTTCCCTCCTTTACAATGCCGCCGAGATATCACTTTAAAATACATCATCAAATAAGCTATACCTCATACATTATAATGACAGGAAATACACGTAATAAGCCGTTAATAAAAGTTATAAAACTGGCATATGCAGAATACGGGTGCGCCTGGGCTTCAATTAAAACCGTTACAATTAAAAACACAGTGGCTAGTGAGAATAGAGTTAATTTCAGCATAAGAGGGTAGACTTTCCAGTTTTAAGGTGCTTTGGAGAGCATTCCAGGATTTTGGCCATCATGAGAAAAAGCAGTCTTTGATATGCTGGATTTGTGTACCTGCTGTGTTTCCAGAGTGTACCGTCTCCATGAGAGGCTGGTGAACCTGCGCAGTGAGTACAACCTGCGTCTCAAGTCGGGCGTGACCGCGGCCCAGGTGCCGCTGACTCAGACCCAAACCCTCACCATCCTGCAGCAGGCCCCCATGAGGGTGAGGCCCGAGCTGGACGAAGTGACCCTGCGGTACATCCAGGACCTGCTGGGCTGGGTGGAGGAGAACCAGCAGCGGGTGGACCAGGGTGACTGGGGCTCTGACCTGCCCACCGTCGAGTCCCAGCTGGGCAGCCACCGCGGCCTGCACCGCTCTGTGGAGGAGTTCCGCGCCAAGATCGAGAGGGCGAAGGAGGATGAGGTACGCTCAGTCGAGAGGAATAAAGTGATCCTTGATCCTTTCAGATGGCATTTGTCATTCACTTGCATGCAGTATCGTTGGGGTCGAAGGAAAATTGGGGATGCCGCCTTTATTACTTACGCCCCTAAGCTTTGGAACACACTACCTTTAGACATCAGGGAAGCCAGCTCACTAGACATCTTTAAAAGAAGATTAAAGACCCACCTTTTTACTTTAGCCTTTAACTAGCTCCTATTTTATTCCATACTGTTGTCTTTTATTGTTTTATTTGCATCTTTTGTTTTATTTCAAATTTTATTTCAATTTTTAGCCTTTTCTTTTTAATTCCACCCTGTGCTGTGTTTTATTCTTTTTAATGTTTTATTTAATGTGTTTTCAAATGTTCTTCTTTTTATTGTGAAGCACTTTGAGCTGCAGTTCTTGTATGAAAGGTGCTATACAAATAAAGTTTTATTATTATTATTATTATACTCAGTGTGTGTTCTTGTTGCCTTTCGTCCGATCCAGAATCAGGTCTCGCCTGCCGGTAAAGCTGCCTACCGTGACTATCTGGGAAAGCTGGAGCTGCAGTATGGAAAGCTCCTGGTAAGTTACACAATTAAAACAGAGACTGCAGACTTAATTAAGTTGCTAAATTTTAAAAAAGAGAGAGAGATTGGAATCTTACTCTTACTCTAATCTTTCCTAAACTCTTAAAAACCTCAGTAAACTGTGCCCTTGCTGAACAATCAGAAAGACCGTGGTGAAGGCGATGTATTGTATTTAAAACATCACTAATGAATATAATGAGCTTGGTTTTTCAATCCAAGCTCAGACTTTGAAGTTTCATCACACTTCTCATTTGTATGTTTTATCTTGTAGAACGCATCTAAGGCCCGCCTGCGCTACCTGGACCAGCTCCACGCCTTCGTCACCGCGGCAACCAAGGAGCTGATGTGGCTGAACGAGAAAGAGGAAGAGGAGGTGAACTACGACTGGAGCGAACGCAACACCAACATGACAGCCAAGAAGGACAACTACTCGGTAAAGTGACGCTGCCGGGGTTTACTGCATTGAGGCGATGGCGTCATGGTGACTTTGAGATACAGGGTGAAGCTGGTGATGTAATTCATGCTGGCGTGTGTTTTTGTTGCCACGGAGCAGGGTTTGATGCGAGACCTGGAGCAGAGGGAGAAGAAGGTGAACATTGTCCAGGCCACAGGGGACAAGCTGCTGCGGGACGGACACCCTGCCAGGAAGACAATCGAGGTGAGATTATTTAGGCCGGAGTAGGACTCACTACTAATTCACCACAGAACATTTACAGTATGTCATCACAATGTCAGATTTTTTTGTCTTGTGGAAATTATTTGCATCACTGAAGTGTCTGTAAACACAAAGGAACTCATTTTAACTACATACTGGACTTTTACAGTATTAGTTGACACCAACACAAGTACTGTGACGTCTTTTTCCTTGGATTTTTTGTTAATAACGACTGAGGGTCTGTAGGGTCTCTGCCTGTTCACGACTACCCAGCGTTCACTCTGTTTATTGTAAACAAACTGCTCTTGGTAATAAATATCACATAATCTCCTGTATCCCAGAGGATTTTTCCTGGGAAAAGCCAAACTGACTCTGTTCAGGACAGCAAATTTAGTAAATGAAATGAAATGAAAATATTTATGTAGTGGCTACAGGTTGAACAAATATTGTGTTAAAACAATCTGTCATTGAGAATGGAAAAAAAAAAAAATTAACTCATGTGGAAATGTCATGGATTATTTAAGATGTATGTCTTTTTTATATTGGTTTTAAAGGTGGGGTGTTTTAGAGTGTGTAATAACTTTGCCTCCCCATCAGTACACACTCTAAAGCTCTGCATGTTTTTTTAACCTCAGTGACACTTCAGTGGTTTTCCTGCTTTTTGTTTATATTTGTGTTTTAAAATGTACGTTGCCCGTGCTGACTCTGTAAACCTCTCTCCCAGGCCTTCACCGCAGCGCTGCAGACTCAGTGGAGCTGGATCCTTCAGCTCTGCTGCTGCATCGAGTCCCACCTGAAGGAAAACACCGCCTACTTTCAAGTACGTTTTTGATGCATTCCAGAGTCCAGTTGATGTGATGTGATTACTGTATCTATATAAGTAGTTTACTTTGTTTGTATATGTATTATATAAATCAATGAACACTGAACTCTAAAGGACACTTAAACTTAATTTCTCTTTTTTCCATCTAGTTTTTCGCTGATGTGAAGGAGGCAGAGGAGAGGATGAAGAAGATGCAGGACACGATGAAGAGGAAGTACACATGCGACCGCTCCATCACTGTCACGCGGCTCGAGGACCTCCTACAGGACGCAGCTGTAGGTTTATTCACTGTTACTTTAAAGACAATATCAGCACAGTGTTACCACAGGTAGGACGGGGGGTTTGGGTAGGGACATCTGAAGGGCTTGTAGGATTGGAGATGTGGGAAAAAATATTTTATTTCCATGTTCAGTCCTCACTTGGGAGTTCAGCTTGCTTTCTAGCTCAGTGCAGTTTAGGAAACAGTTTAATGTTTTGATTTTAAGGTTTGATTTGTCATTTCCATATTTCCACCAGTGACCATATCTGACACCAGAAATAAATTTAAGCAGATAAGGCAGATGGGATGCTCATGTTTTGCAGCCTCAGTTTCTGAATTTGGCTGATATTATTATTATTATTAATATTTTGACATAGAAATCTTGCCTGATACAACTGTAACTATATTAATGACATCCAGATTAAACACTCAGTGTTCATTTTAGATTAGGTCCACTTGTATAATCTAATGCAGTTCAGTGCAACAGCTCTGTCATAAATTTTTACCTTTTAACAAAGTTTATAATGTTCAGTTTTTCTTGACATTGTGGTGAAAATGTGTAAATTTAATTCTGTGTTTATTATTGTGGTTGTAGTTTACAGAGGTCTTGTACTGTACTACATTATATTGAGAGGTGTTTCTAATTTTTTGTCCTCCACTATTTATATACATGAGGGAGGACAGAATACTGGAAACACCTCTTAATAAAATGCAGTCCAGTCCAACAGCAGCACTAACTATGAGCTCAGTGCCAAACATAGAAGTGAATGAACACCTCTGTTACTGTGACAACAAGAAAACCTGAGCATTACAGGCAGCAGGAAAGTAAACTTTATGGCAGAACAGCTGGATTAGATTGGATTAGATTGTACAGGTGGAGCTGATAAAGTGGACACTGAGTGTATATATTATTCTCTAACAAGCTGTGCATGAAATACCACACAATATCAATTTGTATATTCACTTTTAATAATCCCCATATTCTGTTTTTTTTTCTGTGATCTTCAAAGGATGAGAAGGAGCAGCTGAAGGAGTTCAAAACCCACCTGGAGGGTCTGAACCGCCGCGCCAAAACAATAGTCCAGCTGAAACCACGCAACCCGGCTACCCCGATAAAGGGCAAGCTGCCGGTCCAAGCTGTGTGCGACTTCAAACAGATGGAAGTAAGTTGCAGAGAAAATGCTCCCACTGTTCATTCTTGTTAATCACATCCACATGTGCAGTAACAATCAATACATCAGCTGCAGTTTTCTACTCATCGTGAATATGGTTCAAATTCTTGGACATACCTAGGATCACCGGAGTTATAATGACATACGTTATTGTATTCTCTTTTTAGAAAACCACATTGGAGAGTTAAACATAATATTGTCCAAAAACATATCAATACAACATTTTAATTACAGGTTCAGGATTTGACTGCTGTGTATCTGAAACAATGAAAGAGTCTATTCTCTGTTTCCCTCCAGATCACAGTTCACAGAGGAGATGAGTGCGCTCTGCTGAACAACTCTCAGCCCTACAAGTGGAGGGTGCTGAACAGCAACGGCAACGAGGCCACAGTGCCCTCCATCTGCTTCCTGGTTCCCCCGACCAATAAGGAGGCAGTGAACAGCGTGGCAGGGTGAGCTCAACCCCTCCTGGCCCGGCCGTATTCTGTAAATGACTGAAAACCTTCGAGGAGCCCAGTTCTGATCTGTTTCATACTTGATATACTGAAGACATTAATCTATTTATGTGCACACACACACACACACCAGGGCTGGCTTCAAATCCTGATCCATTCAACACATGCAGACAATTTATTATAAATTTTCTGTCTGTCTGTCTGTCTAATTCAGATATCTGAGAAATTTTAAAGTGTTATCATGTGTCTATGTCATTAACAAAGACACTAATTTTACACTTCAAATGGGTGACTTGGCCCAGACACACACACACACACACACACACACACACACAGACACACACACACTAATTTGTGCACTAATCTGTCCTTCGCCGTCCCCAGGCTGGACGGTAACCTCCAGAGGCTGATGACGCTGTGGCAGACGATGCACGTGGACATGAAGAGTCTGTTGTCATGGCAATACCTGATGAGAGACATCCACATCATCAACTCCTGGAACATCACCATGGTAACAACACAACGCATTAGCGATCGCGACAGGAGCGATAAGAAGAATCACAAATGGCTTAATGAGAGGCTGCACCGCTTGATATCACTGTTGTTGTTTGTATTAGTGACATCTGGTTGTGCTCACATATTTCTGTCTGTGGTTGTCGCTGACCTGGGAGACAAATTACAAATGAACCCCGTTACACTATTATGTTTGTTTCTGTGATGTTAAACTACGCGGTAGGTTTTTCCTCTTTATCCCTTGTTATTGCGTAAGTTATCTGACACTGACTGTGACTTCGGGACAGCAAACATTGATTTTGGCATGAAAAAAATTGTAAGTCAGTATTTTTTTTTTTTTTTTTTTTTTAGTTGGCTCTATGTGCTCTGCTACTTAAAATGGACCTTTAATCTCCAAGACGCCTCTCAGCAAAGACACAGCTTTATTGTCAGACTGACTTTTTTCTGCAGGCAATCTTAAAAAAAAATCATGATTTATACTTTAAGAAAAAGGCACTAATAGCTCATTTAAAAGTGTTTTTTGGCTCTAATGTCACTGGCACCCAATGTGTTTATTCTGCTGTTAGTCAAAACAACTTGCCTATACTGTAAT
Organism: Myripristis murdjan; assembly: GCF_902150065.1. Lineage (NCBI taxonomy): Eukaryota > Metazoa > Chordata > Actinopteri > Holocentriformes > Holocentridae > Myripristis > Myripristis murdjan. Next base: position 9,749,192 of record NC_043990.1, read on the forward strand.
AAACAATAGAAGAACCCTTCTTAAGTAAACTCTATTTTTTTTTATTCAAAATACAACAATCAGCATTTTGTGCATTTCAGTGTCAGGAAGAGTTTTCCAAAACAAGTCAGCTGGTCTTAATCGAGGTGAGGACACTCTCTCATGCCTTCCTTGTTGTTTTACCCCGACCTCCCTCGGTGTATCTCTGCAGTTCAAGACCCTGAAAGTGGACGAGTACCGGCTGGCGCTGAGGAACCTGGAGCAGCACTACCAGGACTTCCTGCGGGACAGCCAGGACTCCCAGCTGTTCGGGGCAGAGGACCGCATGCAGGTGGAGAGCGGCTACAACAAGGCTAACCAGCGCTACAACACGCTGGTCAGCTCCGTGGAGCAAGGTGTGTATTTGTTTGTTGCAAGAAACAGTGTTTGTTTACAAGTCACACATCACCCTGGGGTCATTTCTCATACTAATACATGAATACTGTTTCCTGAAACAGTCATTGTCGGGCACATGCCTTTTGTTTTACATTTTTTGTTGGACACATGTTTTGCTATGAAATTATTTGTTGGCTATTTGCTGTGAGATTCGTCCATGGGCTTTTTTCTATAAGTTGTTGCTGACTGTTGAATTCACATTACAGGCTATGTGGCACCCACAGGAGGTAAGGAGCTGTGGTTCTAGTGCCACATGTGGTACCACTTGTTTGGCTGAGTGTAGGACTTGTGGCTGCTGTGCTGTCATGTTTTCATGTTTTCTGCATCGGTTTAGTCATCTAAATCATCCTCATTAATTCCAGTTTTCCTCCTAACCTGTCATTGCATTCTTGTCTGTGTGCATGGTCGTGATTGCAGGATGTTTCCAGAATCACTTTTAATCAATCAATCAATCAATCAACCAATTAATCAAATTTATCAAATAATTTGAAGGATAACGGACATGAAAGCAACCATGCATGAGGCAGTGAGTTTGCTGTGTGCAATACTACAGTATGTCAGTAATACAAATACTGTTAATGTGCAGATTTACTACTAATCATGCCCCTGCAGTTTTAACCATATTAATAATAACTTCTTGTTGTTTGCAGATGATTTCGACTGATTATACAGTTTCTATATTCAAAGAGTTTCATTTTAAAATTCTACACCAGAATACAGTGATTACATTTTCTAGATTGTAACTTAAAGATAGCTAATTGGTTCAGTAATGTGCCAAGCAGGTCTCAAAATTTTACATTTTAAAATGAAACTCTTCATTTATTGTTCTATTAATTTTACAAGTGTTATCTTGTGATGTAACGATCTTTTCCTGACTCATTCAGGCGAGCAAGACGAGTCTCTGTGTAAGACCTACCTGAGCAGGATCAAGGACCTGCGCCTGCGGCTGGAGGGCTGCGAGACTCGGACGGTCACCCGCCTCCGGCAGCCCGTCGACAAGGAGCCTCTGAAAGCCTGCGCCCTGAAGACTGCAGAGCAAATGGTAATGTCAGGAGAGGCAATCGTAGTTATGGAGTAATGGCTCTGTTTTGTGAAAGTAGCAGTGAACACAGAGGAAATGACACTTCACTGGCGATGCTGACTGGACTGTCAGCCTCTTCTGAGATCCAACAGCTGTCCTCCAGCCCAGCAGCAGCTGAGCTCCTTTTGTTTTCCTGGCAGTTTGTTCCTCCTCTTCCCATGTTTTTGTAATTTGCTGTGAAATGGCACATGACAGAGAAATGAAACTTTTCAGAATAATAATGTTGGAAACTTCCTACATGAGAAATATGACCCCAGTTGCCCAGCTGGTGTCAATAAAAGAATTAGCTTAAAAAGGGCCATAAATCCCAAGTAGTCAGTCTGATTTGCACAGAATGATCACACAGCATTCAACTGGACTCTAAAGCTTAACCAGTGGAGTCATGCCTGCTGAGATTCATTTTGTAGAAGTAGTAGCAGTAATAGTCGCATTTTTTTAGTAGTAGTGTTTTTATTCAGTCAATATCATTAAGAGTCTAGACAGTGTACTGTAAACAAAGTAATTAAAACTGAGAGTTAAGTAATGAGTGAAAAGGCACAGGCAGAAGCATAAACCTTATATATATGCGTGTCCTACATTCTTATCAATTTAAGCTATCCTCCAGAAATAAAAATTTAAAAAGTACAACATTATTCACACTTGTAACTCAAAAATAGCTTTATAAACCATTCTTTTGAAAACCAGATCAAGTTACACATTCTTAAGATACATCTGTGTTTAATCCCTTTTTTAACTTTTTTAAGAAATTTTTAGCTCTGAACATAATTTGCATTATTTAATAATATATCAAATAATTTAATATCATAATATGGGATTTTATACACAGTGGATTAGTATGATCATAGTAACCAGCTTTATTAATAATACATATGGCGTATGGTTTTGCACTATTTTTAATCAATTCCTATATTACCTGATTGCCATCAAACATTGCATTTTTGGACTACTTATCAAATATTACCGAGAACTTTTTCATTGGATAAATAATGCAATAACGCTGCAAAATACTTTTCAACTTCATGACAGTTCGTCCAACCATCATAAATTTTGGTGGACGATTTTAAATCAACCAGAAGGGGGCAGCACAAATGCCAAAAATTAACTTGAAATGGGGCAGGCTCAATTTATCTCACAGATGTAGGTGCAGGTTTCACAAATGAACTGGTTGAACTCTTTAGGATGTCAGTCTGAAATATGTCACATGGAGGCCAGCTGGCAGCGCGTTAGGTAGAGAGGAAGCCGGTGGCAGTTGGAGCCGTCACGTCATGCCGCTCTGACACCGACTCCAAATCTCTATCAGCACCTGAACCCTGTAATTACTACTTGCTGACGTGCTTTAATCTTAGTTCACCGTGCTGTTTTGTGGCCAAGATTTCAACACGCTCATCTGCAGCATGCTATCCTTACTATTTTTATTCTTTTATTTTTTATTAATATGTCTTATTGCTGAGCCTGTTCTGAGTGCCACACATTTAGGACAGTTTTATCGCCTGTTGTCGGAGGATCATCATTTAAGTTAATGCCTGCTTAGCTTTTATACCCCTCACATTAAATTCACAGCTGGTATTCAGAGAGTCATTAAGTTATTCGATTAGGCAAAATGTTTAGTACAGTTTCCATCTTTTTCCTGTCTTCCTGTTTTCCAGTTATAACACAAACCAGTAAAAGTATTTCAGCAATAATACAGACCAATTCCATTTATTTTTTGTCCACATGTTGCCGCTGAATGCTGAAAGTTCAGTTTATAACGCATGGTAATTGCTCATTTTGTATTATTAGTGATGCAGAATATTTGTTCAACAAATCGTCTCCCTTTTACTCGATGACAGAAAGTCCAGTCCGAGTTAGAGGACTTGAAGAAAGACTTGAACAACATAGCTGAGAAGACGGAGGAGGTGCTGGCGTCTCCGCAGCAGTCCAGCAGCTCCCCGATGCTGCGCTCCGAGCTGGACGTCACGCTGAGGAAGATGGACCAGGTCTACGGCCTGTCCTCCGTCTACCTGGACAAGTGCGTCTATGTGACTCTACGTCCATGCCCATAGTGACCAATCATGACTCTCAGTGACGGATTTAGTGTCGCTTAGACTTAATAGAGTGTATCCCTCTTACTTTCAGGCTGAAGACCATCGATGTGGTGATTCGAAGCACCAAAGATGCTGAGGACACACTAAGGAATTATGAGACTCAGCTTCGAGATGTCACTAAGGTGCCAACATCTGAAAAGGAGGTGGAGAGCTACCGCAGTCAGCTCAAGGTATTTTCACATCAAGGGGAAAAAAGATGCTACCACAAAGTGTAGATGTTTAATGGATGCTTCTATCCAGCAGAACTCACCAGGAGTGTGTATGCTTTAACACTGTTGTTAAAAAAACTTTTATGGCTTTCTTGAGAAGTAATCCTGTAAGTGACCATCAGGTCCAGGTGGTCAGTCATCCGGATACACTGCATTAAAGAGTAATATTGTTGTTGTTCTCTTACTCTCCCTCATCCTCTCTTCTCACTCTGACAGAAACTGCGCGGTGAGGCCGAGGCCGACCAGGTCGTGTTTGACCGCCTGCAGGACGAGCTTAAGAGGGCAACCACCGTCAATGACAAGATGACGCGGGTCCACAGCGAGCGTGACGCCGAGCTGGAGCATTACCGGCAGCTGGTCAGCAGCCTTCTGGAGCGCTGGCAGGCTGTGTTCGCACAGATAGACCTGAGGCAGCGAGAGCTCGACCTCCTGGGCCGCCAGATGCGCTCCTACCATGAGAGTTACGACTGGCTCATCCGCTGGCTGGGCGAAGCCAAGCAGAGGCAGGAGAAAATCCAAGCTGTGCCAATCGGAGACAGCAAGGCTCTCAAGGAGCAGCTGGCACAGGAGAAGGTACTGCAGACTGAAAAGGGCTCAGGCTGTGTGGGGTTCAGGGAGGGAGAGTCCATGTTGCCCCCTGGTGGTTAAACAGACTCATTGAATCACACATGACAAGGACGCAGTCTCCTTTTGCAAACAGTCTTCCTGTGTTGGTTTATTTCAAACTGTTAATAAGGAATTTACCTCTCTCCCTGTAGTCAATGTAGTTTTTTCATGAATTAATGTTGCATTTGAAATTTGAATGAGGGTTTTCAAGAATACAAACAAAAATAATAGTAAGCACAGATTTTTATGTCTCTTTACAGAAACTCCTGGAAGAGATTGAGAACAATAAGGACAAGGTTGAAGACTGCCAGAAATATGCAAAGGCATATATTGATGCAGTCAAGGTATGTGCAGATATGTGCAATCTTACCAAACAAACAAACCAAAAAAAAAAAACCTTTAAAAATTAAACTGCTAACATAACTTTTTCCATCTCCTCTGTTTAGGATTATGAGCTTCAGGTTGTGACTTACAAAGCACTCCAGGATCCAATTGCGTCTCCCATGAAGAAAGCCAAAATGGAGAGTGCGTCTGATGACATCATCCAGGAGGTGAGTTTGACAAGCAGGTTTGCCTCAGATGCCGCCTCTGTCCGCTGTTCTTGCATTAAAAGTGTAAAGCCTGAAAAGAGCAGAGATACACACACCTCCAGTACAGGTGCTGGGTTGAGTGGAACAATACTGTATATAATTATAAGAACCTGCACACTGTCAGCTACATTTTCATCATTATTGTAGGTCTTTGTGTTTTTGTGCATCTTAACTTTTATCTGCAGAACCCTGACAACTCAAATCTGCATGAATGCAATGTGAGCAAGACTGGCTGTAAGAAAATATGCTCACTTTACCGCTCACTGTCCTATACTGCTGAATTTATTCCAGTATGTTACTCTGAGAACCCGCTACAGCGAGCTGATGACTCTCACCAGCCAGTACATCAAGTTCATCATAGAGACACAGCGCCGCCTGGAGGATGAGGAGGTAATTGCACACACTCTGAAGGCACGCGGCGGCAGCAGCAGCAGCAGCCGCCTGTCAGAAAGTTCAAACCCCACTAACACAAACGCAGATACCCACAACCAAACACCTGCTATCACCGATTAATGTATGGGAAATCATTTGTCATTATTTATCAAATACTTGCAGAATGTTGGCACTCAAAATTTAGGAATCAGTCATTTTGAACATTGATGCACTGACAATGACGGAACAGCCCGCAGTGGCGAATGTGAAGTGTTTAGTGAATATTATACCAGTGTTAGTGTTGCAGCACATCACATCCCCCCAACAGTACCTGTCCTTCATTCCTCTACACTGTGTATTTAGTCAAGTCATAATCAGCCACTGAGTTACAAACCTGTATGTGCATACGCTTCTGATTTGGCACGGGCAGTCGACCACTAATTCAGCTGCATCTTCCAACTGCTCAACTGCTTGTCCTACAGTTTTACTTTGTTATTTGCTTCCTTATTTATTCTTGAAATCACCCACACATGTAATTAAGAGGCTTCCGTTTGGCTAACTCCCCTTTCAAATATATGGTTTGTCAGACTTTTCTTTGCCCTTCCCTTTTTCTCCTAACTTTGTATTTTGTTTTGTTCTTTAAACTGCCCACCAGTGCTTTGTCATGATGAATATTAATCATGAGCTTAAGAGATGAATTAACCCGAAAGCATCAGGTATTTAAAAAAAAGACCCTCTGTGTCCATATCATCCCTCTGTACATCAGACCCTTGTCTTGCTCTCATGAAAGGGAAGGTTTATGATTTGTGAGGTCTATCCTATTTAAGCCTCCGGTCATTGAAAAGCTCTAATAGCATAGTTTTTGTTTCTGAGAAACTGGCACCAGCTTCCTGTTAGCATTTGCGCTAGTGTCAATGGAACTGAAACTTAAATTTACAAGCCATTTCACAGACTTCCATCATCATAATACTACAGTGAATAAGTGCACCAGCTGTGTGAAAGGACCATCCTGCAAATTTTGTGAGGAATGGCCTGATTCCATTGACTTACTAGCATTGCTTATAGATGGTGTCAGTGTCTCAAACAAAAACACTGGGCTCCAGATGTTTGAATATCCCGAGACAGAGCTCAATTAGTATCAATAGGATAGGCTTCTAAAATTTGGAACCTTCCCTTTAGGTTTCTGTCACTCATGTACAATTACATGATACATGTAGTGTTATTAGTGAAGATTAATACCCATCACTTGTTGTTTACTTTATCTTAGACTCAACGCAACCTTATCTTGGATTTTTGTCATGTGAATTACATCACGCAGTAAAAATCCAAGCTCATTTTGTTGCTCTGTGCTGCGTAAAAATCATATTGTGTTTGCTGCATCACTATGCTATTCCTCATAATGAGGTTACTCCGGATTGGTGCACTTGCATAGCAATACTGCAACTCCATAGGACAGATTATTTATTTATTTTTGTTATATTACTGGGCTGTTTTGTAACTATTGCCTGCTTTATGAAGTTATGGTTAGCTTACTAGCTGTGCTTAATATGCTTTGCATGATGCTATTTCTTCTCTGCCTATCCATTTGCAGTTACAATACACATTTTACAGAACACTGATTTAAGGGCTGAGACTGATTTATCTTGAAAATGTAAAGGTTGTGTTGCAAAATCTCACCCCCAGATCTAAAATTATTGTGCTATTATAATATGGAATTATGAAACTCAGAGTAGTGTGCCTTAGAAACTAATTTTCATTATGGCAATATGGCAGCAGCAACATTTGTATCTTGCTGCATAAAAGTCATTAAATTAGGTTTGGTATTATGGTATTGTTATTGTTATAGTAATGTGTTTCTACATAACATATGTAGAATTTGCTGTAACTTGTCATTACCCCTTAATCACTATGTTTAATGCAAATTTATTTGGTGTACAGACAATGGGCAACTATCTAGAACATCAATATGGAAAAATACCTCAATTGCATGAAGCCATTCAAAATCCAAAGTGTAGTGTTGTGCCGTGTTGTGAAGTAAAGTCTCATTCTGTGTGCCATACATTAAATGAACATGACAAGCATTTCCCAATACAGTATTTTCCCAACCCAATATAAATGTTTACTTGTTGTAGGTAGATAGTCATAACCGTAACATATTCTCATGTATTTACATTTCTATGTACCTACATGTATTTATAACTTATTAGATAAAGAATATTTTATATTCTAACACCCCTAACATTGTCTCAATTCCCTTTGCTCCCTCTTTGCTTGTACTAATACAGAAAGCTACTGAAAAACTAAAAGAAGAAGAGAGGAAAAAGATGGCAGAGATGCAAGCGGAGTTAGAAAAACAGAAGCAGTTAGCTGAGGCCCACGCTAAAGCTGTGGCCAAAGCAGAACAAGAAGCCCAGGAGCTAAAGTTGAAAATGAAAGATGAGGTCAGCAGGAGGCAAGATGTCGCAGTGGATGCTGAGAAACAGAAGCAAAACATACAGCAGGAACTGCAACATCTCAAGAGCCTGTCAGAGCAGGAGATCAAGTCCAAGAATCAGCAAGTGGAAGAGGCTCTGCTCAGTCGTACAAAGATTGAGGAAGAAATCCACATCATTAGAATCCAGTTAGAGACTACAATGAAGCAGAAGTCCACAGCTGAGACTGAGCTACAGCAGCTTAGAGACAAGGCGACTGAGGCTGATAAGCTGAGGAAAGCTGCACAGGAGGAGGCTGAAAGGCTTCGTAAGCAGGTGACTGAAGAGACTCAGAAGAAGAAAAATGCAGAGGAGGAGCTAAAACGTAAATCTGAAACGGAAAAAGAGGCTGCCAAGCAAAAGCAGAAAGCACTGGATGAGCTGCAGAAATTCAAAATCCAAGCTGAAGAGGCAGAGAGGCGCATGAAACAGGCTGAGGTGGAGAAAGAGAGACAGATTAAGGTAGTGGAGGAGGTCGCCCAGAAGTCTGCTGCCGCGGAGTTACAGAGCAAACGCACATCATTTAATGAAAAGGCAACAAAGCTGGAGGAGTCCCTGAAGAAAGAGCAGGGCACTGTCCTCCAGTTGCAAGAGGAAGCTGAGCAGCTCAAGAAACAACAAGATGAAGCTAACAAAGCCAGAGAGCAAGCAGAGAAGGAGCTTGAAACATGGAGACAGAAAGCCAATGAGGCTCTACGGTTGAGGCTTCAAGCTGAGGAGGAAGCCCACAAAAAGAGCCAGGCTCAGGAGGAAGCAGAGAAGCAGAAGGTGGAGGCTGAGCGAGATGCCAAAAAAAGGGCTAAAGCTGAAGAGGCAGCACTTAAACAGAAGGACAATGCAGAGAAAGAGCTAGAAAAACAGAGGAAATTGGCAGAACAGACAGCCCAGCAAAAGCTGTCTGCGGAACAAGAATGCATACGCTTAAAAGCTGACTTTGAGCATGCTGAGCAACAGAGGGCCCTACTGGATAATGAGCTCCAACGCCTGAAAAATGAGGTGAATGCTGCTGAAAACCAGAGAAAACAACTGGAAGATGAGCTGGCCAAAGTGAGAAGTGAAATGGATGTTCTTCTTCAGATGAAGATAAAAGCTGAGAAGGAGACCATGTCTAACACAGAAAAAAGTAAGCAGCTCCTTGAATCTGAGGTGCTGAAAATGAAGCAGCTTGCTGAGGAAGCGGCCCGGCTGAGATCAGTTGCTGAAGAGGCTAAGAAGCAGAGGCAGACAGCAGAGGACGAGGCAGCTCGACAAAGAGCTGAGGCTGAAAACATACTCAAGGAAAAACTGGCTGCCATCAATGAAGCAACCCGTCTGAAGACTGAAGCGGAGATTGCTCTGAAAGATAAAGAGGCTGAAAATGAAAGACTCAAAAGAAAAGCTGAGGATGAAGCTTATCAGAGGAAGCAACTGGAAGACCAAGCCACTCAGCATAAGCAAGACATTGAGGAGAAAATTACACAGCTCAAGAAAACATCTGATACTGAGTTAGAGAGGCAAAAAACAATTGTGGAAGAAACTCTTAAGCAAAGGAAGGTGGTTGAAGAAGAGATTCGTATCATTAAACTCAACTTTGAGAAAGCATCAAGAGGCAAGTTAGATTTGGAGCTGGAATTAAACAAACTTAAGAGTGTTGCAGAGGAGGCACAGCAGAGCAAACTTAAAGCTGAGGAAGAAGCAGAAAAAATGAAAAAGCTTGCTTTGGACGAGGAGAAGAAAAGGAAAGAAGCTGAGGAGAAAGTCAAGAGGATCACTGCAGCGGAGGAAGAGGCAGCTCGACAGCGCAAAGCTGCTCAAGAGGAACTTGAACGCCTCAAAAAGAAAGCTGCTGAAGCAAACAAGCAGAAAGAGAAGGCAGACAAAGAAGCAGAGAAACAGATTGTTATAGCCAAAGAGGCAGCACAGAAATGCAGTGCTGCAGAACAGAAAGCACAGGATATGCTCAGTAAGAAAAAAGAGGACATTCTTGCTCAGGAAAAGCTTAAAGAAGAATTTGAAAATGCCAAGAAACTTGCACAAGCTGCCGAGAAAGCCAAAGAGAAAGCAGAAAAAGAGGCTGCCTTACTTCGTCAAAAAGCCGAGGAGGCTGAAAAACAGAAAAAGGCTGCTGAGGATGAAGCTGCAAAGCAAACCAAAGCTCAAAAGGATGCAGAGAAACTAAGGAAGGAAGCAGAGAAGGAGGCTTCCAAGCGAACAGAGGCTGAGGCAACAGCTTTAGAGCAGAAGCGACAGGCTGATGCAGAGATGGCCAAGCACAAAAAACAAGCTGAACAAACACTTAAGCAGAAGTCACAGGTTGAAAAGGAGCTAACAAAGGTTAAACTACAACTGGATGAGACTGACAAGCAAAAATCTGTCTTAGATGAGGAGCTTCAGCGAGTAAAGGGCGAGGTAAATGATGCTGTTAAACAAAAAACGCAGGTAGAGGATGAACTGTCCAAAGTCAAGATCCAGATGGAGGAACTCCTGACACTTAAGCTAAAAATTGAGAAAGAAAACAAGCAGCTTGTACAGAAAGATAAAGATAATACACAGAAACTCCTGGCAGAGGAGGCAGAGAAAATGAAGATACTGGCGGAAGATGCTGCCAGGCTTAGTGCGGAGGCTCAGGAAACAGCCAGACAGAGAATGATTGCTGTGCATGACCTGGCTGAACAGAGGGCACTTGCAGAGAAAATGCTAAAGGAGAAAATGCAGGCTATCCAAGAAGCTACAAAACTAAAAGCTGAGGCAGAGGAGCTCCAGAGACAAAAGAACCAGGCACAGGAAGAGGCTCAGAAACTACTACAAGACAAACAACAGATACAACAGCGCCTTGATCAGGAGACAGAGGGCTTCCAGAAATCATTGGAGGCAGAGCGCAAAAGACACCTTGAAATTTCCGCTGAAGCAGAGAAGCTGAAACTGAGGGTAAAAGAGCTCAGTAATGCTCAGTCTAAAGCTGAAGAGGAGGCTAAGAAATTCAAGAAACAAGCTGATGAAATTGGAGCTCGTCTTCAAGAGACAGAAAAACAAACTGTACAGAAAGTTGTTGTGGAAAAGCTGGAGACACAGAGACTGCAGAGCACCAAAGAAGCTGATGAGTTACGAAAAGCCATTGCTGACCTTGAAAAAGAGAAGGAGAAATTGAAAAAAGAGGCAGAAGAGCTTCAGAATAAGTCAAAAGAGGTATTGTGGCATGAATTAACACTGTACAGCAACATATTCAAACCCCCGAGGTTAACATTAATCTTGCCGTATGCTCTAACTATTACTACTATCATTATTTGTAGAAGCTCACATTAAGACATTAAGACCTCATGTAAATTGCAGAGACACAAATTAACAATACCCAGCAATTTATATGAATGTCATTAAAACCTAATATTAAATAATTAAAATTATACTTTTTCACATGTATTATACAAATGTAGGATTTTTAATCATTTGTGTAATTTAAACGAACATGCAGTTTTTAAGTAGATATTTTGTTGATATTGTACTAATCTTTTTTCTTCTTTTTCTAATTAGATGGAACAAGCCCAGCAAGAACAAATTAAACAAGAGAAGACTATTCTTCAGCAATCTTTCCTCACAGAGAAGGAGCTATTGCTGAAAAGAGAAAAGGCCATTGAGGAAGAGAAAAAGAAGCTTGAGAAACAGTTTGATGATGAAGTGAAGAAGGCCAAAGCTCTCAAAGATGAACAAGAGCATCAGATGAAACAAATGGGAGATGAGAAGAAGAAACTTCAGGCTACTATGGATGCAGCTTTGAAAAAGCAAAAGGATGCTGAGGCTGAGATGAAAAATAAGCAAAAAGAGATAGAAGAGCTTGAAAAGAGAAGATTGGAGCAAGAAAAACTTTTGGGAGAGGAAAACAAAAAGCTTCGAGAGAAACTTCAGAGTCTTGAGGTTGTTCCAAAACAAGCCACATCGAACACCAAGGAAATTGAAGTCCAGACTGATAAGGTTCCTGAGGAGCAGTTAGTTGCTATGACAATGGTGGAAACTACAAAGAAGGTTTTCAATGGCTCTGTTGAAGTGGACGGGGTGAAGAGAAATGAAGAATCAGCTTTAGCTTTTGATGGGATTAGGGGGAAAGTTCCTGCTGAAAGGCTCCTTGATGTCGGTATCCTGACCAAAAAGGAATTTGACAAACTTAAAAAGGGCAAAACCTCTGTGCAAGACCTGGGAAAGACTGATAAAATTAAGTCATGTCTCAAGGGACAAAACACTGTTGGAGGTGTACTCACTCCTTCGAAAGAGAAAATGAGTGTTTACCAGGCCATGAAAGAGAAGAAGATTTCTCCCAACACTGCCACAATGCTCTTGGAAGCTCAGGCAGCTTCTGGTTACATTGTAGATCCAGTCAAAAATAAAATGCTATCTGTAGATGAGGCTGTCCGGGAAGAGTTAATCGGCCCTGAGCTCCATAACAAAATGCTTTCCGCAGAGAGAGCTGCAACTGGCTTCAAAGATCCTTACACTGGAGCCAAAATATCTCTCTTTGAGGCCATGAATAAGGGACTAATTGAAAAGGAGCAGGCTACCAAATTCCTAGATGTGCAGCTTGCAACTGGTGGAATCATTGACCCTATCAACAGTCACAGAGTACCCCTTCAGACAGCCTATAAGCAGGGTCATCTTGATGCAGACATGAACAAGAAGTTAACTGATCCCAGTGATGACTGCAAATTGTTCATTGACCCCAGCACTCAGGAGCAAATCACTTACAAGCAGTTACTGGAAAGATGCACCAAGGACGCAGAGTCAGGCCTCCTAATATTACCAGTAACAGAAAAAGCTGCTCCAAGTGAGAGAACATACACAGATGAGGAGACTAAAGAAGTATTCAGTAATTCAAATGTCGTTGTGCCTTTTGGAAAATTCAAAGGGAAAACAGTCACCATTTGGGAAGTCATCAATTCAGAATATTTCACTGAGGAGCAAAGAAAGGAACTGATTCGGCAGTACAAGACAGGCAAAATCACAGTGGAAAAGATTATCAAAATTGTCATTACTGTTGTAGAAGACAAAGAGAAGAATAATGGAAATGTGTTTGATGGTTTGAGAGCTCCAGTCTCTGCCAGTGAACTTTTGGACTCCAAGGTTATTAACAAAGACTTGTTCAACAAGTTGAGCAATGGCAAGATAACAGTAAAAGAGATCTCTGAGATGGAGTCTGTGAAAAAGGCACTAAAAGGCACACCTAGCATTGCTGGAGTGATAAATGAATCAACCAAGGAGAAAATGCCATTCTATCAAGCTATTAAGAAGGAAATACTGTTACCTGAGACCGGCATGAACCTTCTTGAAGCTCAAGCAGCAACTGGGTTTGTAATTGATCCTGTCAAAAACGAGGAGGTCAGTGTTGATGAAGCCGTTAAATCAGGTCTTGTTGGCCCAGAGCTGCATGAAAGACTTCTGTCTGCGGAGAGAGCTGTCAGTGGCTATAAAGATCCATACACAGGCAAAAAGGTATCTCTGTTTGAAGCAATGAACAAGGGCCTTATTAAGAAAGACCATGGTATCCGTCTGCTTGAAGCACAGCTGTCAACTGGTGGAATAATTGATCCCATTAAAAGCTATCGCATTCCACATGAGATTGCTTGCAAACGTGGATATTTTGATGAGGAAATGAGCAAAACCTTAAACATGAACACTGATGAAACAAAGGTATTTTATGATCCTAACTCACAGGAGGATGCAACCTATGCACAGCTCATCAAAAAATGCGTCACAGACAAAGAAACTGGACTTCCATTGCTTCCTCTGTCAAAGAAAGCCTTACGCCAAAAGAAGCCAAAACAAGAGCATGCGATTACTGAGGCCAAGACAAAAGAAACTCTGAACCAGACAACAATGGAGTTAGAGTATGGACCTTTCAAAGGAAGAAAAGTCACCATTTGGGAGATCATACACTCTGAATACATTACTGAAGAACAAAGAATAGAGTTGATTAGACAGTACAGAATGGGGCAGGTGACAATCGAAAGACTGATTAAAATTGTGATCACAATGGTTGATGAAAAAGAGGATAAAACAAAAGAAAAGGCACTTTTTGAGGGCCTGAGAGCACCTGTCACTGCCAGTTCATTACTTGATGCCGACATCATTGATAAGGCTACCTTTGATAAACTCCAGCAGGGCAAAAAGCAGCCTAAAGAAATTAGTGACACTGACACTGTCAAGATGTACTTGCAGGGCACAGACTGCATTGCAGGTGTCACCGTGGGAGAATCAAAAGAGAAAATGAGCATATATCAAGCAATGAAAAAGAATATTTTGCAACAAAACACTGGGCTTGCACTGCTTGAAGCCCAAGCAGCAAGTGGTTTCATAACTGATCCTGTCAAAAATCAAAAATATACTGTGGATGATGCTGTGAAGGTTGGAGCTGTTGGCCCAGAGCTTCATGAGAAACTTCTCTCAGCTGAAAAGGCAGTGACTGGATACAAAGATCCATACACGGGCAATAAGATTTCCCTATTCCAAGCCATGAATAAAGAGCTAGTGCTGCGGGAGCATGCGATTCCTTTTCTCGAGGTGCAGTTTACCACAGGAGGAATCATTGATCCTGTCAGCAGCCATCGGGTTCCAAGTGACGTGGCAATTCAGCGTGGCTACTTCAGCAAACAGATGGCTAAGTCCTTCAATGAACCCTCAGGTGACGTTAAAGGTTTTACTGATCCCAACACTAATGAAAGTGTTACTTACAAGCAGTTATTGGAGAAATGCATAAGAGATCCCAACTCTGGTCTGTACTACCTGCCTCTGTCAAAGGCTGAAGCCCCTGCTCCTGTCGAAAAGTCCTATAAGTACACAGAGGAGCAGGCCCAAACAGATCTAGCTAACACTCAAATTGATATCCCTCATGAGAGTTTTGCAGGTAAGAGTATGACCGTATGGGATGTTATGAACTCAAACATGCTTCCAGAACAGGAAAGGCGTCGGCTTATGGAACAATTTCGCTCAGGGCAAATTTCAAAAGACAGAATGCTTATCATCATCATTGAAATCATTGAACAAAGGGAGACTCTGAAGTCAGAGCAGAGCATGTCATGTGATGTAATAAGAAGGAGAATTACCATCGAGGAGCTTTACAGTGCTAGAATCATCGACTTGCAAACATACAACCTGTTGAAACAAGAGAAAATTACCATTCGTGAAGTAATGGAAATGCCATCAGTGAAACAGTACCTCTTTGGTACTGGTTGTATTGCTGGAATTATGTCAGACAGCCCCCCAAAGATTAGCATTTACCAGGCTATGAAGAGAGGACTCATCAAACCTGAGGTTGCCTTGAATCTCCTTGAGGCCCAAGCAGCAACAGGATTCATGATTGATCCAGTGAGAGATGAACTTCTAACAGTTGATGAGGCTGTGCGTAAGGGGCTTGTTGGCCCTGAGATTCATGACAAACTTCTTTCTGCTGAGAGAGCAGTTACAGGTTACAAGGACCCATACAGTGGAAAAGTGATTTCTCTCTTCCAAGCAATGAAAAAGGACCTTATCCCTGAAGACTATGCCTTGAGGCTTTTGGAGGCCCAGATTGCCACTGGTGGACTAATGGACCCTGAATACTACTTCCACCTGCCCTCAGATGTTGCCATGCAACGCGGATACATCAACAAGGAGACTTATGACAGAATATCCGATCCTAATGGGGATGTGCAAGGTTACACTGAGCCAACTACAGATGAGAAACAATCCTATGCCCAGCTTCTGAAAAGATGCAAAGTTGATAAAGAAAGTGGTTTACGGCTGCTCTCACTGGCAGATAGAAGGCTTCTCTTTAAAGGTCTGAGAAAGCAAATCACTGTGGATGAGCTGCTTCGCTCTCAGATTATTGACCAAAAGACATACACTGAATTGACTGAGGGTGTCACTACAGTGGAGGAGGTCAGCAGAGACCTTAAGAAGTACCTTGAGGGTTCCAGCTGTATTGCTGGAGTGTACATAGAATCTAGCAAAGACCGGCTGTCTATTTACCAAGCAATGAAGAAGAACCTGATCAGACCAGGGACTGCCTTTGAGCTTCTTGAGGCTCAAGCAGCCACAGGATATGTCATTGACCCCATCAAGAACTTGAAACTAAATGTCAGTGAAGCTGTTAAAATGGGTATTGTTGGCCCTGAGTTCAAAGACAAACTCATCTCAGCAGAGCGTGCCGTAACAGGCTACAAAGACCCTTATTCTGGCAAGATCATTTCTCTATTCCAGGCTATGAAAAAGGGCCTCATTCTAAAAGACCATGGCATTCGCTTGCTAGAGGCTCAAATTGCTACTGGTGGAATCATTGATCCAGAGGAGAGCCACCGCCTGCCAGTTGAAGCAGCATATGAACGTGGACTCTTTGATGAGGAAATGAATGAGATCCTCACTGATCCATCAGATGATACCAAAGGCTTCTTTGACCCCAACACTGAGGAAAATCTCACCTACCTACAGCTCTTGGAGAGATGCTTTATAGACCCAGACACAGGACTTGCTCTCCTGCTGCTGAAAGAAAAGAAGCGTGAGAGGAAGACATCATCAAAGTCATCTGTGCGCAAACGCAGAGTAGTCATTGTTGACCCAGAGACAGGCAAAGAGATGTCTGTGTATGAGGCATATCGCAAAGGACTCATTGATCACCAGACCTATTTAGAGCTTGCAGAGCAGGAGTGTGAATGGGAGGAAATCACCATCACCTCATCTGATGGAGTTGTGAAATCCATGATCATTGACAGGAGGTCCGGTCGGCAGTATGACATTGATGATGCAATCTCAAAGGGTCTTATTGACAAGTCAGCACTGGATCAGTATCGGGCAGGAACTCTGTCCATCACAGAATTTGCAGACATGCTCTCTGGAAACATGAGTGGTGTCAGATCACGGTCATCCTCCTTTGGCTCCTCTTCCTCATACTCCATGAGCCCAGTACCTGCTCTGAAAACTCCAGCAACCACATGGAATGACCCAACAGAAGAAACTGGTCCTGTGGCTGGGATCCTAGACACAGACACTCTGGAGAAGGTGTCTGTTACAGAGGCTATGCACAGAAACCTTGTGGACAATATAACAGGTCAAAGGTTGCTGGAAGCCCAGGCGTGCACAGGAGGCATCATTGACCCAAATACAGGAGAAAAATTCACAGTTGCAGATGCAGTGAACAAAGGGCTTGTGGATAAGATCATGGTTGACCGCATCAATCTAGCCCAGAAGGCTTGTAATGGATTTGAGGATCCCAGAACAAAAACCAAAATGTCAGCAGCTCAAGCACTAAAAAAAGGATGGCTGTACTATGAGGCTGGGCAGCGATTCCTTGAAGTCCAGTATCTTACTGGTGGATTAATTGAACCAGACATCACCAGCAGAGTTTCCATAGATGAGGCTGTAAAGAAGGGCACATTAGATGCACGCACTGCACAAAAGTTACGAGATGTTAGTGCATACTCTAAATACCTCACATGCCCTAAAACAAAGCTTAAAATATCTTACAAAGATGCCATGGATAGAAGCATGATAGAAGAGGGGACTGGTCTCCGTCTACTGGAAGCATCATCCCAGTCAAGCAAAGGCCTTTACAGCCCCTATAGTATTAGCGGGTCAGGCTCTGCTACTGGTTCACGGTCTGGCTCCAGGACTGGCTCCAGGTCAGGCTCTAGAAGGGGCAGCTTTGATGCCACAGGATCAAGTTTCACTACAACAACCTTCTCCTCCTCCTCCTCTTACAGTTCACCAAGCTATGGCCGCCGATACTAATGACCTCACTTGGTAAAAGTAAAGGAATGGTTTTCTGAGGGAAGGATAAACAATATAACCACAGTGCTCACCAGATGCCTAATTCAAAATGGAATAAAGACTACCTTTATTCTGCTCTGCATGTGGTTGTTACAAGACTTTTAACATGCATTTCTTTTACAAGTTGAAACAATTTCTTCATTAATTTTTATGTTTAGTTACATGTATGATGATATCATTTAAACTATCATATCAGGTTCTTTTCAGAAATACCATACTTTAACCAATTGTATACATAAAAGCTGTAGTTTTTTTTTTTTATTTAGAATATCTATGACAAAGGTTTCAAGTATATATGATATATTTTCTATTTTTAAAGTTTGTTATTGAAAGTATATAGTGTTCTGCAAACATAAGATGGTATTTGCTTTTGATTTTTTTGTGCCATAACTGAAGCGTTCATGTCAGTTTACTTTTTTGTTAAAGTGAACCAAATTAGGTGTACAAACAAGCCATGAAACAGAAATTTCTGTATATGTGTACATTACTGAATTTTAAAAGGAAAAAAATTGTTAAAGAAAGATGAATGCCACTCTGCAGAGCAGAATAAGGAGTCTCCTAAAGAACACTAACACTAAAGGTGTCTGCTGTAAGAATACCAAGCTTCAAGATCTTTTTCCATTCTGGGCTACGCTGCTGCATTTACCCTGCCAATGCCAACGAATTCCGCCCCATTCCCAATTCTCATTCTCATAAAACCTGGAGTTACAGCGACATGAATAAACAAGGAGCAAGCTACTCTACATGTGGATTATGTAGCCCAGCATGACCATCAACACCCATCAACACCATCTGACAGCTTTCGACTTTTCATGCCCAACTCCACAACCATCAAAAACAAGACCATCACAAACAGGCCGCTGTCTTCCAGACATTTCAAACATGTAAGTGAAATTTCCACTTGGAAATGTTAAATATCTGATCAATCTATCATTACTTTGCTAGCTCTTTGTGTGTTTCCTTAAATCCTGAAGTCTAATTCTTTTGTTTGGCATTGTTATTTTCTCTCTATTTCAGATATGCCCCTCATGATTCATCCTCTCTCAAGCTTTTTCTTCAGATGTCTTCCAGTGACCCACAGGAGCAATTTGGACTGTGGCATATATTGTAGTCAAAGCCCAAGGCTGGATAAACTTTGAACCTGGAATCTAATCTGTAGGTCATTAACAGTTTCAGGGAAGCCCTAACCCAGTCTTTGGAAGTGCCTGCACAAGACTGTGATGAGATATTTAGTAGTCTAACATGGTGCAGTGATTAAACTGTAAATTGATTGATGCTTGACTGAAAGAGGAATAATATCCATAACCCATGACTGATATGATTACTGTGCTATCAGGTAAAGCCATTCTACAGTCCAGCTGTGTCACATTCTAACTTTAAGATAATAGTTTTGGTGTCATAATTCTCATATTCCCACAGGGCTAAAATATATGGTTTGAATGTTTAATGTCTGTAACATTTTAATGAGCAATCTTTTTTTTCTGGAAGAACTCTTCTCTGACAAATAATGTAATGTATTGTATTTACTGTATATTGCTGTTTAGATCGCACTATCGCTGAAAGCCATTAATTAACATTTCCTTGAGAAAGATCTTTAAGCTTTGTCACTTATTGCCACCAGACCCAATATTTGTATTTGCCACCAAGTACAATTGTTTTGATGTTAATTTTCCTTTGTAAAGCATTATATCCTATTGATATCACTTTATTTTCATATTATATATTTTTTTTGCTTTGCATGTTTTACTAACATTGGAAAGATGCAATACGAAACAGTAACATCCATTAAAGCATTTCTTTTGTTATTACATTTTAAAAAGTTTGAAGGATGTATTTTAATGAGTTGAGTTACCACGCCTTGTTTAAAATGGTGTATTTATAGTCAAATGGTAACAAGGAATTTTAATGTAACACCTTAAATGATGTAAATAAACATGGAAATGAGATATCTCTCAAGTCTTTAGTGATGATTTAGAATTTCTTTAATTTTGATCAGTCATTTTAAAGATTTTTTTGTGGGCATTTCTGCTTTATTTGATAGTCACAGTAGAGATAGACAGGAAAGGCAGAGAGGGAATCATGTGCAGCAAAGGACCTGAGGTCAGATTCGAACCCTGGTCGCTGCGATTGGGAGTAAGCCCTGGTACATGGTGCCCGTGCTTTACTGGTGAGCCACCGGGGCGCCCCTTGATCAGTCATTTTAAATATGCCCAGACAAATCTGACTTTCTGTCCACATGTGGCGTAGGTCTGATTTTCTGAATTGGATAGTTTCATGATCAGATTTGAAAGTGCCTCAAATTGGATACAGTTATGACACAAGTGACTTGCCTCTGAATGTTGGCCTACTTTTAATGTTATGTGTTGTAACAAGTATTATTTGGGACAAAGTAAAAGTGCTCCCTTTGATAGCAAACCTGTATTCATAGCGGAAAAAATAATGACCTCCAAAATTTATACAAAGATTAAAGAGGTTGAACTCCTTTTTTATTAATATGCAATCAAGTACGATCAAGTTTGAATGATCCTAGCTGGCTCTGGGCTATGCAGGCATTCTGTTTCAACATGTCCTAATGTGAACAATGACGCAAATCTGATCCATGCCACTTCTGTGGAACTGTGCATTGCCAGTTTATCAGTAAATCACTATTTTCACTGTTTTCATTTTCCATACCCACTAATTCTTAATCAGGAACAAAGGTGGATGGCAGGGAAACACCAGTCCATCATAGGGTTAACACAGAGACAAACACACCCACACATGTTGGCAACTTATGGTAGTCTGTTTGGTAGATAAATAAATAAACCTGGCCTACATGTCTGTGGACTATGGGAGGAAACCCTTGCAAACATTGGGAGAGCAGACACACTCTGCAGTCTGGACAGAAAAGATCATGGCTGAGGGTCAAACTCAGGAGCTTCTTGCTGTGAGGCGGCAGTGCTTGTTGCTGAGTCATCATGCCGCCCCAGAAAGTCATAATAATCACAGAATCAAGATTTTCCTGCTGGAGTGCATGGTTGCCTCATTTCCTGCTCTCCACAACAGTTGATACTATGTGACTGGGGATGTGATTTTAATCTGATATCCTGCATTAGCACTCAACTTGATTCTGTACTCTGAGATCCAGTTTTTTTAATCTTAAAGGTGTACTATGCAAAATTCTCAATGGTTGACTGAAGTGAGGACCCTCGAGACTCAACTGATTAAAAAAAAAAGTGAAATAAGCACGTAAGCTGTTATTAGACTGTAATACTCTATGGAGCCTTCTTATGGTGACATGGGTCTAACTCATCATAACATCAGAAGAGGAAGCTGCCCCCTTGATAAAAGCACTGACATGTATTTGTGCAACATTTACCAGCTACCTACTTGTAAATGGCATTTCTGCATTTCTATTGTGCTTTTCTAGTCTACCGACCACTCAAAGCGCTTTACAGTGTTTTGCCTCACATTTACCCATTCACACACACACTCATACACTGATGGCAGAGGCCACGCTGCAAGGTGCCAAGCTGCCCATCAGGAGTGGTTGGGGGTTTAGTGTCTTGCTCAAGGACACTTTAACAGACCCTGCAGGAACCAGAGATCGAACTGGGATCACTCTATTACCAGTTTTGCATAACAGACCTTTAAAGAGCCAGAGTTATTTTCTTCCCTCATTTCCTACAGTGTTACCTTCTGAATTTGATAGTGTGTGTGTGTGTGTGTGTGTGTGTGTGTTGTTTATGTGTAAGCAAGTGAGAGCCAACACTAGTGTTCATGTTTGTGGTTGCCTGTCTGCCTGCCTTGGTCTTGTAAAAAAGCGCAACATGACAATAGACCACATTCCACGGTTCAGCCTCGCCACCACCAAATACTTTTTCGTTGTCACAGGAAGGAGCTGATAAAAACTTAATCTCCGGACGCTCTGGTGGCTCACCGGTTAAGAGTGCCAAGGCTTAGTCCTGATCTCAGCGACTGGGTTTTATATCCGACCTCAGGGCCCCTTGCTGCATGTCATCCCCCCGTCTCCTCCGACTTTCCTGTCTCCCTCCACTGTGACTGTCAAATAAAGCAGAAATGCCAAAAATAAATCTTCCCCATCGAGGTCTGAAGGGATTCCCTGTCACGTAATGTCACTGGTTTACATTTTTGTGTAAATGAGGTAATGAATAAGGACACAGCAAAGCTAGTTCAGTAGGATGAGAGCCCCTGCTCAACCATCAACACCTGAGCTTGTTATGGGGTGGATCCCAGTTAGACTATTGTATGGTCCTGAATATAATCTACATGTCAGCCCGAGGCGTGAAGACATCCGGCCTGGAGGAACGATCATGCGTGTGCTCTGCAAGTGGTGTCAATGAACTCCAAACAGTGCAAAAACACACACTGGCTTCTTAGGAATTCCTATATTCAGACACACTGCTTTGACAGACTAACTGATACTGGTTGCTCCTGACAATAGACACAAACACTTCCACAGTTTTCTTTCACATAACTTACTCATTACACCTGTCTGCAGGGATGGAGGTGGAGACACAAGGCCCATTCTTTACGCAAAAATTCAAAGCATGAAACCAAGCATCCTGGGGAAATGTGAAGTAGCTCTCAACAAACACATTCCCCAGTGTCATCAACACACACACTTGATGGAATTCCCTCTTTGTTGCTTGTATTTGGAGCACTAAAATACCACTTAAGCTGTTGTAGCATTTGAGTGCAACATGCAAACCTTTCAAATGACTTGCTAAGCTCCACCCTGCTCCCAACCCACCCACTTCTATGATTTTGCAAGGAGATGATGAACATGAGGAAGGCAAACTACCACCAAGTGTAATACAGTGGGTCTGGGAAAAAAAAAAAAAAAAAAAAAAAACATATGAAAGAGTATGAAATGTCCATACACATTTTCCATACTAGCTTTACTAGAGTCAAAAGAGAACTATTATTGTCACAAATTCTTAATAACTCAGTGTAACAAAGATGATACTTCTGAAATAATCTGTGAAAAATCAACCACAGATCAACCTGGCAACACTGATTCAGTTCCATTTTTGATTCACTGGTTGGCAATTCATGAAAAAAAAAAAAAAAAATCAATTTGATTCATATTTGTAAACCACAATTCAAGCCAATGATTTAATTCAGTGCTTTTAACAAAAAAAAAAAAAAAAAATCAACAGCATTACTTTAACAGTATTTATTCTATAAAGAAAACACAGTGTATTTTAATAATCACAAAATGAACTGATTCAAAGCATTTCATTGTGATTCAAGTCCAAACATTTCTTTCTATTTGTTTCTTTTAGCAGATTGAAGTTGAATCAGCAGAATTTATAACCGATGCATCAATGCAATGAATCAATCAGCACACGCCTAAAACTCATATATCAGATATGGATATAGACTACACAAACATATTCATAATGTTAGCACCATGCATATTGACAATGGCAGCAGCTCAAGGCCGGCTTGTCTCAAATAAAACGGCTTTGAAGGGCTCAGATGTTTGGCCACAGCGGTTCCATCTGAGATACGGACGTTATCGCAGATATAAACACGATATCTCTGCTTTTATTGCTGCTACTATTATAACTTTAAAGATCAGGAAGTAATCAATTAAAAAATTTTAAAAAATGATTTCTAAAAAAGTAAAACATAGATTGATGATATCATATTGATTATGATACACAGAAAAAAAAAAAAATCAGTTTTGCAGATTTTGTACCAGTATAGTTTTGAAATGTTTTTACTATTGGGGTGGACTTCCGCTTAGATACATAAAGTGATTAAAATCCAGACTGATAAGGCAGGTGGAATTACTCTCTTCCAAAGAATCCAATGAGCTACATGCATCACGTCCTTCACACAATAGCTTGACAAATTATCTCAAGTTCACTTTCACTATGTGTAAACTGACAGGCTGGGAAGTCAGATGACAACATGACTCCTCTAGTTTTCACTATTTCATGGCATATGTCCATTTTATTTATTGCAATGAATTAGGAGGTGGGCTCCAATGGAGGTAAAGTGTAAAGGAGCATATTAATGATTAATTTTGCACATATTCTTCTGGTGCTTCTAAAGTGAGCTCCCCTGATCAATCGGTGGGCTGAAGCGTTACCATGCACAGTCAGTGGACACACCGGGGCTACTGTTCTCCGTTCATGCACTTAACACATCGGTTTGGGTGTGCCAAAGATCACAGCGGCTGATAAAAACCTGTCCAGTGTGCTCAAAGAATGTCGATCGCCTTGAGAGATTAAACAGTCAATATTATATTGAACATTTCAAGGGTTTATGAACTTTATGAAGTGGACAAATCCCCACAGCAGAACATTAACCCGGTGCGCTGAAAAACAGACAGTAGAGCTCCAAGTCAAAGCTAAATTTCATTATGGCATGGTATTGATCTCTCTCTCTCTCTCTGTATGTGTGTATGTGTGTGTGTGGGTGTGTGTCTTTGTGCATTCACTTGTTCTCACAGTTTGAGTTTTAGGGCTTTGGAGTGACATTTCCATAAGTGACACATGACTACGTCGAGTCATTTTGGGTAGTTGTCAGGTCTACAGTGGGTTAGCTGATAGGATTACACTTTGGGATTAGAATTGAAATTAGACACAAGAGTCACTTACTGTGTTGCCCCCTTTGCTGAGCTGAGATACGAAACTCACACTTGACTGGTGTGGGTGCTCTAATGGGTCAAGATCAGAGAACAGGGAGAAGGACGGTGCTCATTATAAGAGAATTTTGATCCTCTTTAGTGAAACAGCTCAAAAACAAAACATGATAAAAATCCACTTGGAAATTAGATATCCAGACCCTCATCTTCCACTGTACATACTGCATTTTGGAGACACCCTCCCAACCCTGCAGCGTAAATAAAGTTGACACTATCATTCCTGAGAAAAACAAGATGAAACAAAACACACATCCAAACTAAAACATGCAGAGCCCATCCCGCTCAGCAATGCTGCAGGGTTTTTGGAAATTTCTCCACTGTGGGACTAATAAAGGAATATCTTATCTTATTGTAGGGTGTGTAGGACCCGAACCCCTCACTTTGTTTTTGCAGGTGGCCAAAGTGTAAACACATTTTTTTCTGGCCCTTCAGCTTCTGCAACAAAGAGACACAGAGAGAGAGAAAGAAAGAGAGATCCTTCATTATCATCTGAATAGAAACACATAGTTTCACCAACACATTTTTTTTTTAAATCCTTCTGAACAAGGTGAGGACTGACCAGAAGCTGTCAGGGATTTTCCCCATGGCTCTCAGGGCCGGCAGCTCTGGGTGTGGTGTGGAAGAGAGTGGACAATAGAAACTCTAAACATTCCTGTGCTGCTGCATCAGGCCAGGCGCACTGGGAACGGACAAAGCAATATCCTGCATTTATGTGGAAGAGTGAGCTTACACCGGAAAGAGCTGCTCTGACCCTAGTTGGGCAACGACAGAATTATCACAGGGCGCACTTTTGCACAGTGTAGCTTGAGCAATAATAACTGCAACAGGGAGCTTTACTTTCAATAAAGAATGCAATTCATAACAATAGTAGTCATGCTATCATGTTTAATGGCTTTGTTAATATGATATCATTATTTAAGTGTTGGCTAATTTATTTTCACTTAACCCAGTTCTTACAATAATAAATCACACTTCATTTTTGACCTGGCATGTAGGAGGAAGGATCCCACACAAGGATTGGCTGGTTTATGAATGGTTCATAATTTAAATTTTAAACACTTTATAAATTGCTAATAAATGATTATAAACAGTTTTCATACATCGATGCAGGCTCACTATTTGGCAAGGTCACTGTATCTACTCGGTTAAATAACAGATCTTACTTGTTGCTTAGCTTACTTTACTTGATCTTGCCAAATAGTGAGCCTGCATCGATGTAGGAAAACTACCACAACTTGTTTATCATTGTTTGTTAATGATTTATAAAAGTGTTTACAACCTAATTAACAACCTAATGACAGACCATTCATAAACCCTGGTTGTGGTACCAACTTATCTTTTCTTTGGAGTTTAATGCAGATCACAACATTTGCATCACTTCAGTGCATCCATGTCTCCTTTTAATTAAAAATGTTGAATTTTTTCCAGTTGCCTCGGTTGACCCTGTGCAGCATAAATGGGTCATGCATGTTCACTTTGCTCCAGGCGATTTCTAATCCCAATTGGAATTCTGTACTTAATTATCTGGTAAATGGGTCTTGAAGCCTACAAAAAAAAGTCTTCCAGTGAAGCTCAGAACTGGTCTGACAGCATGGGTCCTTCCCTGCTGCCAAGGTTTCACTGATACAGATCAAGTGGAGTGTCAGACAAGCAGCTCTTCTCTTGAATCGGTGTTCAATTAAAACTGACAACAAAGACTCTTCCAGTTATAGTCAGTAGACCACCTTTTTTTCTTCGGAAATGTTTTTGGCCACCACGCCCTGATTTTGGCAGATAAACCCTGAGTAGGCATGTTTCAGGCAAAGTTATCCTTTACAGCAGGAATGGAAAACGCCAAGAGCGCTGGCTTGCCTCTGCCCGGTGTTGTGTAATCTCGCCTCCTTCCCCCTCAGGGACACGTCGATCAGTCAATCTCTTCACACAGGAGAGTGATGTTTGGCTTGGCTTTTATTTTAGGGACATTTTTCTAGTGTTTTCTAGTGCCAAATTTTTGTTTGTCCCATAATTATGGCGACTCCTCACACCCATTCATCTTCCACTTATTAATTTTAATGTCAGTCAGATAATCACTTCTCAGGTAACAAGAAAGTTACCCTTCACCGCTACTTTTACCACATATTCTAATTATATATTAAATCTACCAACTCCAGACCTCTGCTCACTCCTCTATTCCTTTCTATTCATTATAATTTAGTTGTGCAATGTTGTTTCAACTGCAGCTTCTGTTTAAATAATTTTGTAAGTCAGTACTTGTACTTTGACTGAAGCATCTGAGAAAAACTTTGAAACCTGCTTTTGGTTTAGCAAATTTCTCTTTTTGGCTATACAATACAATGCCATGTGTAATTTACAGCAATACAGCAGTCATTCTGAGGTTTACTTTCCATAGAAGGAATTTTAAATACCTTATTTAGATACCAAAACGAGTCGCCTGTTAATTTCAGAGATGACGTTTGGAACTTATACAAAACTTCAATGTCTTTTTAAAAGTGATTGATGAGCTCCTTACTTTTGAGCTTTTACCTCACACACACACTTTCCCACGATAAGTGCTCTGAGCACCTGCTTGAGTTGAATTTCATTAACACCTATCAGTGAGCTGCTTCCATGTGCGTAAAATGTTTTATCACTCTTTCCACCTCTGTACATTAGTCATTAAACGGTGTCACTTTTCATAGCATCATCATGACACCTTCTGCATCTGGTTTCTGTACATTTAAAATCAGACAGACGTTCCTATACAGGTGTTCTGTACTGTGATGTAATTGATTTTCGCCGTTCTTCACTCATGAATCCCGACTGCACCCTGATCCCGACTCCCACCCCCGGCTTCTCTGGCTAGTCACAGCTGAAAACCTGCCAAACCTGAGGGAAGCTCACACAATGGCGGTGCTGTCAACACTTACAACAGGGGCTCCGACTCTGCTTGTCACAACCTGGTATAGAGAGATAAGAAAGATAAGTGTCCACCTCACAGTTTACTTAGAGTATGTACATTGTAAAAAAAAAAAAAAAGAAAGAAAAAGAAAAGTCTTTACATCAATAAATGATAAGGAGGACCTAAACAGGGACCCTGTGATTGATCAGAATAATCTATGTGGCTTTAAATGCAATTAACGGCAAATCTCCATGCCCTGCCCTGGGCAACAAGCTATGAGATTCACGTATTATACAAGCCCAACATATTATTTAATACTTTTTATGCCACTACTACTGCAGGTTTCAAAAATTTGCTGACCTACAGTGTGATCAAAAAGGTTAAATCTGGTTGTGGTTATTGTTTAATAACACAATGGACCTGCTCTGAGGAAATCCAGAGGAATTCATGGCATCCTGGGTTCAAAACAGAAAGATCACTGGCCGTTACTCACTGCCCTGCAGACACAGCAGAGGAGGCAGTTCCTCAGAGGAGGAGGGACTTCACATCTGGACCTTTATATGTGAGCGGTGAGCAGTGAGCACTCTGTCTGAGATGTTGGCAGCACTTGGAAACCCTCACATCTGTCACAGCAGTTAAGGCAGGCCACTCTGCAGAGGAGCACACAGCAACGCTTTGAGTGTCCCGGGACACCCGGTAAGTGCAGCGTTCTTCTTTACCCTGGTGATGGAAAAGTGCAGTGTTTTCTTGGTTATGCTTCTATGTATTCAATAATGTAACGGCACCATGTTCCCAGAGGAAAGTTAATGATTTCAGTGAAAGTTTCGTATCAGTGGGCAAAACGTCAAGTTAATCCGCTGCTTCGGCTCTGTTGTGTAATACAAGTTTGAACGGGACAGACCTGTCAAAGCCAAAACAACATTGCGTATCCTGCACTGTGGGCCAACTCCCTCCAGATAAAAAAGAGAAAGTAAACATTCCTTAGTGGTTACCTTCGACCATACTTGTTTAAATAATGTTAAGCCCAAAGTTGTCTTTCAACGGTCTGTACAGTGTGTCTACACACAAACATAAAGACCTGAGGACTCTGCACTACACCCTACATTTTCCACAGTGGCAGCTTTTAGCAACTATTGTATGCACAGCTCAGAGGGACACTTCATTACCTCATGCATTCCTCTGGCGATCATGTCAAGACAAAGTGTCAAAGACAAGGATGATGATAATCAGCTTGGTGACGGATATATGGTTCAAAGACCTATGGGCATATAACCCTGATAAACAAGGAAAAGAGAGCATCTAAGCATGCAGAATGGATTATCATCTACCATAAAGTGTAATGGTGCCATTCAGGTGGACCCCTGTGTTCCTTGTGGCCGTGGTGTGAATCGGTGTGAGCTGCAGTGTGAACTAATTTTAGATAACATCAAGTAGGTGTGACGTACAATTGTATTAAAGACATTCATCACAATGATCAGGCATTCCTCGGAATGAGTGTATCAGTGGGTCAGCGCATATTTGGCCTTACAATATCAATGCTCTTGTTATCCATAAAATGAAAGCAGTTAACCAGAGGTGCAATATACTGTTTTTATGTTTGGGTTTTTATTGCTATGCCCTATGCTGATTTATAGGTTGCTGTTTTTGCTTAATTGTGTGGCTGGTTTTTAAAGTGTGCTTTATGCTTTGACTTATGTGTTATATGCCTGTGAGTGTGTGGTTTGATTTATTATTGTCCCGTACCTTGTGTCATGTCAGTGAGGTAATAACTGATTGAATCTTGGAACAAAAGAATATTTTTTTCATTATAATTTTTCTTTTGAAGAAACATAACAATATTACACTTCTTTTCCCCTTACCAACTACTACTGTCAAGCTCAAACTTTCCCGTCTATCCCGTTTAAATTTTAATTGAACCTTCCCATTGTTAGATCTGAGAGTATTGTATTGAGGATACACCTTAATGAGATGTAACAATAATTATTGTTGGCTTTTTTAAAACGTAAATCCCAGAGACTCAAAAGTTTCATATAATGCTATGCAGTGCAGTAACTATGCATGAACACTTAACCTACTGTGCCAAAGAACACACTGTTACGCAAGGGAAATGATTTTAAGTATAACCATGCATTTTAATATGGAAACTGTAATATAAATCACCCTGGCACCGGCTCAGTCTTGTTAAGAGTGTGGAGCAGTCATTTAACTGGGTCTGTACCTGCAACTGTGCCAAGAAAAAAGTTACTCACAAGAAAGTTTAAGTATATGCACATGCCATATTTATGTTGTCATTGTGCTGAATTGCATTTTGTTATGCACATTTGCCAGAAAATAAGAACTGAAAAGAGATCTTCCAGGACAGGACAGTGAATGTAGCACCTTTCTCTTTGTAAGCTTCTTTTTTTGTTCTCGTGATAAATGGAGGATGTGAAAATGGCAAAGGTGTAGTTACATGCAGCAAACTCTCTGGACAGTTTGCCAAAGGAGATGCATTTGCCTTTATGATATGATAAGTAAACTCATGCACGGTAATAAAGTTAAAGTAAATGTTCAATATCTTTCAAACATTTACAAAGTGGGCAATAGCGACTTAGAAGTGCTGTGGTGGAGGTTTGCATTCTTGCAATGACAGGCAGGCTTTCGTGTACAGTAATCCTAAGATGAACAGATATAACTGTTTTTGGTCTGCATGTTGTCATGGAGACGTCGTTAGAGATAGAGATGTCGCTCACTGGGGTTGCACAGTTTGCACACCTTTAACCCACTGACATTTTGAATGACAGCTCCCTCGTTGCTATTTTTAACTTGATGACACTCACCATTAATCTAATTGTGAAACAAATTTTGGAAAGGCAGCAACAGATTACTATCTCATTGCACATTAAGATGTGTGTTAAATGTCATTTCTTTTTTGACAAATTTCCCCCAGTGCATGGTGAAACATGCAAGAATAGAGCCTTGTCTACAATCTTGTTTCACTCTCTCAGTAGGGCAAAAGGCCAAGAAGCCCTTGTACGTTCTCCTCCACACCCTTCTCTGTTCGAGTGATTACACTCAGTGTGAATGTGCTCCCACAGGTGTCAGTGAGATCATCCAACACGTAAAACACTCTGCTACTACAAGGAAGGGAGTGGAGGCGTGGGGGGCACTGGGCCTATAAAAATGCCTTTCCTCCACTAACGTGTATATGGCAGCTTTACAGCTTTCAGTTCAACAGTGTTCTCATTTAAATACTGTATTCTCTTATGCGAGTCTACACTTTTGATTTTGCTGCTTTGCCAAAAAATGCCAAAGAGAAACACATCTAAAATGAAAACAAGCTGCTGCCTGCCACTAAAAAGAGGATTCCATAAATATTTTTAGATGAACTGTATTGATCCTTGCATTGCATAACAGGAGAGACTTGAACTTTCGTTTGCTTACAAGCAGGATTATATTGCTGAACTTTTCTTTTTCTTCAGAAACCTTTTTTTGTCTGTTTTTAGCACTATCATCCTATGATGTATCTTTTCAAAACAACATACAAAAAACATCTGATAAGTAAATGGGAAAGTACATTTTTTGTGAGTGTAATGCCCGTCACATGTTTGTGTTTCAAGGATATGACACTTGTGGCATGCTGGTGTCAGTACAGTGCATTGTCAAGTTTCAGGGCTTTGTTTTGATATGATAAAGCAGACAGAGGATGTTTTTACACACACACACACACACACACACACACACACACACACACACACACACAGGAACTGCCAGGGAGTAGGCCAGATTTTTTTTTTTATAATATGTGCAGGAACTGGATGAAGTTATGCTGAAAACACTGCCTTTCAAAATTTCAAAATCTATTTGCAGAAACTTTGACACTTTAAAATCATTTGCTCAAAGCTGGTCATGTGTCATTTGATGCAAATGCAGCACAAAGTTAACATAATGAGATATTTTGTCAAGCTTTTGCAGGGCATCCAACTGTCACTGGGACTATCCATGCAAAAAAAAAAAAAAAAAAAAAAAAAAAAGATTGACATATTACTGTCAGGTAGTCTACTTAAGATTTAATCCTCCCTCAATTTGCATGTATTTGCATAACTCGCTTACAGTTGACAAAAGAGGTATTCACCACATGTACTGTTTACACATTTTGTTGAATGTTAAACTGAAAATGACCTTACCTAGGACTGTCTTAGATCTAAGAAAGGCATTCGATTCTACCATACTGGAAAGGATACTCAAAGTGCTTATGAAGGTGGAAGGTTCAAAACAAACAAACCAACCAAAAAAACTAACTTTCATCTCCTTTTTTTCAGTTCTAGTTATTTACTGTCATGCATTTGCTACACATCTTTATATTATTGGGTTAGGGTTAGGATATATGACTTTGCAACTACACCTTCCCATCATTTGCTAACTCTAATTTGCACACTCAATAGTGTGCTAGAGTAATATGAGTTCGCCCTACATCTTTAAATTCTAACTCAGCATTTAACCTACAGAGGACTAATTCATGTACACTATGTTAAGTAA
Organism: Myripristis murdjan; assembly: GCF_902150065.1. Classification (NCBI taxonomy): domain Eukaryota; kingdom Metazoa; phylum Chordata; class Actinopteri; order Holocentriformes; family Holocentridae; genus Myripristis; species Myripristis murdjan. The sequence continues at coordinate 9,780,838 of NC_043990.1, forward strand.
TTTTTGTTATGCTTACGGTTGTTTCATTTAAATGAAAGTTCAGTGCTTACTCCTTTGAATGAGATGTTTCTGTTATTCTAATTTTATACATCCACACATATATCTAAAACTGCTGTGTGCAACAAGTGAAGGAGGATGCATTTTGTGAAGGACTGTATATCACTGGTACAGCATAAACTAACCTCTTGGCTGTATCTATAAAACTCTGTGTAGCAGAGATTTTCTTTTATTGATAATTAAATTATAATGAATTAATAGCACATATGTAAAACAAATCAACTATTAAGTGACTGTTTTCTGTTTTAACATAGGTATTAAAGTCAAGATGGACTCTGTCACTCCTGATACCGACGGGAAGCAAAATGGCTACACAAAGGTCCATAGCCCTGTGGCTGGGGTACTTCTGGAGAAGACAAAAGAGAAAATAACCATATATCAAGCCATGAAAAAACGTCTTCTGAAGCCAGGAACAGCATTAGCCCTGCTTGAAGCACAAGCTGCCACTGAGGGCATCATAGACCCAGTGAACAATCGAAAACTTCCTGTTGAAGATGCTGTTAAAGAAGGACTAGTTGGACCAGAGATGAAAGAGAAACTGACAGCAGCTGAGAAAGCTATCCATGGTTATACAGACCCCTACACTAACGAAACAATCTCTGTTTTCCAAGCTATGCAAAAGGATTTAGTCCCAAGGGATTATGGCTTGAGGCTGCTGGAAGCACAGATATCTACACAAGGCCTGTTTGATCCTGTTGAAAAGAGGAATATTTCAGTGGAGTCAGCAATAAATAAGGGCTACTATGAAAAAGACTTGCTCAGAGACCAGATGGAGGAGCTCAGAGTGTTCTACGATCCAAACTCACAAGAAAATCTCAGCTATCGACATCTCCTGGAGAAATGTATGGTGGAACCTGATACAGGCCTGTTGTTGCTCCCTGTTTGCGTCACCTTCAAAGGTCTGCGTAGAGGCGTTTCCTCCACTGAACTCCTTGAAAGTAAGATCATTGACAAAGAAACATATGATGACTTGCAGAGGGGTAAGACCACAACACAGGATGTGATGCTAATGGAAACTGTAAAAGAATACCTAGAGGGCAAAGGCAGTATCTCAGGCATTGCAATAGTCTCGACCAGTGAGAGAATGAGTATCTTTCAAGCCATGAAGCAAGGCTTACTAATGCCTGGAACAGCATTAGTTCTGCTGGAGGCACAAGCTGCAACTGGATTCATGATAGATCCTGTGGAAAACAAAACGTACAGTGTAGATGAAGCCATCAAAAACAAGCTTGTTGGCCCAGAATATCATGCAAAGCTGCTTTCTGCTGAGCGGGCGGTAACTGGATACAAAGACCCATACACAGGTGAAACCATCTCTCTTTTTCAAGCACTATCAAAAGATTTTATTGTAAAAGAACATGGGATCCGATTACTTGAGGCTCAGATTGCAACAGGTGGAATCATAGACCCAGTCAACAGTCATAGACTTCCTGTGGAAGTGGCCTACAAGAGGGGTTATTTTGATGAGAAGATGAATTCCATACTAGAAGACTCAGGAGATGACACAAAAGGCTTCTTTGACCCAAACACAAATGATAATCTAACCTATCTCCAACTGATGGAAAGGTGTGTGACTGATCCTGCCACAGGACTCTGCCTCCTCCCACTCTTTGATAAGTCAGATAAGGGGAGTACCATCTTCATCGACTACCAAACTAAAATGGCTTTCAAAGAAGAGAAGGTCAAAGTGCCATGTGGAAAGTACATGGGAATGACAGTATCTCTGTGGGAGCTACTAATGTCAGAATACTTTAATGAACACCAGAGGCAGGACATCATTCAAAAGTACAAACAGGGGAAGCTTAAAATCAGCATGATCATTACAACAGTTCTGGAAGTCATAGAGAAGTCTGTGAAAACTAATGTCACCTTTGAAGGCATCAGGGAAACTGTGACAGCAACCCAGCTTCTAGAGGCAGATATCATAAGTAAGAAGGACCTGGAAGATCTTAAAACAGGAAAGAAGACAGCAAAGGAGTTTACAGAGGATGAAAATGTAAATATGTACCTGCATGGGAAAGACAGCATTGCAGGTGTTCTGCTTCCTGATTCTCAGATCTTGACCATCTACCAGGCCAGGCAGAAAGGAAAGCTGATGCCAGGAACTGCTCTGATTCTACTGGAGGCCCAAGCAGCAACAGGGTTCATTATTGATCCTATTGGAAACAGAAGATTTTCAGTGGATGATGCTGTGAAAGCAAAGATTGTAGGACCAGACCTTTGTCAAAAGTTACGCTCAGCAGAGAAAGCTGTCACTGGATACAAAGATCCACATGACGGCAAAATTATCTCATTGTTTCAGGCCATGCAGAAAGACCTCATTCTACAAGATCATGGAATTCGCCTGCTAGAGGCCCAAATTGCCACTGGAGGAATCATTGATCCTGTGAACAGCCACCGCATTCCTGTCCATGTGGCTTATAAGAGAGGATATTTTAATGAGGAAATGAATCAGATCCTGAGTGATCCAAGTGATGACACCAAAGGGTTCTTTGACCCCAATACACATGAGAACCTAACATACTTGCAGCTCATGGCAAGATGCATCACAGATCCCAGTACAGGCCTGTGCCTCTTTCCACTCAAAGGCAAAAGCAATAAAATTATCATCGATGATCACATGAAGGAAACATTTAGGGCAACAACAGTCAGTGTTAGGTATGGCAGATTCTGTGGCAAGCATACAACACTGTGGGATCTCATTAACTCAGAATATCTGGCTGAGAATAAAAGACAGGAGTTATTCAAGCTCTACAAGTCAAGGAAAATCACAGTTGAGCAAATAACTGTCATTATTTTGGAGATCATTGAAAGCAAGGAGATAAAACAGCAGGAGGCACTGGATTTTGAGGGCCTACGAGGCAACATCTCTGTTGTGGATCTTTTGAAGCTGGGAATTGTGGATGAAAAAACATACAGTAGTATGGTAGATGGAAAGCTGACAAGCACTGATGTGATGAAGATAGACAGTGTGAGAACCTATCTACAAGGAAAAAGCTGTGTAGCTGGGGTGGTACTTCAACCGTCCAATCAGAGACTAAGCATCTATGATGCACAGAAAAAGGGCATTCTGACACCTGGTACTGCCCTTTGTCTTCTTGAGGCACAAGCAGCCACAGGATTCATTGTTGATCCTGTCAAAAACAAAAAATTTACTGTAGAGCAGGCTCTCAAAGAGAAGGTAATTGGCCCTCAGGTATATGAAAAGCTCTTGTCAGCAGAGAAAGCTGTCACTGGTTACAAAGATCCATACACTGATGAAAAGATTTCTCTTTTTCAAGCCATGAAAAAAGATCTTATTGTGAAGCAGCATGCCATCCGTTTACTTGAGGCTCAGATTGCCACAGGTGGTATCATTGACCCCTTGAAGTGCCTTCACTTACCACTAGAGGTTGCATACAGAGAGGGATATTTCGACTCAGAACTTAATCAAATTCTGTCTGACCCCAGTGATGACACCAAAGGTTTTTTTAACCCAAACACACAAGAAAATCTGACTTACATGGAAATGCTGGACCGCTGCATAAAAGATAAAGAAACAGGTCTGTTTCTCCTTCCACTGAACGAAAAGGCCAAAGCTAGGGAAATAAAGGAGAAAATACACACTGACACAGAGATAAAACAAGAGTTTGAAAAGACAGCTGTCAACATATCAATGGGCCGCTATTCTGGAAAATCAGTTTCTCTTTGGGAACTGATCCACTCTGGGTACTTCACACAGGATCAACGGCTTGAGTTGATAGAAAAATACAGAACAGGGAAGATAACCACCCACAGCATAACCACATTGGTAATTTCAACCATTACAAAACTGGAGCAAAGTGAGAACTGCAGAACAACAATGGGCCTGAGAAAGCCTGTGTCTGCCCAACAGCTTCTAGATTCTGATATAATTGATGCAAATACATTCAACAGTGTGAAAGAAGGGAAACTCACTTTTGAATCAGTAATGGAATGTGAATCTGTGAAAGGATACCTGAAAGGAACTGGAAGCATTGCTGGAATACTGATTCATCCATCCAAGAAAGTTATAAGCATCTATGAAGCAAAAACGCAAGGTCTGTTGACACCTGGCACCGCACTTGTACTACTTGAAGCACAGGCTGCAACAGGATACATCATCGACCCTCTCAAGAATGAATCCTACACTGTTGATGAAGCATCAAAAGAAAATGTAGTTGGTCCAGATGTACATGAACAACTCCTGTTAGCTGAACGAGCAGTCACTGGCTATGTGGATCCATACACAGATGCAACAATATCATTGTTTGAAGCCATGAGTAAAGATCTGATTCAAAGAAGCTATGGTATTCGTCTTCTTCAGGCACAAATAGCAACTGGGGGCGTCATTGACCCTGTTCAAAGTCACAGGCTTCCTGTTCATGTTGCAAAGAAGAAAGGATATTTTGATGAAGAAATGGACCAGATTTTGTTGGGTACCAGTGAAGAGACAAAGCAATTCTTCAACCCAAACACCAAGGAAAACCTTACTTACCTCCAGCTGATGAAAAAATGTGAGACAGACCAAAAAACTGGCCTTCTTCTTCTACCACTCTATGAAGAAAAATCACATGTTTTCCACACAGATGAACAAACAGAGCTTACATTCACAAACAAAATGATTGCCTTAAATGCAGGGAAGTTTCAAGGCAAAGAAGTGTCACTGTGGGAAGTGCTATTGTCTGAATACATTTCAGAACAAAAGAGGGAACAGCTCATACAACAATACAAGACAGGAGCTATGAAAATAGAGGAGATCATTGAGATAGTCACTGTAATCATTACTGAAGTAACATCCAAAGAGAAAAAATTCAAAGGCCTGAGAAAGAGAGTCTCGGCCAGTGAACTATATGAGTCAAAAATTATCTCAAAAGAGCTTTTCACACAGATAATACAGGGGGAAGTAACTGAGGAGAATGTGAACAAAATGGAATCAATTCAAAAGTACCTTGGAGCTACTAATTGTATCGCAGGTGTCAGAATTGAATCCACAAAGAAAGTCATGAGCATCTACGAAGCCAAGTCCAAAGGCCTTCTGACCCCTGGTACTTCTCTGGTTCTGCTGGAGGCTCAGGCTGCCACTGGCTTTGTCATAGATCCAGTGAACAACAAGAAACTTTCTGTAGAGGAAGCTGTGGCTCAAGGAGTGGTTGGCCGTGAGTGGAAAAACAAACTTCTTTCAGCAGAAAGAGCAGTGACAGGATACAAAGATCCCTATACAGGAGACATTATTTCTTTGTTCCAGGCCTTGAAAAAAGATCTCATTGTCAAAGACCATGGAATTCGCCTCCTTGAAGCACAAATTGCAACAGGGGGCATAATCGATCCAGTGTATAGCCATCGAGTGCCTGTACAGGTGGCATACCAAAGAGGCTACTTTGATGAAGAAATGAATCAGATTCTGTCTGACCCTGATGATGACACCAAGGGCTTTTTTGACCCCAACACCCAAGAGAATCTCACCTATCTCCAGCTGGTCGAGAGGTGTGTCAGAGATCCCATTAGTGGCCTTAGCCTACTGGTCATTGTGAAGAAGGGAGAGTTCTACTTCTTTGTTGATGAGGCAACAAAACTCATTCTGAAATCTACAACAACAACCAGAGCAGGAGGGAAATACCAAGGAAAGACTGTGTCTCTGTGGGATCTGCTATATTCTAAATACATCACAGAAGAGAAGAGAAGAGAACTTGTACAGCAGTACAAGTCTGGAGCTATCACAATTGAACGCTTCCTGGAGATAATACTGACAATCATTCAACAGCAGACCACAACCTCAACATCCTCAATAATCACCTGCCAAGCACCAGAAAAAACAACAGAGAGCAGCAAAACAAAAACTACCATCACCACTACCACAGCCACAGAGACAAGTCAGACCACAAATTTCCATGGGATCAGGAAGGATGTCACTGCTGATGAGCTGCTCGAATCAAAAATCATTGATGAAGATCTGTACAAAGATCTAAATACAGGAAAGGTCACAGTGAATGAAGTAAGTGAAATGGACTCGGTCCGGCAGTACCTAGAGGGGACCAACAGCATTGCAGGGGTGTATCTGCAGTCAAGTGAAGAAACCATGAGCATTTATGAAGCCAAGTCCAAAGGCCTTCTGACCCCTGGTACTTCTCTGGTTCTGCTGGAGGCCCAGGCTGCCACTGGCTTTGTCATAGATCCAGTGAACAACAAGAAACTTTCTGTAGAGGAAGCTGTGACTCAAAGGCTGGTTGGTAATGAGTGGAAAAACAAACTTCTTTCAGCAGAAAGAGCAGTGACAGGATACAAGGATCCCTACACAGGAGGCATTATTTCTTTGTTCCAGGCCTTGAAAAAAGATCTCATTGTCAAAGACCATGGAATTCGCCTCCTTGAAGCACAAATTGCAACAGGCGGCATAATTGACCCGGTGCACAGCCATCGAGTGCCTGTACAGGTGGCATACCAAAGAGGCTACTTTGATGAGGAAATGAATCAGATTCTGTCTGACCCTGACGATGACACCAAGGGCTTTTTTGACCCCAACACCCAAGAAAATCTCACCTATCTCCAGCTGGTCGAGAGGTGTGTCAGAGATCCCATTACTGGCCTTAGCTTATTGGTCATTGTGAAGAAGGGAGAGTTCTACTTCTTTGTTGATGAGGCAACAAAACTCATTCTGAAATCTACAACAACAACCAGAGCAGGAGGGAAATACCAAGGAAAGACTGTGTCTCTGTGGGATCTGCTGTATTCTAAATACATCACAGAAGAGAAGAGAAGAGAACTCGTTCAGCAGTACAAGTCTGGAGCTATCACAATTGAACGCTTCCTGGAGATAATACTGACAATCATTGAAAAGCAGACCACAACAATTTCAACATCTTCAATAATCACCTGCCAAGCACCAGAAAAAACAACAGAGAGCAGCAAAACAAAAACTACCATCACCACTACCACAGTCACAGAGACAAGTCAGACAACAAATTTCCATGGGATCAGGAAGGATGTCACTGCTGATGAGCTGCTCAAATCAAAAATCATTGATGAAGATCTGTACAAAGATCTAAATACAGGAAAGGTCACAGTGAACGAAATAAGTGAAATGGACTCGGTCCGGCAGTACCTAGAGGGGACCAACAGCATTGCAGGGGTGTATCTGCAGTCCACCAAGGAGACAATGAGCATTTATGAAGCCAAGTCCAAAGGCCTTCTGACCCCTGGTACTTCTCTGGTTCTGCTGGAGGCCCAGGCTGCCACTGGCTTTGTCATAGATCCAGTGAACAACAAGAAACTTTCTGTAGAGGAAGCTGTGACTGAGGGACTGGTTGGCCGTGAATGGAAAAACAAACTTCTTTCAGCAGAAAGAGCAGTGACAGGATACAAAGATCCCTACACAGGAGGCATTATTTCTTTGTTCCAGACCTTGAAAAAAGATCTCATTGTCAAAGACCATGGAATTCGCCTCCTTGAAGCACAAATTGCAACAGGGGGCATAATCGATCCAGTGTACAGCCATCGAGTGCCTGTACAGGTGGCATACCAAAGAGGCTACTTTGATGAGGAAATGAATCAGATTCTGTCTGACCCTGACGATGACACCAAGGGCTTTTTTGACCCCAACACCCAAGAGAATCTCACCTATCTTCAGCTGGTCGAGAGGTGTGTCAGAGATCCCATTAGTGGCCTTAGCCTACTGGTCATTGTGAAGAAGGGAGAGTTCTACTTCTTTGTTGATGAGGCAACAAAACTCATTCTGAAATCTACAACAACAACCAGAGCAGGAGGGAAATACCAAGGAAAGACTGTGTCTCTGTGGGATCTGCTATATTCTAAATACATCACAGAAGAGAAGAGAAGAGAACTTGTACAGCAGTACAAATCTGGAGCTATCACAATTGAACGCTTCCTGGAAATAATACTGACCATCATTCAACAGCAGACCACAACCTCAACATCCTCAATAATCACCTGCCAAGCACCAGAAAAAACAACAGAGAGCAGCAAAACAAAAACTACCATCACCACTACCACAGTCACAGAGACAAGTCAGACCACAAATTTCCATGGGATCAGGAAGGATGTCACTGCTGATGAGCTGCTCGAATCAAAAATCATTGATAAAGATCTGTACAAAGATCTAAATACAGGAAAGGTCACAGTGAATGAAGTAAGTGAAATGGACTCGGTCCGGCAGTACTTAGAGGGGACCAACAGCATTGCAGGGGTGTATCTGCAGTCAAGTGAAGAAACCATGAGCATTTATGAAGCCAAGACCAAAGGCCTTCTGACCCCTGGTACTTCTCTGGTTCTGCTGGAGGCTCAGGCTGCCACTGGCTTTGTCATAGATCCAGTGAACAACAAGAAACTTTCTGTAGAGGAAGCTGTGACTCAAGGCCTGGTTGGTAATGAGTGGAAAAACAAACTTCTTTCAGCAGAAAGAGCAGTGACAGGATACAAGGATCCCTACACAGGAGGCATTATTTCTTTGTTCCAGGCCTTGAAAAAAGATCTCATTGTCAAAGACCATGGAATTCGCCTCCTTGAAGCACAAATTGCAACAGGCGGCATAATTGACCCGGTGCATAGCCATCGAGTGCCTGTACAGGTGGCATACCAAAGAGGCTACTTTGATGAAGAAATGAATCAGATTCTGTCTGACCCTGACGATGACACCAAGGGCTTTTTTGACCCCAACACCCAAGAAAATCTCACCTATCTCCAGCTGGTTGAGAGGTGTGTCAGAGATCCCATTACTGGCCTTAGCTTATTGGTCATTGTGAAGAAGGGAGAGTTCTATTTCTTTGTTGATGAGGCAACAAAACTCATTCTGAAATCTACAACAACAACCAGAGCAGGAGGGAAATACCAAGGAAAGACTGTGTCTCTGTGGGATCTGCTATATTCTAAATACATCACAGAAGAGAAGAGAAGAGAACTCGTACAGCAGTACAAGTCTGGAGCTATCACAATTGAACGCTTCTTGGAGATAATACTGACAATCATTGAAAAGCAGACCACAACAATTTCAACATCTTCAATAATCACCTGCCAAGCACCAGAAAAAACAACAGAGAGCAGCAAAACAAAAACTACCATCACCACTACCACAGCCACAGAGACAAGTCAGACCACAAATTTCCATGGGATCAGGAAGGATGTCACTGCTGATGAGCTGCTCGAATCAAAAATCATTGATGAAGATCTGTACAAAGATCTAAATACAGGAAAGGTCACAGTGAATGAAGTAAGTGAAATGGACTCGGTCCGGCAGTACCTAGAGGGGACCAACAGCATTGCAGGGGTGTATCTGCAGTCCACCAAGGAGACAATGAGCATTTATAAAGCCAAGTCCAAAGGCCTTCTGACCCCTGGTACTTCTCTGGTTCTGTTGGAGGCCCAGGCTGCCACTGGCTTTGTCATAGATCCAGTGAACAACAAGAAACTTTCTGTAGAGGAAGCTGTGACTGAGGGACTGGTTGGCCGTGAGTGGAAAAACAAACTTCTTTCAGCAGAAAGAGCAGTGACAGGATACAAAGATCCCTACACAGGAGGCATTATTTCTTTGTTCCAGGCCTTGAAAAAAGATCTCATTGTCAAAGACCATGGAATTCGCCTCCTTGAAGCACAAATTGCAACAGGCGGCATAATTGATCCAGTGCATAGCCATCGAGTGCCTGTACAGGTGGCATACCAAAGAGGCTACTTTGATGAGGAAATGAATCAGATTCTGTCTGACCCTGACGATGACACCAAGGGCTTTTTTGACCCCAACACCCAAGAGAATCTCACCTATCTCCAGCTGGTCGAGAGGTGTGTCAGAGATCCCATTACTGGCCTTAGCCTACTGGTCATTGTGAAGAAGGGAGAGTTCTACTTCTTTGTTGATGAGGCAACAAAACTCATTCTGAAATCTACAACAACAACCAGAGCAGGAGGGAAATACCAAGGAAAGACTGTGTCTCTGTGGGATCTGCTTTATTCTAAATACATCACAGAAGAGAAGAGAAGAGAACTCGTTCAGCAGTACAAGTCTGGAGCTATCACAATTGAACGCTTCCTGGAGATAATACTGACAATCATTCAACAGCAGACCACAACCTCAACATCCTCAATAATCACCTGCCAAGCACCAGAAAAAACAACAGAGAGCAGCAAAACAAAAACTACCATCACCACTACCACAGTCACAGAGACAAGTCAGACCACAAATTTCCATGGGATCAGGAAGGATGTCACTGCTGATGAGCTGCTCGAATCAAAAATCATTGATGAAGATCTGTACAAAGATCTAAATACAGGAAAGGTCACAGTGAATGAAGTAAGTGAAATGGACTCGGTCCGGCAGTACCTAGAGGGGACCAACAGCATTGCAGGGGTGTATCTGCAGTCAAGTGAAGAAACCATGAGCATTTATGAAGCCAAGTCCAAAGGCCTTCTGACCCCTGGTACTTCTCTGGTTCTGCTGGAGGCCCAGGCTGCCACTGGCTTTGTCATAGATCCAGTGAACAACAAGAAACTTTCTGTAGAGGAAGCTGTGACTCAGGGACTGGTTGGCCGTGAGTGGAAAAACAAACTTCTTTCAGCAGAAAGAGCAGTGACAGGATACAAAGATCCCTACACAGGAGGCATTATTTCTTTGTTCCAGGCTTTGAAAAAAGATCTCATTGTCAAAGACCATGGAATTCGCCTCCTTGAAGCACAAATTGCAACAGGCGGCATAATTGATCCAGTGCACAGCCATCGAGTGCCTGTACAGGTGGCATACCAAAGAGGCTACTTTGATGAGGAAATGAATCAGATTCTGTCTGACCCTGACGATGACACCAAGGGCTTTTTTGACCCCAACACCCAAGAGAATCTCACCTATCTCCAGCTGGTTGAGAGGTGTGTCAAAGATCCCATTACTGGCCTTAGTTTACTCCCACTGCATAAATAGATAATCCAGGATAATCCCCCCACCCCCCACCCCCACCCAAAAAAAAAAAAGAAAAGAAATTGTTCCTGTGTTTTGCTTGCACTTTCAAGTGATTTTTTTTTATAGTTCTTTCAATATATATACACATTCATCCTTCTATGTTTCATAAGGAATCATTACATGTTTTGAAATAATTCTACTTTCATACTGACAAAATGTCTTTCAGTTTAGATGAAGTTGTACAAGTGAAGTTGATAAGAAATAGAAAAGAAAAAGAAAAAGTCAATTTTTAGTTTGTTTAGTATTGAATGTTGTTCAGTGCTTCTTTGTGAATACCACTGACTGGGAAAAAAAAAAAAAAAATTTACCTTTAAACACATTAACTGAAATTATTGCTGTTGCATAAAAAAAGTCATCTCAACAATCAATGGAGTTAAGTTTGAGTTTATATTGAAATGTTAATTCAGATTCATTCTAAGGTCTTTTTCTAATTAACTGATGCCAACATGTCACTGAACAAAGTATCATATATTATGGAGTTGTGATGCTTCTGTTTTTTGACTAATTTCCTTTATGTTGTTATGTGGGATGTTGATTGATGGACCTATGTTTTACTTTGCACTTACTTTTTTGTCTTTTGATGAGGGCTTTTCGCAAACTGTTTTAAGCATTTCATCATGTGCGCTGCAATAAATGGGTGACATCTGAGTCCTGTGTCAAGTCTTTTTTGTTCTCCCCACAATTTTGAATGTACTACCTAACCCTCTGAGAAGTAAAAGTGGATTTGACGTGTTTTTGCTCAAGACTCAACATACCATAATTTATTGCGGAAGTGTATTTCTCTCTGACACATGCAGGTGATAATACATGCTCTCTCAGCCCAGGACAGCACCCTCAAAACTTCCACTTCAACTAACAACAAAAGCAAATGAAACTGGAGGAAACATGAATGCTGAACAGGTCCCTCACTTGTAATTAACCCCATAAATTATATCTACAGTACCTGAATAAACCCCATGGAAGAGACTCCACTGGTCCATGTTGTAAATTGATCTTGACATTAGGGCAACCTCTAGTGGGTAGAGAGTATATAACCAACATTGCAGGGAAAAGATTAAAATTCATTTTAATGTTAAGAGATTTCTTACCAAACAACATACACTTTTTCTTGATTTTTTATTTTTATTTTATTTTTTTGTCGTTTTTATTATTCAGTGTTAAAAAACATATTTAAAAAAGGACAGATATTACATGTAAATGGTCCTGGTTAACTTTTTCTGTACTGGAATATTTCCTTTTTTCATATGCGTATATTTAAAATACAACAAAACAACATAACTGAAGAGAAATTAAAGTTTCTGTTTCCTGTGGCTTTACATGTACACATGGTGTGATTCATGCAAATTTATTCAACTCCTAGGTCAATTTCATCCCCCTGTTCTTCTAGCGCTTCATTCAAGCTTAATGTAGACATATTTAAACCTGAAGTATGTTTGTTATAACAGCACCCTTATGACATCACTGAGAATTATAGATGTCTCAACATGAAAACTGACAGTTAACTGAAACTAATGCTGTTCCTATTATCTCTTATGGTCAAGATTTATGAACACATACAAGTCTCTTCCAAAGCAAGGCCAGGAGAAACAGCTGTCTTCTTGTGGTGTGATCAAGAGACTTTTTGTTACAGGTCCACTTATATTGAATGGCACACTGACCTAATTTACACAATGACCCTGGGGATATTTTAAGTGGCTATGAGACAAATTATTATTATGTTATTTAGAACATAGCAATTCAATTCAATCAAAGTGTAATTGACTTAAGAAATGTTTAGCATCTCATTGTCTGGCAATATGTTATCCAGGGCTCTATCACTGTGTTCACAATGAGACTCACAAATCTCTCACTGACATCACAGATTGAAATTTAGCTGCATTCTAGCAATAGAAGAGTGTTGTTAGATTCACAAATATTGTGTGAGATTACTATGAATGCACCTTTGGGTGAAAAACTCCTGTCACTTATGTAAGACAGCTGACAAAGTAGCTTGGTTTTAGGTTATTCAAGTATACCTTGTGATTTCTGAGCAAATGAAGATGAATGCTATTCTAATTTGTCCAGAAGTTGGCGAATGTCTTCTTGGCCTCGGTAAACTCTCTTTAGGCCTCTTGGAAGATAGCGGCAAGAGGACAAGTTGAGGTAGTTGAGTCCAGTTGATTGGCCAATGAGTAACCTGCAAACACAGTGGATAAGGTTTTCATTTAGCATTGTTTTACTTGGTGGCCAACGCCAATCCTACACACTGTCACCTGAGTCATGTGAATGCATGATTTACACTCTGTTTCACATATATTTAAATTGTGACTTGTGGGAATTAAGCGTATACCTGAGAACGGGTGCTGTGATCTTGGTTCCGCTGAGGTTGAGTGAACGCAGTGAATCGGCGTTGGATGACTGAGCGAGGTAGCTCATTGCTATCTCCAAATCCTCCTCAGTGAAGATGTGATTTGTAATGTCAAGCTCTTGCAGGGTTCCACTCCATTTTTCAGTCAGCATGTGAAGTCCCTTCTTAGGTGATGATAATGCAACTTTGCTGTTGAAATACTGGCCCCAGAAAAGACACTCAAGCTCTGCCAAAAACACAAGCAGACAAGAGGCGGCAGCAGGTGTTAATTCATGAGGTTAGGATGCAATTATGAAACACTGATATTTGCTCTTTTGAAAAAGAGCAAATATCTATATTACCAGTAAAGTCAAAAGTATTCATGGACATTTATACCCATTTAAAAATCATGATATACTGGGACAATGAGATTAATAAATGACTATTTTTTTGATACTGACTAATTTTCAATGCAATATGGATTAAATATTATAACATTATAATAAAAAAAGACTAGGCCAAGCTTTTGATTATGAGTCCTCACTAAGTCCCATGTTAAATAATGTTGAAATAATGACAATAACCACAAAGATCAACTTTTAGTCAGTGTCCAGAAATTCCCAACAGTGAGAGGATAAAACTCGCCTACCGACACAGGGTAAAGTTGCCAGACCAGATGGTGTGATGCGAGAGCAGCCACGCAGATCCAGCACGCGGAGCTTGGTGGAGCCAAAGAGAATGTCTCTCAAATCTTTGTCAGTCATGAAGGAAACAGATGTTGTGGCCATGCACAGCTCCTCCAGCAACGGGAAGCCTGATGTGGAATCTGGCCCGTTACGCATCACCTTATGCATAGGTATGACATTCAGCATCCGAAATATCTGAAAAGATTAAAAAAAAAAAAATACTTTATATACCAAATACAATAATTATACAGGGCTTTATATTGGTGATAATGGTGACAATGGTGCTGAAAACAGCTTTGCCAAACTACTAAAGCAGTGCAACAGCTGACATAAGAAAACTAATTAATAAATTAATAATTTAACAACTCGAGTAATCAACACTAGTAACTATGATCACAATATCTAGCACAGAAATTATATCCGTGATTCTGAAAAGAATCAAGCTGCCTGATAAATATATATATATATATATGTATATTCAACACTCACAGCACAGTGCAAATTATACTGAGTGATAGCAAACCATGGGCAAGTAAAAATGAACATGAGTGTAGGATATTTTTTTCAAGTATCATGCTCAAAGACGGAAGATGTAGAGAGAAGTAAGAGAACCATAGTGTGTAACAGTTTAAAAAAAAATTAAAGGAATCATCACATAGATCTCAGTGATTTGTTGTTATTTTTTTTACCTTTAATTTAGGACATCCACTTTGGAGACCCTGAATACAAACAGGAAGTTGGCAATATCCACTGTCGAGTTTTGTGTTGATCTCCAACAACTCCAAATCAGGGCAGCACCCTCTCTGGAAAGAAACACACATGGGGTTTGTCAACCAAATTGATTTGTTTTCATTGGTTTCACTGGTTCACTGTGCACAATGCATACACAGAAAAAAAAAACATGCGGGGTAAAAAATAAGGGGCTTACAGAGATAGCAGCTAGAAGTCTGTCATTTTTGGGTCCATGAGTGAACAAAACTTGTTTGATTTGGCTGCCGCAGGATTCTAAGAGGGCCACAAGACCTTCAACCTGAAACTGCAGAAACATCAGGCTTTAACATGAATGATGCCACATTCTACATCTCTATGAAAATGAACCAAGGTGGGAAATAAACACTTGCTAAAAGACCAACCACAATTAGAGTCCAGAATCTTTCTATCTGGTAAAAACAATGCACCTGGCACTGTGCTAATTAACAGAAAGCTGCAAAAGCATTTATCAGCAGGGTACTCTAGGTGAATTCCTCACTCTATAAAAATGTTAAAATGGTCTGGTGTACCTCTGAGTACTGCACATTTATGGTCTCCAGAGAGCGGCTGTTTGCACCCAGGCTCTGGAAGGTCTTCTCTGTCACGCCTGTGCAGTACGAGAGCGTGAGGGAGCGTAGATGAGGGCATGACTGGGACACAACCTATTTGATCGACCGTTTAACACACAGGATGACATATTTCACAACTGATGAAACACAGCCTCCATCATGCGATATCAGAAACACAGGCAATAGAGTGAGTACATACATACATATAGGATATACGGAAACAAAAATGTCTAAATGTTTGACTTACTTCTACTGCATAGTCAACATTTTTCTTCCAGTGACAAAGTGAAAAGTCTCTTAGCTGAGATAATCTAGACAAAAGAAAGAATATTCAACATTGAATTGTAAGTTGCTGTCAGAAAAGCCAGTTTGTAAAATCATTTATGAGACATCATTGTGTGTGTTTTGCTGCTTCAAATAGAAAAAAAACTAGTAATACCAACCTATTCAGTGCCAGCCAGTTAACAGTGTCCTTTATCTTCATCTCTGTTCGAGGCAGCTGACTCTTCCCGGGCTCAATCCAGCAGTAACCGACAGACACTCTGCGCCACAGGGCAGGGCTGGAGGCCGCAGCATTCCACAGGTGACACACTCTTGCCATCCTGCATCAGGACACGAGAGCAGAAGCTGATAATGTATCGAATGGAACTTTTTGGTCATCACAAAAAAACAAAGCAAACACTGTATCTCAGCCTGCAGCGTTTTAAATACAAACTCAGAGACCACATGCATAAAAAAAAAATCCTATTCATACCTGCAGAGAAATGGCACTGCACCATCTTGGAGGACCACCATCTGAAAAATACTGATAAGCACCTCCTCTGGAAGACTCTGACCCCATCTGTGGTCTGTGCCTCGCTCCGGTTGATGCAGAGTGCCCTCCGCTTTCTCGATGGGTGGATTCTTTCCTGGTTTAGGCTTGAAGGGTCCTGCCTTTTTCTTCTTAATCTGAGCACCTTTGGATTTTCCCTTAATGAGCTTCTTTTTCCTGCTTCCTTTTTTCTTTGGACGCCATGCTAAGTTATCATACTGGCTGGTGTTGGATATAACCAGAAGCATATCATCCCCTTCTTGGACGGTGTAGCCGAGCCTAGGTGGCCGGCGGACTTTGGCCTTTTTGCGCTTTTTCGTCTTTGCACTCGCAGGCACACTGGACTTCCTCTTCAGAGGTGTCTTCTTCGCACTTGGTCCATCTCTTCCTTGAGCCGACGCCTCTGAAGTGCCTGGGGTAGTATCTGCACTTCCTTCGCTGTGGCCTTGAGCTCCACCTTCAGCATCCATTTTGGTCCTCACCTCTTCCTCGATCCCAGACACCAGCCGAGCATCAGCATGCCCACATCTGATAATCAGAATAAGATAATTGCACATCTTCAGCGTAGTTGGGGGGAAAAGTCAGGAAAAAGTACTCAGTGAAAAATGAAAGATGAGCAGCTGAGAGGCTATATCATGAAATGACTAATCAAAAGCATTTCTTTACAAATGTTTGCTCAGTGATCTTCTGAAAACTAGCACTGTGTTTTCCTCTAAATAGCACATCAGAGACTAAACTGGGATAAGAGATAACTAAACAAAACCAGGTCACACTACAGCATGTTAATATTTCATACTAAAAAGACGTTTTCATGAACATGGAGGGTTTAAAATGGATTATTTTTACACACGACAAGAAAACTTGCAATGTGAGTCCCATTCATTGTCAATTGTATTGCTGCTCACGTCAGTTAGTCGCCCTTTTAGGCAACGAAACGGTAACTTAGGTAAAATCCCGCTGCCTGGCCAACACGACTTAACACACCTGAATCATAAACAGTACCTTTCTATGTCATTACTCCTCACACTTCGACATTAAACAAGCCACCGTGCTAATTGTTACCTGCTAACAATAACGACAACAACTCCCAGCCTCCATGTTGGTCGCCCCGCAATGCGTTACACATTCGCGCAGACGATTGGTGGAGAGCCTGATGAAATCCCGCCTTCCGTGAAAATCAGCCAATCACGTTTGAGGCCACTGTTTTGGCTCGTAAATGCACGCACAGTGGTTATGTAGTAGGGAGCGAAGAGAGGCTACAAGAAGAGAGGCGGTGTTGGTGAGAAATGACACTTATAATAGTTGCTTTTAGTTTGTACGGCTAAAGTTATGTGTGAGTGTTTAAACATGTAGCGCTGTAACGTCTTCCTGGTGTTATTTCCAGCTGGAGACCGCGGGCTTTTTAAACTCGTGTTAGTTTTCAAGACTAGCAGGAGTAGCACTAGCTACCTTTTAGCATACTTTGGAAAAATCGTGCCCTTATTCTGAAAAAACAGGCCGGAAGTTGCTGAACACAGCCCACCCTGATGTGATTTTTATTTCCAGCAAAGCGAGCGGGTTATACACATTTTTAGTGGTCATTCTGGCTTATTGGTTAATGTTAGGGTTTGGCATAAGTTTATTATGGCCGACATTACGGAAACGTTGTAGAAAATTAATGTAAGTCAATTAAAAAAAACTCTATCCAGAGGAGCACATCAAAGACAGATCTGGCGTGTTTTGCGCATGGAAATATTATTTTAAGCACGATTTTAGATGTTTTCTGACTTGCCTGGAAAATTAACAAACAATTTTTTTTTTTTTTTGCAATCAGGCAAGATGTCAGCACACCCATGTGTTATGTTGCAGAAAAGGGGATTGCCCAAGTGTAGATGGTGCTAAAGTGTATTACTTAGCAGACACTTTATATACTGAGTTAAAAAAAAAAAAAATCTTGTAATATTATCATAAATCATTACTGAATTGCAAGAGCACTAATAATGATGAACCTTTTTTTGGTTTTATTTGAATGACGTCTATATTTAAATCAGGTGGGTTCATTTTCATTAACAAATGGATACAAGTAAAAGTTTCTTAAATTGTGGCACATGCACAGTTGAAGCTATTTAAAATAGAGTTAACAGATGTAACATGCAAAAAAAAAAAAGAAAAGAAACAGCAAAAACCATACTAACAAGTTAATTGTGTGACATGAATGATGGAATCATTAAAGGCTGAAATTGGCAACTGCTTCGAGTTTTCTTACCCAGGTTATCGACTTTCCTCTCTTTACAGCTGACAATGGAGGAGGGTGAAGACTTTTCTCTGTGTGGGAAAGCAGCGGTAACCGAGACTAATCTGAGTAAGTTTGAAAACAGTTAATGGATTAAACTTTTCACTTTGTTGACTGATGCACCGTAACACACATTTAGAGCAATAAATACAGAAAAGTTCAGTTTTTATAGTAAAATGACATTACTTTTAATGGTAAACAAAAAACTGTGCATCCTTAGGGGTTTCTTCATAGCAGCAGATATACTGGAAGAAATGTAGAACGATCCCCAACTGTTTGTGTATTTAATAGTTTTGATCAGTCTTTTCCCATCCTGCTCCATTCTCATCGCTCAATTGGAAATACTAACTTTATTTAATTATTTATTCTCATCATTCACCAGCATATCTGTGTTTCAGGAGATGATATCTTCTGGAAGATTGTCGCAGACTTCCTTGGTCCTCAAACAGGTGTGGGATTGGAGCTTGACAAGGAGCCGTGCAAAAACAGATTTTTGATTCAAGTAGGACTCATGAGAGAGGAAAATAATCTTCCCTGGACTGCCGTCATAAACTGGCTTCAGAGGATTTTCCCAGAGCGTCAGTCGACTGACTTTCGCTGCTTGATTGAAAGAGGCATCGCCACAACGCTGAGTCTGGGAAGCGATGCCAGGCTGAACTTCCTGGAATCAGACGTGAACTTTAATTTCGTCGGGCCGATCTGTGATAGCATTGGAGTTGAGCGAGAACATCTTCTGGAGATGAGAGATTTCTCAGAGCGAGCAAAGTCCATTGAAGTCACAAACGGGCTGGTTCTCGAGCTGAGTAAGTTTGTCACCAGGGAAAAAATTGACCCGGTGCATTTAGTCACTTGGCTCAGAAATTTCAACCCTAAGTTTTGTAAGGATGGGTATATTCAAAAGGCAAATCAGTTCCTTCGGTCTAAAATAAAAAAGTTAAAATTGTGTTATCGCAATCATGAAACAAGAAGTCACAGGAGAAATGCAGCAATGGAAAATCTACTTCAGAGTCCGTTTGAACTGGTGCCAAAGAGAGCTGAGCGTAAAATTGGCATGAAGAAACAAATGAAAAAAGACGCAGTACAAAATTATCGCAAGGTGAAAATAAAAGAGGAGTATGACAGTTATGAAAGTATGCAAGATGAGGAGAAACCCTTCCCTCACCACGACTCTGAAAGCAGGATAAAAGACGAATATGACTCCTCAGAAGATGGAGGTGATATGGAGCAGTTTAGCAGAGATAAAACTCCAGATTACAAAGGAGAGGCTTTAACCCTTCTTGACATTGCTATGCTCTCTGTCCAGAAGCTGACAAGCGTGTATGGTGGAAAAACGGATGCATCCAAGCAGGTTTCCATGGACCTTCTCAAAAATCAGTACACTCTTACATGCAAAGAGCATCCAGCCATGCTACAATTTGAGACAGAAATTGAATCACTTGCAGCAGACATTTCTCTGGCTTCTCCACTCGTCTTTTTACACCGCAATGCCCATTTCCTCGTTGACATACATGATGCAGTCGAACAGCAGATGATGAGCTTTGAGAGAGAGATCACGCAGACCACTGGACAAAAATTGGGCCGTGACAAGAATCCAAAATTCGCATACTTTGTGAATTTCTCAGAAAGCGCCACGTCACGTTACATCCACATGGCCTGTGACGTCCTGAGCCCCCGTGCCCCCTCTAAGCAAAACTACAGGAAACATTGGGTGGCTTTCTGTGAAGAAAAGAAAAATCCCTCCAGACTTGCAGTTAATCTATCAAACCGATTCACCAACTACTTTGAGGCTGCAGCCGGCCTCATTCATCATCACAAAGAGATTGCGCTCTTCTTCTCTGATCTGCTGTTGATGGACAACGACGACTGTCCCAACGTTATCTTGGAGAGTGTCACCGCCGACGCCACTGATGATGTAATACAGAGCCTTGTGTGTGCTGTTGCCATCATATACTGCAAAATCCTCGGTCCTTACTGGCAGCTTCTCAAGAGTGGAGGAGAATACTTGCTCTTCAGCCAGTATATACTCTGTCTCTACCAAAAGCTGCTTGAGTGGTGCAAAAATCCTTCAACCCTCCTGGAGCCTGAGGTGGTTGCCAACGTGTTTCTGCAGTTCCCATTGCAAGAGAAAACCTTCGACAGGATTTTCCAGTATTGCGGTCAGTGGCACACAAATAGGGATCTAATCAGAGCCTGCTTGAAGAAAATGGTAAAGGTGATTGCTGCTGTTATTGAGGAAAACCTGATGGATTTCCTGCCAGGAGGAAAATATTCCCAAAGGCCACCAGAAGAGGTCTCTTCACAGGTCGCAAGCTGCACATTCTCCGTCTTGATGGGAGAATATCCCTTCGGCCATGCGTACCCGTACAAGAGGAAAAGACCTGACAAGGCCTCCAGACACACCTCAAGCAATTATTCATCATCAGATAGCTCACAGGAAGATAACGACATGTCCAGCTCATCTGAAGATGGCTCTGAGGGATCTCCACGTCGGTCAGCTCATAAGAACACCAGCCCCAGCCGAAAAGGTGACCACTCTCATCCATCCAAAAGAGCAAACAGTCTCCATAAAAGCAACAACAAAGACAAGGTGGGAGGAAATGTGTGGAAACACCAAAATGAAACGGAGCATTTTGAGGAGAACATGGACCGAGAGTACATAGTACGTACAGTGATCAAACACGGAGGACCTTGCAAGACCCAGCAGGACGTCGACAAACTGCTCTTGCGTTTTGATGGAAAACCTCGAGCCGTCACACGGGAAGCTCTTCGATGTGAGATCTTGTACCAGAAAATGGTTCTTGACAACAATGACCTGAACTTGGAAAACGTAGGCACCACCAAATCTGTAATGGCTTATAAACTGAAGCTTTCACTTCCACGAGTTAAACCTGGATACAGTGTGGTCCTAGCCCCCAAACGTACACAAGCAAAATACATTCCTGCTCAGCCAACAGAGGCTCAAAGTGGTCAGAGTGAAAGCAGCACTGTGTGAAAGCTTTGATTTGGCCTGCAAAACTTGTTGGGGAGGAATAGATAACATGATTGATGCCTTGCAATGTCAGTGGACAGAAGTTGTGTTGCAAAAATGATTGTGTTTGCTCAACAAGCTAAGAAAGCTGTTAACGCTGTTACCTCAACTTTTTCTTGGATTTAAAATACATACTGTATATACAGCATGTGTGTTTCTGTATACCCTAGCTGTCATAAGTACTGTACATTTCATTATTGATGACAAAGAGTACATTTTGTGGCTTGATTAGATATATATTTTTATATCACAAAGTGCTAATTTTCATCATTGCCAAATTTCATGTGAATGCTTTTCACCGCTTCTCAAGAAAGTTGGAAATTATGTCGCAAAAAGTAGATGATGTAAATATTTGTTTTATATCACATAGTATACACTTTGATCATACAAAGGACAGTTATGTTGAAGTTAACAAAATAAAACCCCTTTTTTTTTTAACTCAGCTTTTTGTTGTCACTGCTTTGTCATGTCATCAACCTACATAATAAACTAGAAAAAGACAGCCTCATGCCAGGGTATTGTTGAGTTTGATCACTGTGATTTCCAACTTGGCGTCAGTGTTATTTTGAGTCTCAGCTACCTTGATGGGATGTCTCACATGTTTTTTTTTTTTTTTGTTTTGTTTTGTTTTTAAATTTGTCAGAAATGAAGGACATATGTGATTACATCAGCTATGTCAGTGGGTTCATGCTTATGAAAGACTGGGAGGGTCCAAGAAAACAGGGAGGCTGTGGAGACTGTAAGGGGCTTATTGGGGTCACGATGCCACAAGTCAAATCACCCCAGCCCCCACCCTCCTGTAGTGTCAACATGTTGATGGTAGGGCAATTGGAAAATGAAAGGGTTGTATAACTTAGATTAAGGGTCATGTACTGATTTGTGTTAATTATTAAATTGTTTAGATGTCCTGTTTGAGCACAAAAAAAATGGTCAGATCAAAACAATGCAACAACAAACACCCAGATCTTTTCTCTATCCTTTGTATCATATCAATTTCAACTAAATTATCAAGAAATTTAACTGTTCCTGATTTTGCTGAGGACCTGATTGAAGCTTGCCCCCCAAACTAAACATGCACTTGAATGTGGAGCTCTAAAGTCTGAGCTCTCCGGGAGCTCTTGAACACAGCATACGGGGCGGGGCTTTTGCGTAACGTTCACCGTCCATTTGTTTTCACCGCCGCCGAGTGAAGTCATGGATCTGTAGGGAAACACGGCGGCGTGCTCACTCAACACTGTCAGCGTCACACCAGGAGGAAGTCATTATTTTGTCCAAACGTGTTTTTATTGTGTCCTGGAAGCAGCGACGATGTCCGGCGGCTGGTGGAGCAGCGCGGCGGTGACTCACGGGCTGATGGCTCTGTTCGCCATGGGCTCCTGGATCTCCGTGAACTGCCTGTGGGTCGAGCTCCCGGTGGTTGTCAGTGTCCTGCCCGAAGGTCAGTGAGGCTCCACACAGTCAGGTTTACCACCGGCAGGACTGAAGTCTAATAAAACCAGGCATTAAGTGGAGGATTTTGCCTCCTTCGTCTTTTAATTGGTGGATCCGTGGGAATCAATGCCCTCCTGTCCCTAGCGCTTAGATCCACCTGCACAGTCTAATACAATCCAGTGAAATGTTGTTGTGCGATAAAGTTTACTTTCCTGCTGCCTATAATGCTCGGGTTTTCTTTTTGTCACCGTAATAGAGGTGTTCATCAGTCTTATGTTTGGCATTGAGCTCATAGTTTGTGCTGCTGTTGTACTAGAGTGCATTTTATTGAGAGGTGTTTCCACTATTCTGTCCCCCTCATTTTATATAAATAGGGAGGAACAAAAAATTGGAAACACCTCTCAGTATAATGTAGCCCAGTGCAAGACTTCTTCAAGCTACAACCTCAGTAATACAGATATAATTAAATTTACACGTTCTCCACAATGTCAACAAAAACTGAACACTGTAAACTTTGTTAAAAGATATAATTTATGGCAGAGCTGTTGCATTGAACTTCATTAGATTGTACAGGTGGACCTGATAAAGTGGACACCGAGTGGATATAATAGCTGAGCTATGGTACAGATAAGTTAGTAATACTGCTTTGACTTAATTTGCATCATATTGTCTCATGGTTTCACGTTTGATTATGTTCAACAAACTGATCAAATAGTTTTTCCATGTTTGAATGTCACTGGGTTGCTGATCATGTCAAGTCTATTCAGCCAAATCTAATGACGCATAAGGTCAAATTAAGCATCATTGATACTTGCACAACTGATTTAACAGCCTTTTCTTGTTCTGCAGGGTGGAACCTGCCTGCCTACCTCTCAGTGCTGATAGCCTTTGGGAACCTGGGCCCGATAGCAGTGACCATTACGCACCACTGCGCTCCAGGCAGGTTAAACGAACGCCTCCTCATCCACTGCATCCAGCTGCTGGCGGTGGTGGTGTCTGCTTTCCTGGCCGTCTTCTGGTCACACACAGTCACGATAGCCGGGGAAGAAAGATCGCTACCGTTCCTGCTCTTCACCTTCATGTTGTCTCTGGTTTGCTGTACGTCCAACGTCACCTTCCTGCCTTTCATGTTCCGTTACCCCCCTCAGTATATCCGTACCTTCTTTATCGGACAGGGCCTCAGCGCCTTGTTCCCTTGTATTGTGGCCTTGGGGCAAGGCGTCGGGAAGGTGGAGTGTAAAACGGTGAATGGCACGGTGCAGCCCGAGTATCTCAAGGAGAGCTTCCCTGCCCAGAACTTCTTCTGGTTCTTGTTTGTCATGCTGTCCATCTCAGCCATCAGCTTCCTGGCTTTGACACAGAGACAGCCCACATCGCAACAAGACACACCGCAGCAGGAGTCAGGCACTGCAGCAGGAGCAGCAAAGGAAAACGGAGAGGAGACGCACCCGCTGCACAACGGAGGGACTCCGGTGTCCGAGGACCAGGTGCAGGTGGAGGAACAACCGCCGGTCCCGACGTTTTGGACACTGCGTAACGTCTACCTGCTGCTGCTGCTCGGTGTGTCCAACGCCCTCACCAACGGGGTCCTGCCCTCTGTCCAGAGCTTCTTCTGTCTGCCCTATGGCACCATGGCCTTCCACCTCTCTGTGGTCCTGGGAAACATAGCGAACCCCCTGGCCTGCTTTGTGGCCATGTTTGTTCTCCTCAGGTGAGAAATGATGAGGAGTGATTGATCACAGAAGTTGCTTTTTGTCCCTTTTGTGTTGTTTTTGGCAAAATACCCCTTTTCAGATTTACCCTGACTGAGACAAGACGTTCAATACCATTTTCACCTCTGTACATCCACTGATTCGGTTCCTGTGGGTAGCGTTTTGTGTTAGCTCAGCATAAAGACTTGAACTTTAAGGGAAGTCAAGTCTCGAGGAGCCAAACCACTGGAAGTACAGAGGTGAAGATGTTATTGAACATCTTGTCTCAGTCTGGGCAAGTCAGAGTATTCTTTTAATCTTTAACATATTTCCAAGAGTTTGTCCTTACATTTGATAGTTGTGTTTTTCCTTTGAAAACCTCAGACTACAGTCTTGTGATCATCCCTCCTTTGTCTTCCAGGTCCTCCTCTGGTCTCGGGATCATGTCTCTGGCAGGAGGAGTATTTGCTGCGTATCTCATGGCATTAGCAGTCCTCAGCCCCTGCCCCCCTCTGTTGGGGAGCCATGCTGGAGTGGCATTAGTGGTGAGTGATTTCTCACATCAGATCATTATCATGTAAAAGCTTTAGTTTAATCTTTTTTTTTGTTCCTGTTCCTCATGTCCATCACTCTCTGTGCCCCACAGGTCATCTCCTGCATCATGTTCACTGGCCTCTTCTCCTATCTGAAGGTAGTGATTGGGACGCTGCTGCACGAGGCGGGACACGCCGCCCTGCTGTGGTGCGGCATCTCCATCCAGGCCGGCTCCCTCATCGGAGCACTCATCATGTTCCCCCTGGTCAGCGTCTATCACGTGTTCTCCAGGTCTCAAGAATGCGTGGAAAACTGCAGTTAACGATGGCGAGATACGAAAGGTTTCCTCTGGGTTTCTTTTGTTTTGGACACACAGCTCCCATTCATTTCTCACGTGATGACTGTTTCCCCCTGCTTTTTGGGGGTTCCTCTGCTAAACACCAGATAGCCCTTATCATTCCTGGGGCTCATGCTACGGGTGAGGCATCCTCTCCCAAGTCAAAGAACATCTTGAGAGGCCTGGGATCTTGTGTAAGAGCATTCCCAGATAATGGGAGCATTGAGTTGCTGTACACTGGCCAAGGGGATGTGAAATGCCCATGACCCAGTAATACCACAAGTGCTTTGTGTGGTATTTTGTAATGAATCTCTATGTAGTTGAAGTTGTTTACAATAGCAAGCAGAGCTGCTGCTGGGTATTTTTTTTTCCACTACCCCGTATCATGTGAAGAGTATGATTTACTCAGGGACAGAATCACTCACTCATTAATCTACGTTGTTGCCCCTGGGCTGAAAAAAAAAGAGAGAAACATATCCAGAAGATACAGTGGCACTCTAAGCTACAAACAACCCCCCCTCTCCCAGCAGCACTGAAAGTTATTGTAGTCTTTTAATTTTTGTGGCACATCGCTGGCTACCTCTTCTACGTCATTCCGTTAGATGAAACTGAAGATTTTGCTAAACAGATCACACTCAGTCTTTGATTGTCAGACTGAGACGCACAGCTCAGTCACCCTGTTGAAGTCAATATTTAATGACTTGAACCATGCAGTTTATAGACGAAGACACACTTATGTGCTGTGTCATTTGTTAAAGTCAAGCCAAAATCATTTGCGTACACCTGAGAAATTTTATCTCTGCAAAGTATGGTTTTTTACCATTTTATTTCTCCTTTAAATTTGATTGTGTGTGTGGTTTGTCAGTGTTTTGTACTAACATTTTTTTTTTTTTTTTAAGATAACCGATCGTTTTTGAATTTGCAATCGTTTCAAATGTACAGTAAGATCATGTCACCTTAAGGGAAAAATATCCTACTTTGAGCATTTGATTCATCAGTTTCTCTGTAATGCTGTCAACAAGGGATTGTGTCATTTCAGTGCCTGAAGGAATAACATTGTATGTATGTGAATGTGTCTACCTTGTTGATTTTTTTTTTGTTAAACATGCTGCTACAGTACATCAAATTTATTGGAATTTTGCAAGAGTGTCAAAAAATTTGCCTTTCCTTTTTGATGAATAATAGGCGTGGAAATGTTAAGTACTGTAATGTTTGTACTGATTTACGCTGATTAGCAAAGGGTAAATAATGTGATTAATAGTTTCTCTCAACACATTTGTGTTTGTATGATGGTGCACATTTGAAACCTTCCTCAGTTCTCATTTTGTTTTGACGTTTTGACTTTATCCATTGATTTCCATGCCAACCTTTAATTCTACATGAAATACACCAGGGATGTGATATCAAACGCCTTACAGTGTGTTAAGTGTAGTGTTATGAAATGATTGATACACAATAAAGGATTTTTTGAAAAACAAAGGCAACATTTAGATTTTTTTTTTTTTTTTTTTTTTTTTTTAAGTATGATTAGAATCAGAAATACTTTATTGATCCCTGAAAACAAATTGGGTATGATGCTTAATCTTGGTCTTGAAACACACTTCAATTTGTGTTGCTGGACACAGGTGTGTGTGTGGTTACTGGGCAGTGGAGTATTTGCACTGGCACCTCCATGCAGGATTGTCATGTTACCTCTAGATGGTGCCACACAGTGACTTGTTTAATTGTCACAATAATGTAAAGTAATCTAAACTTGCAAATTACACAATGTGAAAAAGTAATACTGCTGGTCTAGGATCATTGGTCAGTATATTGAATTACACTGATTATAATCCAATAAGGAGGCAGTGTATACAAATCCAAAACACTGATGGGCTGCCTGAAACAAAAGGAGAAACAGCTGCAAGATGAACCATATAAAAGTCAAAAAGCTGCTGAATTCACTGTAGTATGCAGGTGTAATTTCACTTTAATTTTTAAATTTACTTGCTGAAAAGGCCAAACTTCTGTTCTAAGTTGAATATGGGATGGTGCATCATTTGTGACCTGTGAGGGCACATCTGAATCTGAAGTAATGACATGTACACATCAGCATTAGTATAATAAACACTGACATTATTAATACTGTACAATGCATTTCATTCCAAAATGAGATACCAAGCGTTTAAAAAAAAATTACACCTAATCTGAATGAAATCCTGGCATTAACACACACATTTGGTCTCGTTTTATCCCCTTTACCAAAGCGTTACAATTAATAACAATAATTTCTTTTTGAAAAATGGTGCACTGTGTAATGCCCTTTTTCACCCTTTCATCAAGTTATGTAATGTACACAGCAACTCTGTTGAAAACAATTTTCACCTCTTAGCTCAGCTCCCATGATCCCCTTAAGGAGAATTAATGAATTCTAGGGATTCAAATGTGTTGGTTCTCTCAGGAGCTCCCTTCACTGAGAGATGACAAAGGGGTCCTTGATGATAATGTGGCCGCGGACACACGTGATGCCTTTTGACGAAACTGAGAGGCCTGACAACACAAATATAACAGGTTAAGAAAATGGTCAGTTAAACAAACACGTGTCATGGTTGGCTAAATGCTCTCACACCCCCCGGCCCAAGGAGGGTTTAATCCCCTGGCTCTGTGCGAGCGTTTACTGCACAGGACTTTGACTTCCCCCAGAAACCTGCAAACTCTCCACTGAGCAGCATGTGAGTATCTCTGCAGGGATGCACTACTCTCTCTTTTCACTCGATTCAAATGAAAAATAGCGCCTGATATTACTGATTTCAAAATAGTATATGGTCCAGGGTAAAAAAAAAAAAAAAGTTTATTGAAAGCTAAATTATTTTTCATAAATGCATGGAATATTTTTTGGCAGTATGTTGATTCTTTAAATGTTTTATTTATTGATCCCACATCTTTCTAACGTTAATTTTGCAAGGTAAATAGTCAAAATCACAGTTATGTAAGTTTAGCTTGAAAATGTCAACTGATTTTTACAAAATATGATAATCATGCTTCACTGTCACCTGTTGCATCAGTTTTACGTGATGCCAAGTTTTGCATTTTAGATTCACTGATCTAATTTAGTGCATGAATTTCCTGCTATTGTCTTCTCAGCCTTTCATTGATCAAAAGACCCTGCACAGCAGGCCTTTTCCTTTTCCACAAACAATGTGCTGCTCAAATGTTTTCTTAGATTATGTAATTCTTGTGTAAGTTAGCAGAGCCGTAGGTGGTCATGTTTATCCTGCCGTTTGCTTGGTATTTTAAGTAAGTTTAACTCGCACACTGCCTTTGATCAAACAAAACATGCAAGGATGAAATTTGGGATACAGCATGTGTCAGGTCACACACGGTGCCCTCTGCTCCGGTAACGCACAACAAACACTGGTCAATATAAAGATAAGACACAAAGCAGGTGCAGGAGAGGGTCATTTTAAGGTCTGACAATGCTTTGCTCCAAAAAGACTCCTCGGCAAACATTAACCATTTGAAGGAGAGAGCCACATAACTGATTGGCAGAGAGACACTTCCTCGTGGTGAGCCATTAATCTGTGATGAGGCACGTGAGTTTACCACGCCGCTCCCTTTGTTGGATTCATTTGTTGTCTTGTCTTCAACATCTCTGTGAGTGAGCTTGCAAAGTGCCATGTAACCTTAAAGTGAGGGCACTTGAGACAAAAGTGACAAAAGATTTTGAAAAAATGGGCCTTTGTTAAATGATACCTTACTCTACATGGTTCTAATCATTAATCACTTAACTGATGAATTACATTTTATTCCATGTTTTTGTCACTTGAGTCTAAATGGTCCTGATTTAAATCAACCTTAGGCAGTTTTGCATCGTGTCCCATGTGATCCTTGATGTTCCCTGTCATTACTGCAGCAAACAAGAGGAGATAGTTGAACAAATAAATACAACAAATGCTTAACTAATTCTATGGCTAACTATTTCTTCTTCTTTGCTGCTCTAAAGGCACAAGGATCAGCTAAAAGGGACATTGTGCAAAATGGTGTTGATTTAAATTTAAATCAGCACCATTTTGACTCAAGTGACAAAAACATGGAATGAGCATGTAATTTATCAGCGAAATGATGAAAACCATGTATAGTCAACCATTAAATTACACAGGCCTGCTTGTTAAGGCTATATGGCACTTACATGGCCAGATTATTTGAGCCTTTCACTCATAAGATGCTATCATTTGAAACGGTGTGATTATCTGTGTTTAAAATATTTATTAATATTAACATCACAGGAACTTTCATCTCAGTATAACAGTCTCATGGCAAAAAACATAAAGGTGCACTAAGCTGAGGGTTGATTAAATAGTGACTTTCATGCCACTGTTAATTTTCTTTAATGTTCTTTAAACGCCAGATGTTTTATTTTGGCATGAAAGTCACCAGGTGTCCTGTGTTATGTCGTTTACAGACCGTCTCCACACGTCCGACATGTCTCTCCTCACCCACTTGTTGGCGTGCCTGTTTGGCATGGGCTCCTGGGTGTCCATCAACGGCCTGTGGGTGGAGCTGCCCCTGATAGTGCCCCAGATACCCGAGGGCTGGTACCTGCCCGCCTATCTCTCCTTCCTCATCCAGATGGCCAACGTGGGGCCCCTCTTCGTCACCCTGATGCACCGCTTCCGTCCGGGCGCGCTCAACGAGAAGGCCGTCATATACGTCATCATCACCTTGGGTACCGTGGCGAGCTTCCTGCTGGCCTTCTTCTGGAAGGAGACCGTGGTGGTGGCAGGCGCCCCACGCAGCGTGGCCCTCCTCGCTTTGACCTTCTTCCTCTCCGTGGTGGACTGCACCTCCTCCGTCACATTCCTGCCCTTCATGATGCACCTCAAGCCGCAGTATCTCACCACCTACTACATCGGGGAGGGTGTGAGTGGCCTGCTGCCGGCCCTTGTGGCTTTGATCCAGGGTGTCGGGGTGGTCCACTGTGTAAACAGCAGCCAGTCTCTGAACCACACCCTGAACTTCTCCCACAGCGCTACGACCTATGAACTCCAGGCCCGCTACCAGCCGGCCAAATTCTCCGCTGAGGTGTTTTTCTTCTTCCTGAGTGCCATGATGCTGGTGTGCCTGGTGGCGTTCCTGCTGCTGAACCTCCACCCTGCTGTGGCAAGGGAGCACCCGAATGGCTGTTACACCAATGGAGTTAAAGAGAAAGGCATTGCAGCTCAGAAACAGAGGAAGTGGACCGAGCAGAAGCCCATGATCGATCCGTACAGGGTTGCCAACGTGAACCCCAAAAGCAGCTTTGGCACGGGCACTTACAGCTGGACCCAGGTGCTGTACATCTTCATCGTCCTGGCCTGGGTGAACGCCCTGAGCAACGTGGTGCTTCCCTCGGTGCAGTCCTACTCCTGCATGCCCTACGGGAACAGAGCCTACCACCTATCAGCTACCATGGCTGCCTTGTCCAACCCTGCCGCCTGCTTCATCGCCATGTTCCTCCCTCTCAGGTCAGACGAGAGTGTGGCGAGGGCAGCAGAGAGTGTTGATGTTTTTAAAAGCAAACTCAAGGCCCACCTTTTTAGCCTGGCTTTTCATTGAATTTTAGGAATTTAGTTCATTTTAATATCCTACCTTTTATCTTCTGTTTATACTCACTTGTATACACTCAGTGTCCACTTTATTAAGACCACTCTAATGCAGTTCAAAGCAACAGCCTTAAAATCTACCTTTTAAGAAAGTCCACAATATTAAGGTTTTTTGTTGTTTTTTCTGTTTGTTTGTTTTCTTATTGAGGTTGTAGTTTGCAGAGCTCTTGTACTGGAATACATTATATTGACAGGTGTTTCTAATTTTTTGTCCTCCCTATTTATATACATGAGGAGGGACAGAATATTGGAAACAGCTCTCAATAAAATGCAGTCCAGTCCAACAGCAGCACTAACTATGAGCTCAATGCCAAACATAGAAGTGAATGAACACCTCTGTTACTGTGACAACAAGACAAGCTGAGCATTACAGGCAGCAGGAAAGGAAACTTTATGGCAGGACAGTTGGATTGGATTGGATTGGATTAGATTGGATTAGATTGTACAGGTAACCCTGAGAAAGTGGACTCTCTTTAGTATTTTATTATTTATCATTAATTTACTTTTTTATCTACTGTGTTCATATCCTACTTACTTTTATCACTACTTTTATTTTGATATTTTGAGTTTTGCTGTTTCTTATTGGTCTTAATTCTGCATCTGGTGGTTTTGTGTGTGTGTGTGTGTGTGTGTGTGTGTGTGTGTGTGTGTGTGTGTGTGTGTGTATGGGAGGGTGTTGTTTTATTGTTTTACTGAGTGAAGCACTTTGTGTATGTATTTATAGGAAAAGTGCTGTATAAAAGACTGATTGATTGATTGATTGATTGATTGATGAGGCCACCGCTCCAAAGTAACTGGTATCATTTTGTGGGCGCAGGTCTCTGGTCCTGATGGGAGCTCTGACGCTCATTGGTAGTGCAGTTGGAGCTTACATCATGGCCATGGCAGCGCTGAGCCCCGTGCCCGCTGCTGGTCAACGACGCCTCAGGAAGTGTCATCATTGTGAGTCTTTTGGTATTTAATGGCACAGTTACTCAAGTGAAATACACAATCCTCTCCACTATCTTATAATTCAGCAAACAAATAAGCTTTTTACTCTGAAATGCCACATAACAGTGTCTATTTTGAAAAAAAAAAAAAAAAAAAACACATCATCCACATCAGTATCATGAGATTTTGGATATCATAATATCATGATATGGTGTAAATGTATTGTCTATTCTTGGTTTTAAAGTCTGCATTGCAGTTAAGGAATGCAATTTTCTGAACTTATTAGACTGCTCTAGCTGTTCTTTTATTTTATCTACCTGCTTGGACATCATACATAACTAATGGTTGTTCTTGTTCATCAAGAAATGTCTTGGTCAAAGATATTATGATATTTGATTTTGACTAATAGTGGGTTATTCAAAGAGCAGGGGTCACATTTTCTGCCTCAGCAATGAAACTCTTCAAACAAACTCACATGCCTGTCCCTCTGCTCCACAGGTGCTGGCTTGGATTGTGTTTATTCTCACTCTGTCCTATGTAAAGGTCATCATTGGAATCATCCTGCGTGATGAGGGCTACAGCGCCCTCGTGTGGTGCGGCGCCGTGGTGCAGCTGGGCTCCCTGCTGGGTGCTGTCACCATGTTCCCCCTGGTCAGCGTGTACAGCGTCTTCTCCTCAGGAGACCCGTGCACCACCACGTGTCCCTGAGTGAGGAGGCCATGCACAGCACAGAGACTCAACCATCACTGGCTGCACACACAGCACAGGCCCTCACTTTGTGAATTTCTCAGCTTTGTTTGAGCTGTAAGGTCAGAAACTCACCTGGAGGGATTCCAGAAGTGAGTTTGAAATAGTCCATTTGTTGTTGTTGTTGGTTTTATTATTTGGCCACTGTTATTCATTTAGCATCTGAATCTGAGTCTGACCATGAATATTTGACAGTTTAATGGCCCTTAAGAGTCTTCAGCATATGAAATAATGCAGGTAATGTGGGCATAGAAATTACTATCTAGCTATCATGTAGTGTTACTGACTGTGCTGCTTTTTCATACTCAGTTCTCAAGATGAAATGGTCCTGAAGTAAAGCTACAAACTCAAATCACAGCCTGACAACATTGTACGTGGCTGTGTATTGCAGAGCCTCTGTGGTACTTCATGGGTACAACCTGTAAAAATTTGGTTAATAAGCTCACTGTTAAAATGACAAGACTGTAATGCCGGTACAGGTCATGAAAACCAATTATTCCTGATGTCCCACAAAATGAATCATTTGTGAATATAACTGGGCAATCACATGTTTTAAGCATAGTGTGCGCTGTATATCATTGTCTCATTAAGGTGCAATGTAACCCCGCTGTCACTAAAAGGATGTAACGCATCTGTTTTCCTCATATGTTGACTTAGCCGCAAACTGGAAATCATCATGGACATAAATACAAACAAAAATCCAGAGACACATTCCACTGCACATGTCCAACAGTCAACGGCATGTCCAAATATCCCAGTTTCTTTTGCTTGCTTGGCCTGCTGGATGTTTTCTTTAAACAAGTCGAGGTGACCCTGGTGATTGGCTGGGTCTTTTTCAGGCATGAGCGCTTCAAAATCTGAAACTGGCAAGATATTAAACCCCAGTCTTTAATATACTGCCAGGCACAGAACCAATTTTTGTTGCTACACCTCCAGCTCAGGCCAAAAAACATCTTTGTATTCCATTCCTATAGACATTTATTGCAAAAGGAATAATTATGTTCTTTGTCCGATGTAAAGGCATGTAGAGGAAAAACTCGCTGGTAAATTATGATGTGAATTTCGAAGTCTGGGGAGTTGCTGCTCTGGAGGCAGAAATAATCTAATAATCCCGTTGGCTGAGGTAAATCTCAATGGGTGGAGCCAAAGAGCCACATTTCCCTCAATGTCAAGAAAAAAACTCAGTGGCAAACTTGCAAAGCAAAGAAGAAACTGTGGTTTAACTCAACCAATGAGGCTGCTTTTGTCTCCAGGAGCTGCAAAACTCCAAAACTCGGCTGTTTGAAAGCCTAAACTGAAAATGAGGTGACAGGTGCCATCGGCCTGTCAAGCTTCAGATCTCTAAATCAGTGTTCATTTTATATTTTTGCTTTAAGTGTTTAAGTGCTTTGTAACTTTTTTTTAAAAAAAATATTATAGAAATAAAGATGATGATTATAATTATGATCACTGGTAATACTGTTGTCATTATTTTCTGTGGTGTTATTGCACAAACCACTAACCTGCATGTCAATTAAAGACTGATTTTCATATTTTACTTCCTCAACACAACATGGCAGGAGGGAATGTATCAAAACTTCTGAAATGCTCAACTTAAAGCATCAAAATTCTGCAACATTCATACTTACATCTAACCAAAAATTCGGTGAAACTGAAGCCTTAACATTTCCCCAAATCCTCCAATTAATAAATGACCAGTTTGTGTACCTTGGTGGTTGGATGGTTTCATGTAAGTGAACTGACGGTGCTCTGATTCATTAAACTCGCCGAGTGAAGCGGAGCTGCGACGGGCCACAGGGTGTCAGTGTAGCTGTGTGATCCAGAGCTGTCTCTGCACCCAGAGGCTCTGCTTGACCTCAGATGGCACACACTGATTTCATACAGTACACTACCTGAAAGCTGCAAACTGGAGATGTGCTATTGCAGAGCTGTGATCAAGTGCACTTCACTCTAATTATATTTCCTTAAGAATTATGAGTCAACAGGTGTTTGAGCGGTGAGGTGGAAGAGCTGTGGTAAAAAAAAAAAAAAAAAAAAAAAGGAAAATGTGTGTGTGCTTATACTGATTGTCTCTTTCTCTCTCTCTGTGTGAGTGTGCTTTCTCTTCAAGTGTACTCACAATCAAATACAGTCAACTTAAATAACAAAAGCTGACATTTGGAGTCACGTCCCACGTGTTTGTGGCTCCAAACGGCAGCGAAAGGTAACATTTTGAAAAATGACATGCGCTGATCGCTGAGCGCCAGCTTACTGGTTCCAGTCAGATACGAACCATTCAACTGAAAGAGATGATGGCTGTTTATTGACAATACACAAAATAGTTCACAAAGCAGAATTATGAGCTGGAGACAAACAATAACCTTTTCAGTAAAAATATCAGTATGGCTTCGTTCATGCCCTTTAATTATATGGATTAAGACTCATAAATACACATAAATATGCCAATACTAATGTGGGGAAGTGTGTGTACGCCTATTCCGTTTTGCTAAAAGTGCACAATGCACCCTACAGATGTTTGGTACATAAACCGCAGTATGTCGGTAACCATGTAAAAGAAGCTGTATGATAACCATGGATAAACAGAGCACATGCTAATAGAATAAATATGAAAATACAAAAAAAAAAAGAATTCATACATATTGCTGTTCGCCGTCATTAACTATTCTTTGGATTGAGGAACTTCTCCGTTACAATCGTGAGTGTGTACATTCTTCGAGAGACTAGCGTTAACCTGCGTGTTGCATAGCTTCCAGGGAGTAATAATAGTCAAGCTTCGTCAAAATTGAGATGATTTCTTTGTCTTCCTTTGATATCGATCGAGCCGTTATTGCTTCAGCACACAGTTCATGTTATTTTCAAGCTTAATTATTCCCCTTGTCATAAGGTATAGTACATGTCTATGCATTCTATTGTATTTCTATTAAGAAAATAGCACAAAAATGGCGCTCTTCTCAGTATCCCTTGAGTACATCTGCTTTGTATCTACAACAACACTACATATCAAGCCATTGGAAGTATGGAGGGTGAGGTTTATGCAACATGTCAGCTGCAGGGCGAGCGGCACGTTGCTTAACGGGACATCCTCCATCGCTGCGGGACTTCACAAGGCACTAGCTTGTTGTCTCGACGGCAAAACTACAAACCGAACCGCGACTCTCAGTGGGTTTTAAGTGCTTGCTGTTGGTTGTGGATGAAGAAAATATATCCCATTGTATTAACCTTAAACTTTATCTCTCCTTGCAAAAGTCCATATCAAATTAAAAAGTCCAAGCAAATTTAAAAAAACAAACAAAAAAACAGTTTTTGTTTCGAATTTTTCAAAGTTGAACTTGTCAAACCGCCACTTTCTGTTTCCAGTCAAAGGCACTTTTCTTTTTCACTGTCTCTCTGCAAAGCCAGATATGCAAACTGAAGCACTACACATATATACAAATTACATAACTCACAGGCACATTTACAAACTGCAGGAAAAAAAAAAAAAAGACGTACATATACTGTATATAAAACAACAATGCTTGGTCCACTAAAAGCATACTTTGTGTGGGGTTGGGGATGGCAGCTCGGGGTGCTACATACCTGATTTACATGTCTAAAAAAGTCAGTCCTGTGATCGATTCCTTGTGTAATTTCTGTGTAAAGGCATTATATATAAGAAAACAAGGCACACGCTGGACCCTGGTCCTCTGGACAATACATCTACATTTGTTCTCTTTGGGTTTCCTTTCGTTGCTTCCAGCACACTGTAGTCCAAGCATGCAAAGCGTAGTATCAAATTTTTGTTTGGTATTTCCCTCCACCGACTTGTCGTTTTGGTTCCGGCGGGAAGCTACGCATGGCTGTGGACGGAGATGCTCGACAGGTCGTTCCTGATGATCTCGTTTACTGTAAAGCAAAGAGAAACAGAAAGTTAGTGCGCGTCTCAGCAGCTTTTCTGTGACCTCCATGTGGAATTAAGCCACCATGCTGAGGCTGGGTGCATGAACATGACATAAGCCATTTATTTGGTTGAGGCTTTTATCCAAAGCGCCTTACAGTAGTACCATGAGTGCATTTTCAGCATGGGTGGCCCCAGCGGGGATGAAACCTCTAACCATGGCAATGTTAGTGTCACGACATACCCGCTCAGCTACACGAGACCGCAACTGTTATTTCCTGCGAGTCCAACTAATGGAACCATATCCAGTGAGTATCAGTTTATATCAGGGATGCCAGACCGGTTTTATCAGGAGACAGGATGTAACCCCCCCGCAGAGTATCCAGGTGCACTTGTTTATCTCTTTTTATCGGCTGTGTTCTTTGGCTGATAGGCGGGGATGATTCAGTATTGAGCAGACGGGCTAAAGCCAAACCAAAATGAAAAAAAAAAAAAAAATGAAAAAAAAATAAAAAAGTTAAAATTTGTGGACCTGCTGATAAGAGTCAAAGGGACAAAAAAGTCATTTTTATCCACGCTTCCTCCTCACCCTGGAGGTTGGAGACGGTTTGTTTTTTATTAGCCTGTACCATTCTTATCTGTGAGCTGATTTATTGCGTTGATGAGACCGTCTCCGGGGTTCCTCCCTGTTTAGTCAGCTTTGGACGAGGTTGAGGTGGAGGTTATGGTTCAGTCTCAGGTTCAGGTGCAGGTTCAGGGCCCTTTTCGCAGCTCGCGGTGGGAGCAGCTGGAAGAAATGCGAGAGGGGAAGGGGGAACACCCCTGGAGTCTGCCTGTGGAAAGCGAGCCAGCGAGCCTACACAGGAATTCCCTCTGACTGGACACAGCAGCCCCACAGCACTGCCTCAGCCCAGACAGCCAGGTCTGGAAAAGCAGCCTGGAAACCTGAGATTCCCCCTCCACACAATGGAACTGCATTTCCAAAAAAAAAAGAAAGAAAAGAAAAAAAGAAAAAAAGAAAAAAAAAATCTCAGGCAAGCAGTGCCGCCCTTCCCTCGGTGACCCAGCACTCACACAGCCGCTTCCAACCAGAAATCTGACTTGCTTCCTTTCACGCCAAGAGTGATGGGCGGCACCTCATATCCGATCCCACACCAAAAAAAAAAAAAAAAAAAAAAAAAAAAAAAAAAAAAAACTCAAGCTGTTTACAGGTTCAGTTTGTAAGAGAAGCCACTGTGGTAAACAAAAACACACTGTAGGTACTAGGAAAATAACTTAAAAATAGTCGAGGCACAGTTTACCATGCATTTACTAAAAACTTGAGCACAGGCCTTGGGTACACACATGGGGTGGGTATGGGTACATACG
Organism: Myripristis murdjan; assembly: GCF_902150065.1. NCBI lineage: Eukaryota > Metazoa > Chordata > Actinopteri > Holocentriformes > Holocentridae > Myripristis > Myripristis murdjan. The sequence goes on from NC_043990.1 coordinate 9,818,821, forward strand.
ATGATTAAAGCCTCTTATTAGCCAATCAGCTGAAATCCGACTGAAGCTGTTTATAATTACAGAGCGCCGTGCAGCACCTCACACTCCCTCCGAGGCCTCCAGTTGTCTAGACACAAAGTTAATGTGTTTGGCTGCCTGATTGACTGCTGCTAATAAAGGAACAGGAAGAACTCCTGAGTGTTGGATAACCGCGGCAGCGATCTCGCATGAACGTGTCATAGAAACACATGGACACATTGAACCTATTATGTGACTATGAGGACAGGGTGCATTTCGCAGCAATATGTCTTTGTGAAGAACTTGGCACCGGAGGAGATGCTTGTCAGGGGAGTAATGACATTTATATTCAGGTGCTCTAAATCACGTCCTCTTGATCTGTCATAACAGAAGGCCAAAAGAAAAAAAAATAGATGTACCTGCTCGGGTCCCAAAGGTTCATCTTAGTACTTAAATTTTTATCTGTGCAATACATCACAGGCCAGTGGCGTCCAAGCCTATCTTTTAGCTCGCTGTGTAGCATGTGCTGTGTGAGTGAAAGGCTCCGAGGGGTGCAGGCTTCACATCTGCCAGCGAAGACCATGAAATCTTCCTCCTGAGCAGGCCTGTAACTAAGCCTCTGCGGGGAGAGGAGAATTCACCAGAGTTTAGCTTCAGTTTCACAGAGATCAGTGACAACTCTGTTATGATAACAGCAAGATTAGAACGGCCCATTTTCTTGTGTGCACAGTAACACAAGACACCCTGTAAAGCACCTCGCCATCGGGGCAGCACGCCGCCAGCAGCCGAGCGGATGTGAAAAAAAAAAAAAAAAAAAAAAAAATGACCAAATTACAAGACGAAACACTTGAACCTCGAGAAATAAATACTGGAGCTCCATCTCCACCCTCCTCCGGTCTGTCATTCTACTGCCATGTGTGTTCTTCCCGGCCGAGGCTGAACCGACTGACCTCCGCTGCTCTATTTGATCTGGCTTTTAACCTTCTGCGCATCTGGAGGTTGAAGGATATCCTCTACGAGTGCAGGCCTCAAGGGGCTATTATCGCCGCCGCTCCTCAAAGCCTGCATCGAGTCAGGATGTCAGCTGTAAATCCGGGACATCAAGGCATCAGAAACCTCATACATCATGTCATCACCTGCCCGCATACGATCAAAATTATGGATCAATTACGCGGCTCAGATATGCCATATGTGGTGGAATGGATTTCACTCAACAAGAGGATTATGGATACTATAGAAAATAGGAGCTTGGATACTAACTGTTTATTCTGATATGATGAAAAAAAAAAAAAAAAAAAAAGCAGAAGGATGTGATACATGCAGCAAATCGCTATCACATGCCCCACAGAGGCCACAACACCTACTGTTTATGTGTCCGTTGCTATGGCCCACTTTTCATTGTGCCGCCACATTTTATGCAGAGGATCTAATTGAAAAAAATCAATTCATTGATCTCTAAGTGTGTTTACAACAATGTACTAAAAATAGGCGCAACACCAGCACAACATCAGTGTCATGTGGCTCGGGTTACATTGATTTGCTCAGGAGAGAATTGAGTGATAAAGATGCTGCGAATAACACAGAGCGAGCAAAACCCCGTGGATGATAATCGCCCGGTGCTCCTTCTCTATTCATGCAAAGACTCTTCAGAGCAAAAAAAAAAAAAAAAAAAAAAAAAAAGGATGAAGGCGATTAGGAGTTGATTTAGAGAGAAAATAAGCTTTATTTTATCTTATTTTATTTTTGTCTGTTTTGTTTTACGAACCTTGAAATGTTTGAATGTAATGATGTTTAGCTCACTGTATGAATCACTGTACAGCAGTGGGCTGACAGCACAGTATAATTCTAACAATTTCATAATGCCATAATAAACAAAGTTGTTCATGATGGAAGTTTTGGAAAGGCTACTTGTCCTTTATGAAAAACACTAAGGATTAAGGAGGATATTATCTTCCTCATTTAGTTAAAAAAAAAAAAGAAAACTTGGATACATTTTGATATCCAGCTGTGGTCGTTTATATCAGAGTATACTTACACAAAATGTGCTTTAACTTGCATGACAAATTGTTTTAAACCACACTGCTACATGCTTTGTGACAGAAAACAAATAGTACAGAGAGGTTGTGTGTGTGTGAAAAATTATTTGAAAAGCTATTTTCAACACTCCATCCTATAATGTCCTAACATGTGATTATCCTGACACCATTGTTACTGATTAAACATGAGGGATCGCACTGTTCGTTAATTTGTTATTCTTCGTGTCTAACTTTATGGTTACTCAAGTGCAGTCGGGGCAGCGGCTGATATGAAGTAATCCAGGAACCGGCTTCCTGTCCCAGCGAGGGCCGCGGCAGCTGGAGCCGCCTGATAGAGCCCGGCTTTTCCACCAGGAAACCCCGGACAAATGAGGAACTCCAAAACAATTAGCAGGACAACGCTGTTTGCCTCATTAAAGGTTCAAACGCGTCAAAGTAATCCGGCCTGTAACGACGGTTTCTTTCGACACAATGCTACAGGAGGACCGATCTACCGGTGTGCCCTGAGCGCTCTGAAAACTATAAATACATCAGCCGACGGGCCAGAATTGAGACAATGAGCGAGGAGAGGATGGGGGGCAAAAGCACCACAAATCCCCCCGTTCACTGCCACGTCAGGTCCAGGCCACAAGCCACAAGATGTTCTTGGCCCGCACACTGAGGCTTCTGCTGGGTTACTGTTAGTCAGTCCCACAGTGCGGTTCTGTAGTTCACCCAGGCATCTGCCAATGAAACGTTTCTGTTGTTTTTTGGCATTTTCTTTTAACCCAGGTATTACTCAGAGGCAAATTTCCTGAACAATAGTGCATTGGAAGCTTTGTCAAGCCTTTAGAGATGAATGAAAGAGAGAGAAAGAACTCCTTGTACGAAATATTGCTGCAGTGAAAACGTTCCCTCTTATTTGGGAATGCACCAGTAATTGGCAACTTTCCTGGAAGCAGTAAATAGCAGTTTTGTGGCCGTTACAGTATGTGATAACCCAATTGAGGTATTTCCTCCTGCCCACACATTAATAATAGGCTAAGCTAATAGTTAATTTCAACTATCAATGTCACATGCTGTGTGAAACGAGACAGTGCATGCTCCCTGTCTCTTTGCATTATCTTGACGATGACTAAAGACAGCAATTAGTCTTCTTCCACGCAGCGTATTACCCAATACCTAACCCGTGTTACTACAAATGTGGCTGACATCAATTCTTGTATTAGGCTCGTTTTGCTAAATTAAATTTCAAATACTTTTCCTGTCATCGCCTTAACTTTCTGGCTATCAGCTGTACTGCTCTGACACCTAACGAGGCCACAACAAACCATAAAAAAGCATTTGGCCACGGTCTTTTACATGCATATGTTTCGTTCATGTTACCTCACCAGCGGGGGAAAATTAAAAAAAAAAAAAAAAAAAAAAAAAGCCTTCAGTACACTACTGTGCAGCATAATGTATGGCTTGATCCACTCCTTCCAGACTTTTTCTGGGCCAAAAGGAAGCATGCAAACCCTTCCAGTCAGCAAGTTTTATGGCCGTGTGGCCTGTCTCCATCTCCTTCAGCCTCTGGAGTGGTGGAGTACACCCTGCAGCCTGTAGCCTATAGCTCAGGCTCTGGGCCAGACAGCGCTATTCAGACTTTCCATGAGCGCAGTTTGTTTGTAACCTCCCAGAGGACAGCGGGAAAAAATGCGAGACAGCCAGAAGAGGCAGGGGGGTCCTGAGGAATATTAGAGGGCTGTCCAAACAGTGGGACAGATATCAGTTATGATAAAAAAACAAGAGTGACGGTGCTGCGCCACCTGATTGTGCAGGAACTTTATTATAACTATTTAACAGGATGTATCATTTAAATTAATGTGTCAAATTAATGTCAAATTAAATTTAATTGTGCAAAATTTAAAAAAATACATTCAAGCTTTTTAATAGGTAATGATTTCTAGGAGCAGTGATGAATGCATGACTTCCAAAAATAATGTACAAATCATTATATACTAAATTACAGCCCACAAATGTATTTGCACCCACTCCCCACCCCTTGCACACACACACACACACACACACACACACATGCAGAACATCATACTTTGAATGAATACTTTCAGTGACACTAAGTGTTACAGTTCCCTAAAAACCTCATATAGCGTTATGTGCATTTTAACGAGTGCGGTCGACAAGGAATTACAGTATCACCACACCTGAGTGAGGCCGTAAAGAAAAAAAAAACAAAAAAACAAAAAAAACCGAATCAAACTCTGCCAAAGATTTTAATGAAGTGAGAAGCCACATTAAGTTTGGAATGCTTGGTAAAATTTCCTCCAGTTTGCCAATGAAAACAGTGTAATTGGGGGGGCTAACTCCTCAGAAATATCCATTATATCCATGGTGGCAAAGTTAAATACTACTTTAATGCTTTGAGGATAATTTCTTTACCTTAAGGACACCTGGTTGGAGCCCAACAGCCCACAAGAGATGCGAGCAGCGGTGGCACAAGGGTCAGGACATAATTACAAATCAAATCTCCATTGACACGGCTGTAGCCAGTTAAATCTCCCCCAGACAGAGCTAACAAGTGTTAATGTATTTACCCAGACCGTTTACAGGATGTGGCATGGGAGCGATCTGAGCCATACGTCTGCGGCGCAGCACAGCCGCCCGTTCGCCATCTTCAAGAAACCTCGGCCAGACAATTCAGCGGGGGCTCTGGTGAGAGATCAAAGCCGCGCTGCTCTCTGCACTGATAGCTGCTGGTTAGTGTTTCTTCATCTACTGCACTGAGAGACGCTTTCCTCCCTGTGATTTATACGGGGCCAGGCACTGTTTTCTCTTGCCCCGAGGAAGATCATTTATCCCATTTATTTCAAATCACCGCAGCGCAGAGCACACGGCCCCAGAGCCTCAGTGGCGAGCGCAGAGGCCCAGACCAATGAGATCATAAAGTTTCTGCTCCTAAAAAAATCCCTCTCTTGCAGTCGGCGCGAGATAAATAAAGGCGGCTTTGAGCAGCGTTGCCTTACTCGGGATTTAAAGCAAGATATATCAACCACAGGACTACCAGATTTCTTTGATCTAACTGCTGCGTACGTTATTGGCCGACGGCGACGGGGAAAAGACACAGTGCTACCTAAATATTGAGACTTTCTTTAAAGGGGGCATTAAATAATTTATGACCTTTAGGAGCCTTTACTGACAGCCAGTATGAATCGGTTCAGCGGTGACACAGCTCTCTGGCATAACTTGAGTTGATTTTGACACACATTTTTGGATCGAGTCTAGTTTTCTTTCATTTTTTTCCTCGTCATGCTGTGATTAATAGTTCCAGTCACATTTTAGTCATCTCATTTTTATTTAGTCTAGTGTGACTTGCAATTCAACTAAAACTCTGATTGCATTTATTTGCTCACTAATTTATTAATGTAGTTTTATTTTAGTCACAATTCAATCATTCTATTTATATGCCTAGCTTCCTTGTATTCGCTCTCCTTTCACAATCATAGATTTGCAGATAGGTCTATTGCAAATCTTCTGTTTGGTGATATAATTTGAGGAAAAATTCCACTGTAATGTGCAAAAGACAATCACTGGGAAAGCAAACCAATGACAGGGTCCAGATTTATACATAAAGTTTTCTTCATTGTGCCAACTGGGCTGAGATACCTGAGAAAACAAACTTGATGCAGTGACTGATGTTTTTGCTTGGTAACGCTGTCGTCAACCTTCCCCACCAGGAATTTATTGTTTTTTCAAGGTATTTAAGTCGGTCTTCATCATCGCCACAAAAAGTGGAGTCTAGAGAGGTGGATACGAGAGCTTATCAGAGCAGAGATCCAATAGAAATATCTAGTGAAGAGGTAATTTATCACCAAGTAAAATATTGTAATAATAATAGCGTTTTGTCATTTGCTTTTCTGGCTTTGTCATAGCTTCAGGGTTTGAAAAATTCTCACAGGCCTCCATCTCTGAGACGTGTTGCAACACTGATTTCCCTCACTGCTGAGGAGTTGAAAATGTGTGTGTGTTTTGGAATGTGGGGGTCGATTATATGACAGGATTAATAGAATAAACATTGTTATGTGTAAAAAAATGAAAAGTGCAGGGAGTGTGTGTTGATGTCTGCATATTATCTCTGTCTCACCGTCATCAAGGTACATCTGGTCCAGCTCCTGCGGTTCCTGTTTGATGCTGACAGCCAGCGTGGGGGGGCTGCCCTCCTCCTGCAGGGAGGGGCGGCCCCTCTCCGGCACCTTGGGGTGCTGCTGCTGGGCCCCTGGGCTGGCGCTGCCGCTGACCGGCGGGGCGGGTGTCATGCAGTGGGCGGGGGAGAAGGGGGCATCGGGGCCTGCGCCGGGGGTGGAGGGCTGCGAGGCCGGGGAGGAGGAGGCGCTGCTGGGCGGGTAGAGGCCGGACGGCGGGTAGCGTCCGGGCGCCTCCTGGATGATGGAGACGTGCGGGATCGGGGACTGCGGTCCCGGGTGCTGCGGCGGGCCAGCGGAGAGGCACTTGGAGAAGGATGTCGTGGAGAGCTCGTGCAGTTTGGGGCTGGTGCTGGGCGGGGAGGAGGAGGAGGCTAGCGAGGAAGGCTTGGCTCCTAGTCTCTGCTGGCTGACAGAGTAGGCCCCGCCCACCACACACGGCCTGAGGTCGGCGCTCATCATGGGGGTCATGACTTGTGGGGTGAAGTATGGCTTCGGGTGCAGTGCCAGGCCGGGGCCGCGCTGGGCGCACATCAGGGGGGCGTCGTAGTCGTCGTGCGGCTCTGTCTTTATTGTTGGAACTGATGCAGGAAGAGAGAGCAACAAGACAGGAAGGGCGACACGAGTAAATACATGTTCCAGCTTCCCTGCAAGTGTGAGAGAGTGAGCAAGTGTGAGTGGAGTGAGTGGGTTTGTGGCTAGGATACCCACTGCCAAACAAACACTCTCATCAATGAGTCCCTGTGTCTGGGCTTAAGCTCTCCCACCCCGCTGAAAATATTCACAAAACAAGAAAAAAGACGAAGAAAAAAAAAAAAGGGATGAATCATCACTGCGAGAGACATCCAGCTGGTTCTATAATAAAAGAGGCTATTTTCTTTGGATCCTGCTCTGGCGCTAATATCCTCTAAATGTGCGATATGAAATATGCTGCTGCTGCAGGAGCTCCATACTCAACAGGGTTCTGCAATTTTAAGTAAATTACGGCACTCTCATCGAGACACAGTGAAAAAAAAAAAAAGTTAAACTCGATGTGAAGGCTTATTATTTAACAGAGCCACATATTTCAAGACGTGGCTGCGTAAGACAAAATGGTGGCCCTGCAGTGCAGTCATCACACACTCAGGGATCATGGTGGAGTTCAGATGAGCCAGGCCTTTTCTCCCCGGCCTTGTTCCTCGTCTCGGGGACTTGGCCACCCATCCGGATTCCAGCGCAGACGATGTCGAACACCGAGTTTTTAAAACATGGACACGGGCCCTCAATCTGCTGCTGTTTATGACACGACATTAATCTTATATAACACGCGACGCCGTCCAGTTACAACCCAACGACAGCATGGCTCTGAACCTGAGATTCATCACTGCGTCAGCTTTCTTTAATCACCACAAACTGGATCTAATTCTTCTTCTCATGGTTGCGGCTGAGCTGTTTCAAATTATAATACGGAGCATGTGCTTGGATTTAAAGCTGCAGTAGTAAATAACTCCCGCTTTCTTCTTCTCACTGTGATTCTTATTGCGCTTTCTCAATTTGTCTGGTTACCCGCAACAGAATCTTTCATGTGATTTATACGGTATGAACGCTGAAGACTGTTGTTTGTCTTGTTTGTTTGTTTGTCATGATCCCGCTCTCTCAGGCAGGTGCCACAGATTTTTAATCCCTCATATTTGGAAGCTGGTTAAATGCAGGTAAAACTAGACCAAAAAGCGAACCTACTGTAGGAAGCATCATGTAACATTTACTGCCGCCTCCACTGTCAACAACTGTACAAGAGGAACTCTGATGAGATGGGTTACACCAACCGCAGGACGAAAATAGCACACGCACCCCTATTTTAGGCCCAGTTAGAGGAAGTGTGTCTGTCAGTCGAGGACACACAGATGCACAAATGAGTGGAAGAAGTGCAAATGTTTGTCTTGCCACAAAACCCTGAGAGCCTGGCCCTTGCGTTTCCGCGCTGTGAAAGTCAGTGATGGGTACGTCCCAAAATAAATCACTTGGTTTTGCAAGACCTTGTTGTAAGAGCCGCTGGTTTTTTAAAAAAAAAAAGAAAAAAAAAAAAAAAAAAAAGGTGAGCATGACGTGATTCAGAAACCTGGAAAAACTGAAAATTGATTTACATCTCATTAATGACAAATCAAAGGTTTTGCTCGCTTTTTCCACTTCCACAGGTTTTCACTTGAGACTTGCTGCTGACTTGTTCCTTTCGTCTAGACTGGCAGATGATATTGTTCACCCAGCTGGCTTGTTTCCTTAATAGTCGCTGTCCCTGTGGGAGACACTGACCAGACTATCTGTCCCTTAGTCTGTCCCCTCCCTGACTCTCCCTGCATCCCGAGGACAATGCTCCACTTTCACAGCGGGGCACTCCAGCGCCCACATACAGGGCTGGGCCAGCTCAGTTGAATCAGAGCTTTGAACCACCCACTGGATGCTCGCTCCAAGCCCGGAGTGCAATTAGCAGCGGTTTTTACATTTCAGTTGGTGGGTCAGCGTTTATATTTAGTTTGGCAATAGGTTCGCTATTCAAATAACATGCTTTTCCCATGCCCCCTTTCCCCGCCCTCATGCATCCACTCACTGCGGCGCTCTTATAGCTACAGGTATGGAAAAGAACAGATTTTATGGAGATGGATTTTTACAATGGAGGAATAATAGCACTGCTTTGTTCCTCCCTAGCAAACCACCAGACAAGGGGGAATACAAACTGTTTGTTCTCCTCTTCTGATGTAAAATGGTGGCAAAATGTTTCTAATTAGTCTGGGATATGAAAGACAAGGAGCAGATGGGAACAGTGAGGGGTTGGGGTGATGACAGGAAAGTAAAAGAAAGGAAGCGAGAAGGAGGGGAGCGACCTCTACCCCTTTAACGCTGACCTAAAATCCCACATCAATCTGGGACTCGAGCGCGGAGCCGACCCGGCATTTCAGCCCCGGTGTCAGAACCCTGCAACGGTCCGGATTATGGGCTTTGGTTTTCGATCGGCAGAGGTGTAAATGGGTTGCCTGCCACCTTTTTTTTGCGTAGGTGCAAAGCTACAGGTCATGCTTTACATCTTAGAAAGGTACGGTTACTGAAACTGCCAAAAAACACGGACCGTTTAGACCCGGCTGACAAAAACGAGAGCAGCTATGCGAGCCACGTCGACTCCGTTTATTCCAAAAGATTTGTCAGCCGAGTCTGCAGTCCGCACTTAAATCGTCCCTCCGCCATTTTGATTTTTTTGTAGCTTTAAAGGTGAAGTCAGCGATTTTGGACAGAGATCACTGAAATTTGAAATATAATCAGTTGAGCAAATATCTCCTCACAGTCCTCTGGCTGTCTGTTCTGTGTGTGCGCTGAAAAAAAAAAAAAAAAAAAAAAATGGTGTTCGTTCTCAGCCCTGGCTCTGTAAATGGTTCGGACCGGGCCACGCACCACCACTCCAGCCAATCAGCAACTGGGGAGCGTTTGTGCTCGTGCACAGGACAGGAGGAGGGAGGCGAGGGAGGATGGGGAGAGGAGGCCGTGTGAAGGAGCGGGACGGTAAATCTGGCTGCTAATTTCAAAATCAACAGTCTTTCTCCAGAATTGCTGACTCCACTTTTAACCCACATTAATATGACAAATAAGCAATAAATCTCCGCGTTTTGGATCCGAGTGTTTGTTCATCGTGTTGTTGTAGCGAAAAACCGGCGGGGCGGAACGTCTGAGAAAACACAGCGTTTCAGTCGGCTTGGAAACGTGTGGATCGGTTAACCTGGAGGTGAAATATGCATTATGGGACATCTGCTTATGCACATTTGCTTTTTCTTGAGTGGATAGACTTGGATTTAAAAAAAAAAAAAATTAAAACCCACAAATTTGCTTTAAAAGTGGTATTAGAGGATAGAGAGACTCCCACAGCAGCCACACACTCCCTCATTGTTAGCTCTTAAATAAACAACCACACACACATTTACACTATAAACCAAAATCTGAATTTGCACCCAAAAAGAACAATGATTATTACAGATTTATGACGAGAACAATTTGACACACATTGCTGAGTTGCATCTCAAATTAATCCCCACGCTCCCAGCTTTCAGATGATGAATACTACTTCTATAAGGCTTCAACTTAACATCGTATCTCCCCCTGAAGATCCCCTGTCCCCTGCTAAAAGGCTCCTGGAGCACAGGCCCTATGTGCAGACTGCCTGGCATCATTTCGCCTGAGTCTGACGTCGATGTGCTGCAGGCGGTCAATGGGGCAAATGGCTGTTACAACTAAGATAACCTTGTCCTTTAAAGAGGAAATGGAGACATTTACCGTTGGCGGGAACATAAGTGAAGCGCTGGTACTGGCTCCGTTTCCTCTTGCCGTTGCACACGTAGAAGTTCACGTGGACCGGGGTGGAGAGTCTCTGGTTCCGGTAGGGAGGGATTTCAACGAGAAGTGAGTTCTGCAATCAGGAGGTAGAGTTGAAGCAGAGCTGTGTCGTGCACGCTCGCGTTTCTTACAGAAAAAAAACACAAAGGGCAAAAAGAGCAGCTACGCTTTGTGGGGGTGCAATTAAATGTCACTGGCTGAAGGCTTATGGCAGTGATTAAGTGAAATAAGAGGATGAGGTTAGGATGATTCTTCTAATTTTTGGTTTGTTGCTGTATAATGAGAAGGCACTCAACAACATAATGTCTCTCCTCGTATGTTTTGAGTGAGAAACAAGGAGAAAACATCCTGCCTTATAGACACACGCCTGAATACTTGCAGCATCATGGGAACTGGGAACGTCAGATTCAGTCTCACGAAGTCTGTTTAGTCTCAGCCGATAAAAAAAAGCGAAATAAAAGCGTAATTTATTAGCCCAGGCCGGCTATGAGAACCATGTAGACTCAACCGTGAACGTGTTTCTCCCACAGGTTTGTGAGTTGAGTCTAAACAGTCCTCATTTCTGCCGTTCCCTTGGAAATTTGGATGATAAAACCTCATTTCATCACAAACTACCTTACAAAACACGATCAAATCACCAGAGTGCAAGAAAACTTTATGATTAAAAAGTAGAAATAAAACGTAGAATTATAAGTAATACTAATAATAATAGTAAAATAAAAACATGGAAAAAAAAGCAAGATAAAAAAAAAAAAATCCTGATTTAAGAAAATAAAAGTGAGAGAGTAACAGTCAAAAGAAAAAAAAAAGCTTTAACATAAATGTAAGTTTTAACTTGAATGATGATACTAATGAAACTAGCATTCAAGCCATTCTTTTACTATTTTTATGATATTATTCTATTTTATACATGAGCATAATACAATGAAATTAAAATGTCTGATCTGACAAACAACTAAATGATCTGAAATATTAAGTCTAAATTGGCCTCAAGTTCCCCTTTAAAGGCACGGACATCAAAAGGACTGCAAAGGAGGTTAAAAATCTGAAACTGTGGCCTTGGGAGAGACAAAAAAAAAAAAAAAAAGAGAGACAGTGGAGTGCGGTTATAAAGAAGCGAGGTTGTTTTCACAGTGAATAACTGTAAATTCAACTAGGGAGTGTCCAGATAGTTTATTTCCCCAGCAGAGCTCCCCGCTGTTTGAAGAGCGAGCGAAGGCCAGCAGCGGCCATGTGTGTCTGCGCTCAGCCCGGGGCCCGTGTGCGCCTTTACAGTCAGAGGCGCATGTGCCGTGTTTGCGTGTCGGCGTGCGTGTGCGTGTGAATATATATGTCTGAATGTGTTGGAGGTGCAGTTCGGTAGCCAGCGCGGAAGTCATCTGTCTAAAAATTAGGCTGCGGAGGAAGGCTGGCCGTGACATGTACAGGTGAGAGCTGACACACGTTACATTAAATCACTGCAGTCGTAAAAGTCAAGTGAAGCCAGATGAGGCTCTCCTCCTCGCTTCTTCAGCGCGCGTCCGTCTATTTCTCAGTGCTCGCGGCGGATAAAGACAAAAAAAAAAACCTCAGGAAACGGTCTACTCTTCTCAGACTATTTCAAACAGTGAATAATGTCCAGGTTGAATAGGAATATGCACAGTATTTCACCGCTGCTGCTATTGTCAGAATGACAGTTTTAAAGGAATTACAAAAAAAAATAGATCTGTTTGTGAAATGACAGCCACGCACTGGGCTTTTGAAAAGGTTTTTCACAAGGATGAGGGTTATAAAACTGCCTCAGCCCACAGAGGACCAGGTAAGCTTTCAATTTGGGTAAAAAAAAAATCACCACAACTGGCGCTGAGTGTTTCTCACCTGTTTCTTTTATATGAAGTGAAGAAGGAAAATTGTGACAAATTGATCATGGAGGGGCATTTTTTTTTTTGACTATTAAACAAATCCCATCTATTGTAAATCTGCGTGAGTAATCCGACGCATCAGGTAGCGAATTCTTGCGATTAAAAATGAAATGATCCCTCTGTCTTCCCCGAATCTCCTCCTGCCGGGGGAAAGTTACTCCTCGCAAATGACTGAAGTGGTGAGGTATGCGGCAGAAATCGTAGGGGTTGAGTTTGTGGTTTGGTTTACTTTGTGGTGCAATAGCTGAGGTTCGACCTGGCCAAGGCACCGTCAGTGTTTAAAATGGGACGGATCCAGCAGACTGGGCTGCGTTAGGAGGGAGCCCCTTTGTCTATTTGAGTAGACAGATGTGTCCCTGCAGTAACTCTGTGTCAGCTTGCGTGTGTGTGTGTGTGTGTGTCGGTGCAGCGAGGAGACACAGGGAGCAGGTGCAGCGCCTCACATATAGACACTCTCTAATCCCCTCGTCTATCTCCCAGACTCCCACAACGCATCCTTCTCTCTCTCTCTCTGTCTGTCTCCGTGTCTCTCGCTCTCTGCAGCCCGAACCCTAACCCAGCTGTCCCAGGCCAAGACGGGACGCGCTGCCAAGCTCAAACTCCCACAGGTTGAAGGTTGAACCCTCGAAAACCTTCTCCACATATTTTAAACACAACACCGCCGTTTCCCCCGGAGGGCCTTTACCCCGGTCCAAGAAAAGAACAGTGCAGCTACAGTCATATTCCAGTTACAGCTCTGTGTGTGTGTGTGTGTGTGTGTCGTTAATAGACCAACTTTTGTGTACTTAGTGTTCATTTTAATTTTGTTATAGGAATGGATTAAATTGACTTCAATATTACTGTGGATTCTTGGAACAGCAGCCTCATTGGACCGAAAGAGGCCTAAAAAAAAAACAAAAACCGAGGGGTCGAGGTGATTCAGTAATATTATTCTTTTTAGTATTCGATTAGGTTTTAGATCAGAGCTGGATTTAATGGTAGATTGTGCCTGGATTAGATTATATTGGATTAGTTTCGATTAGATTAGTGTTTTCGGCTACTGCTAGCAGACAGGGGGATTTCAGAATTAGAGATATGAGGATAAAAACAAAGACATAAAACGCTAAAAAACGGTGCATCCAGACGTATTATTTTCACAGAAATACAGAATAACTTGAGTGTGTTATTTCAATCTGCAGCAGGCAGGGTAATGGCCCCATTCGCTGCGGGTTCAATCAATTTATAAATCGGGTTTTCTTTAAGATTTTCAAGCCGAAAGTGTTTTGCCAGTAAAAATAAGAGGGTCTTATATTCAGCCCGTGAAGAAATTATTGAGAACAGCTGCTGTACCATCAGTAAGTGCCGTTTCATTTTGAAACTAAACAAGATTCGTCATAGTAATGTCATGTTTATTACTTACAGACTTTGAGGCATCTCTCTCAACCTTGGCCTCAGTCTCCCATAGGTGGTGACCATCTGAAAAAAACAAAAACAGGGGGGAAAAAAAAAAAAAACAGAAAAAGAGTGAGAGATTTTGCATTAGCGAGAGATAATTCAGAAAGTAGTCCACCCTACTTGGACCCCAACAGTGATGAAATCATAAGAAATGGGATGAGTGCTGTTATTATTATCTGTTACATCAGTGATATATAAAACAGCCACACAGAGCCAAGGTATTGCAAACGTCATGCTGTCTGACCCACAGCTCATGAGCTCATATCCTCAGTCTGACTGGGTAACAAACCTGAGACAAAAACAGAGAGAAGCAGACACACGGACAGACAGAGAGCGAGCGAGAGAGGCAGAGAGGGAGAAATCTGATGCAATCCCCCAAACCCGAGCCATACCAAAAGGATGAGTGACAAATTTGGCGGATGAGAGAAGCCTTGACTTCATTGTGTTGTGGAATCCCAGCATGCATCAGCAGCTGGTGTGCTTGTTAATGGAGCTGAGTGGGCACAGGATGGCTGGAAAAGCGACGAGCATCAAACTGTCAGAGGCTTTTTCTCAGCTCGTACGTTCATACGAGTGTCTCTATTATATGACGATTGTTAAATGTTTGAGAGCGCCTTTTTTTTTTTTCTTTTTTCTTCTGGTCATTAAACAATAAAGAAGCTTTCCCATCAGCCAATAAAACAGGGAATTATATCTTGTGTTGGGGAAAAAATTGAGCTCGATTTGTCATTCTGCTGCAAGAGATGGGAGTAAAAAACCCAGCATTTTTCCCCCCACAGCCTCACAGTTTATGAGATGCAGAAGGAAACCATCGAGCTTCCCTACACCCCCTGACTCATTAACACGCTCCTCAAAAGAAATGAAATGACGGTGAAAATGACTAGAGGTGGAAAGGAAACTGCAGTTCAAATTTAACCCAAATAAATAAATAAATAAAGGGGAAAAAATAATGATATAAAAAAAAAAACTTGAGTTGCGCCCCAATATCCGTGCCAAATTTCTTCAAGAGAATTAACTGAGATATGTGCTGTGTTACTCAACAGGCTGTCTGCAGTTATAATTGAGCCGACAGCTCGGTGCAGATGGATGGGGTATCCCTCGTCTGAGTTGTGAGGTGGCAGAGAAGGAGGAGGCGGAGGTTGGCACAGAGCGCTCCCATTGTTTGGAGACACTGGAAATCTATTTTCCTCTGCCTGCCTGTCTGTCTTTCTCCAGTTTTCCCCTCTCCCACCTTCTCTCTCTCTCTCTCTCTCTCTGTCTCTCTCTCCCTCTCTGTCTGTTGCAGATTGCAGTTTTGTCTATGCAAACATTTTTCAGAGTCAAAGCCGCTCTGGAGGCCGAGATCATCTCACTTGGTTGGGCTAAACCTCAGCGGTCAAAGCCAGAGGAACCACGGTTCGTCAAAGCACGTGTGAACAAAGTGGCAACAAATGGCAAAGAAGGATCTAAATAAAGAAAGAAAATGGCGAAAAATTAGTTTTTATCATTTCATGGTCACGCCATTCACGGTCCCGGCATGCCAGCAGGTACACGAAAACATCCATTTGGGTTGTGCGGCTCATCTGTGATTTGAAGGAAGTCAGTGGAGCATCTCTGTGACCCATATTCTAGTGATTACAAAAACACATAAGCATGAATTCCTGACGAGGAATGGCTAAAATTCCCCAACCCTGTCCTGAAGAGTGCACCAGAAAGTGGAAAAAAAAAAAAAAAAAAAACCCTTCAGGGACATATTTGTTAAAACAAAGAAAAAGCTAGCCTAAACAAAAGCAGTACATGCAGTACGCACCTAGGCACAAGCGTAAAGCACAAACCGAGCGTGAATTTACACGGCGTGTAGCGGCGAAACCGCCGAGCATCTACCAGAAACAAGAGGAGTCATCAACCACAAGGAGAAAGAAAATGGAAAAACTGATTTTGAAAGAATAAGAATTTCTTAAATTATACAAGGCGAGTCTGACATTTGTAAAGGGAGAAAAAACCTTTCCTAGTGTCCTCTAGAAACATGCATGTGGCTTCGCAAGCAATGACCAATAGATGTTATATTTTAAGATGCAAAGGTACATTCTGCCTCCAGCATGGTAACAGGCTAGAAATGGCTTCTCTCCTCATTTCTTCAAAACTCTAATCCCTTCATGCTACCCTCACATGGACTCAAAAGCTGCACTATACAACACAGCGGGTGCAAAGCAAACTGAGACCAGTTAGCCAGAAAAACTGTGGCTCTTTGGCTCTGCCCACTGAGGTTTAATTCAACCAGTGAGATGACTTCTGCCTCCAGAGCCGCTCCAACTCCAAGAAACGTTTAACTATAAGCCTGTCAAGTCCATCTCGTTCTCTCTCTCTCTCTCTCTCTCTCTGCCAGTCTTTCTATCATTATTGCTCTGTCGTTATTCTCTGTATCTCTTGTCTCTCCTCCCTCTGGGAACTCCTCCAGAAGGGGAGCCTTTGAGGACGATGTCAATCCGCAGGAGGTAAACATGTTTTTCAGATCTCTCCCTCCCTGTCTGCTTCTCTCTCTCTCTCTCTCTCTCTCTCTCTCTCTCTCTGTCTCTCTCTGACACACACACACACACACATCATTTTTCTGGGCACACATCAATGCAGAGGTAGAAAAATGAGATTGAGCAATTTGTTCTCTTTGCCCAGCTATTTATTGCCAGGAAAACTACTTTTCAGACACGAAAAAAAAAAAAGAGCTTTTGAAAGTTGAATGCATGGGATACCACCGCTTGAAAAGAGCATGCTGGATAATTGATAACCACAGAACATTCCAGAGATCGGGCAACATCTGCACAACGCTTTCCTACCGATCCCCTGAATAAACTTCAGCAGCAGTTCCCCTCCTATTCAATCTCAATGAACACAATACCACTTTTAGCTCCCCAGCCCACTGTCCTGGATAAGATCCAATATTATCTAAGTTACACAACGCAGCCTAAAGCCTCTCCCCTAAACCACCCAACCATATAAACCCAGTACCCCTCTCAGACTCCACAACGCCCAAACTCCCTTCGACTTGGCTGCAGCGCAGGCTCGCAGAAGTCTGACAGTTCACATTTCGTTAGCAGTGGTCTATATACAAATCATTACCTTCACGGGACAGACATAACACAGAGTAGCCAATGACACGGCGGTGGTGTGCTGCATGCAGTCATGGCAGCCGAGGGGGATCAAACAATATACAATACAGTTATTTGTCATGCTGGGTTTATAAAGGGAATCAAACAGCTCCTTGTGCTCCTTAATTGGGGTGGGGTGGAGTAGCGCTGGTGCCCAGAGCGAAACAGCGGGGTGGCATGTGCCCAAAGCCCTCATAACGTACAGTAAATATAAACACATGCTCTACCCAGCCCCATGTGGCACGCTGAAAGAGTTCCCTTGTCCTCCGCCTGATGACTGAAACTTCTTCCTTCCTACTGGCCTGAAAACACGTGGATCGGGGATGTTGCATGCAAGCTGCTGTCGTGTGGAAGGCTGTTTTACGGAGGCGAGCCAACTCTCCGAGACAAGCCTGATAAATGGCAGCTGAGGACGAGATGCGAAAATTCGGCGTTCAACACAATACAGGGCCTCTCTCAACAGCGGCGCCTGTCACTGCACAGCGTCATCTGCATGCAGCGTGCAACAGATCAGCCCGGCTATTCATCAAAAAATCAAAACTCTGCTCTTTGTCAAGAGGGCCCCATGATTTTATGAATCATACGCTGTAATTTATAAAAACATAAGCTCCCTGTTTGCGAGGCTGTAATTGATTTGTTTATAAGAACAGCCATTGTTCTCTGAAGTGTCAGGGCCAGCCAAAACCGCTGAACGACTTCAAGTGGAAGTCATTGTTCTATGAATGCGATGAATCCCATCCAAAGCCTACTGACCATGTGCACCACCAAGGAAAAGCACCCCTCCCACCAAACAAAACCATTGCTCAAAGAGACCCGCAAACCACCAGCTAGCAAAATATACTGAGTGTAACCCAGGACCCTCGCTCACCGTCGGCTGCTCTTGCAGGTTTTCACTGTTAAAGCGGGACGGTTATCTATAATTTTCTCCAGGTAATTCCGGACACCATCTGGCAGCCTTTCCGTGTGATAATCCCCTCACAATTCAATTTCCAGGTCCTCTTACTTCTGCATTCGCTCTGGCCAAGAGCAACTAAACATAATTGTTGGGATGTACCAGTCGAGCCAGGTCCCTGGAAGTTTGAACCTTTGCCTCGTTGGCTCACAGAGAGCCAAGGGTCAAGGGTCACGGAGTGGGGGATGAAGTGACTCAGGGCCCTTTGGACTGGAGCAGAGAGGCAGCGAGTGACTTATTTGCCGTGATACTGACTGCAGTTGACCAGGCAGCCGTCCAGTGCGCCCGGCCAGATGTGAAAGTGCTCTTTTCATGAGGGAGTTTCTCAATGTCTGACTCTTCAGCAAGGATTCCCTTCAGGCTCAGCTATTATCCATCATGGTGGGAAAATACTGAGCTCAATTCAAAACTACACTTCACTATAAAACACTTATACCAGGGATGGGACGATATATTGAAACTCAATGTATCACAATATAAAAATGTGGTGATACGTATCGTGGGCAAAAAAAAAAAAAGAATTACAATGTTAGCTTCATGCATTTGCACTTTGTAATGACATTTTTCGATTGTTTACATTCTAGCAAGCCGGTGTCACTGCTAGAAAGATTTACGGCTTAGAGATAAAAAAATAATTCTGCAAAGTCACGCAATAGAGCCAATTTTATTATTGCAATTTATTAGGAATACATATCTCCATGCTATCGCAATGCTCCAGAGAGTCTCTACTGCAGCCCGTTAGAATTTGAATTCGCCAAAAAACAAACAAACAAAAAAAAAAAAAAAAAAAAAAATGAAGCTGTCATCTTGCAGCAGAAAAGCTCTTTGGAGCGGAAGGGGATGGAAGACATTAGTAAGTCCTAGCTATAGTCTTCAAGAAGTTTCCAGTGGGATGCGGATGTGGGGAAATGACCTGGTATCCGCCCTCACTTCCTATATAAGCTACAGGCTGCAAAAATACAAGTAGGCGGAGGCATTTAGAGAGAATGCTAAACTGCAGGCTATGTTATACTGCACCACTATGCTAAATGATACATGCACACTCGTACTGTTCGCCTCTTCGTGCACATACTGTAACGGTGGATGGTGCATGTGGATTTTGACATTGTTGAGTGCAGGTTCACCTTCATGCTTCATGTTTCTTTCTTTATGTTTGCGGCTGCACACCTTTATCCCCTGCTCGCAGACAACAAAATGAAAAGCCACCGACTCTTCCATAACACCGATTCCCTGAACGCCACTCCACAAAAACAGAGGTGAACAAAGGACAGCGGGCCAAACCCTAATTTCCCAAATGGAGCGACTGGGACTTATCAGAGACAGCATCTTCTGGGCAGGCTGGGGCAAATGAAAAGCGAGGTCAGATTGAGTCAGGTTTAGATTACAGGCTGATGTCTGCAGCGCCGAGCCCGTATAGTAATCTCTTATGACTGATTGGCTGTAACCAGGAGTGACAAGTGAACCGATGCTATCTCAGTTATTTCTACTGTGGATTGTGCATTGAGACGGGAGACGGGAGGGGCAGGCAGGCGTGATAGAGCAAGGCTGACGAACATCAGTTGCTGTTTATAGATGTTGTGCTGCAGTCGGGCAGAGGGACAGGTGACATTGTGTCCCTCTCTGCAGGGAACAGGGATTTCCTCCTGCATGACTCACGGATAGCAACAACAACACACACAGGCAAAAACATAAGTATGAAACTGTACATGGCACACAGGGACCAAAACACACATGCACACACCCACTCAGCTATCCACCCACACACACACACGCACCAGTGTTTCCCTCAGTATTATATTCCTGGCACGGTCAAAAAGTCCTTGACACAGCATTAAAACAATCATTGGACACGAAAACTAAAATAGTTTTCAGGAGGCTGGCAGCCGCTGAAGGCAGTGTGAGCCACCTGATCTTTTCACGCAGCCACAGGAAACGCTCACACACACACACACACACACACTCACACACACTCGTATGCGCAGGTTACATACAAACACACAACTTCGGGTCTCACATGCTAACCGCGGCTTTGTGAGCGCCGGGACTGTGGGGAGCACTTTATTGGAACTTTTGCAGGAAAATCGTCCATTGGTAAAATAAAATGGTTAAGCTCTCTCTATGGCAACAAAATCCACCACTCGGGATTTATGAGAGTGATCGTTAAACAGTTTCTCAGAACTAAGCTTTGGCATGCACAAAATAACAATAAAAACAGCATGATTAAAAGTAATGCATATTAAAACTGAAATGTATTCAGCTTTACGTGAGCATATGCCAAAAAAAAAGACTAGTTGCACATTATAAATTAACATATGAGCATGCAAATTAGTTGTTTTGCTTCTTTATGCTGTTCATTAGCCTTACTCTAGCTTTACTAGATGTATCTTATTATACCACTGATGACGCCCCCTTGGGATTAGTAAAATATCTATTTATCTGCCCATCTATACCATATATCCAGAGAGCAGCTGTAAAGAAGAGCCTGTAAGATCCGTAGGGAGCCCACAGCTTGCAGAGTTAATGAACTGGGAGCTGGAGGCACAGAGGCAACTTGGAGAGAGAGAGGTGGAAGGATGGAGGGAAGTGGAGGGGGGTTGTTGTGGAAGCCTGGCTTAAGGGTGTTTCCATGGTAGGATTGCCCAGGAATCTGATGCTGGTGCCAGACGCGGGGAAACCCTCATCAAAAACAAGGGAGCACACCCATCAACACCAGGCCAGAGACTGTGCCTGGCCCTAAAGACAGTCAGCTTCGAGGCCCAGCACGAGCGGAGGAGCTGCCGAGCCGCCGCACGTGGACACAGAAACTACCGACCCGAACATGAGCGGGATTTAGTTGCAAGCGTGGTAATTATGTTTTCTGTGCTGGCACGACACAAATATACCAGTTCCTTGTGTGGCAGATCGGAGTTTTAGTTAAACAAACATTTCACTGCTCTGGAGGCAGGAATAATCTCATTGGTTGATTAAATTGAAGTGGGCGGAGCTAAAGAACCACAGCCCGGCGATAGAAATACAAGCGGTGAGAGAGGAGGAGGAGGCTGGTGTTATGAAGTTAGTGCGTTTGCTAATGAGTGAAAAAATGTAAGCTAGCCATAATGAGTTGGGTTGGCTGGTTACCTTAGCTGACCCCTGCAGTTCAGTCCAGTCCAACTGGCCTGCAGCTGTGTAGGTAAGCGAGCCTGCTGACTTTTCACGTTTGAATGAAAATAGAAATAATTTCCATCTATTTTTTTGTAATGAAATTTCGACCAGGGCTCCTTCTTTGCCATTCATGTTGGCTGGTGAGCCGACTTGCTCTCTAAAAAACTGTGGCTCTTTGTCTCTGCCCCATTGAGGTTTGCCTCAGCCAATGCCTCCAGCGCAGTTCTGCCTCAAGAGAAATGTTTGCAAGACTCCAATCTGCCCTCGTCTACCCAAGAGTTCGGGGTTAATCAAAGAGATCGGGCGGAAGGGAACAAAGCCATTTCTCATACAATCACTTCTTGTTTTGATAAACAGTCTCACTACTCTATTGTGCAGACGGTGCGGGGGCTCGAGTGCCCAACCTGCCTCGAATTCTTCTTTTCACAGGTGGAACAATGCGAAGGCTTCCCTCCTCTGAATGACTCGCCGGGCCGATAGGATCACACGTGTTTACACTGCTCAGCCTTGGCCCAAACCATACCTCACGTTGCTTTTCTAAAGCTAATCAAGGAAATTACTGTTTGTAAACCTCCTTGCATCAACATCTGGGAAGAGTCCCTTCTCCCTCCAAACCAAAAAGGCTTAAAGTAAGAAAAAGAGAAACAAATACTGCGGCATGGCACACGTGCACACACAAACACACACACACACACACACACACCCACACCAGTGTGTAAGCATACGCATCTGCACCAATGCACATGCACATGTGCGCATGCATACCCACACACAGACACACACACACACACACACAGAGCACATGCTGCATTTGTGATCCATTCCTCTGCTGAACAGGCAATGGAAACTTCTGCAAATGTAAATCTGCTGGGTTAAAAATACAGCGCATTAATGTGCACCACATGTGGCACTCTGGCAGGATGGAGGATATTTTGACGGCGGGGGAAGAGGAGGGAAGAGGAGGGAAGAGGGAGGGAGCAGTCCTGGGGTTTCTCCAACGACGGAGAGAGGGAGATACACACACCACACACACACACACACACACACACAGAGCTGCCTTAAGACGATGCAGCATTAACTCCACAGCTCCTCCTTTTACCTTGAGCCTTTTCCACGAACACCACCTTGGAGTCGTGCTGAAAGTTGTGTCCGTTAAGGAGCATCCTCTCCCCCCCGGGGGCGGGACACGTCTCCAAACTCTGCTTATCCACCAGCGGCAGCTCTTGGGCCGATCTCTGGGCTGTGGGAGGGGAAAAGAAAGCGTCCTCATTGCCGAGCTAATACACACCCACTCCCCATGCAGACCTGAGCATCCAGACCGAGTCTGAATCACTACCTAGACAGCTTTCAGGGAGCTGTCACTGCCTGTAAAGCTCTAGCTCTCCATGGCAGAAATAAGCTGCTTATTTGCCCTGAAGTAGGCACACAATCCCTGTTGCATTTTTTTTTGTGATGCTGGTATTTGTCTCAAATTATCACTGAGTTTTTTTTTTGGTTTCAATTATTGCTTTAAAAGTTTTGTAGGACTCTTCTCCCCATCTGTCTTCCTCCTCTCTCCTCCTTCATCTCTCATTCCTTTCTCTCAGTTCAGCCTTAATTATCTATTATTTGTCATTAAAATATTTTTGCTATTTCCCCCCATATCACTACCTGCAATACCGCTGTCTTAGCCAAATCTCTCTTAAGAAAACAGATACCTGAATCCCACTGTGATGAACCTGGACAAAGACAGGTTCAATAAAAATGAATACTTTTAAAAAATTTGACCTTCATCTTTTGGTAACGTGAAGCTGCTCAACTGGGATTCCAATAAAGCTCTCATTTTTAGTTTTTGGCAACAATGAATCTTTCCCACATCTCTCACTCTCACTGTTTCCCTCTCTGTCTGTCTGCCTTTCACCCTGCCTCTCTCTGTCACACACACACACACACACACACACACACTCCATGAATTTTGGTCAAAAACAATTGCTTTGTGGCAGGGTTTCAGCAGCTAACAATGGTCTATTTCAAGGGGCTGAGATCATGGTTTAACTACTGTCTTTCATTTACCTCATAAGACTTAATCTCTATGGCAACTATCACTGCCAGAACCACATGAAGTGGTTGATCTGCCTCGGTTGATCCCGGCCCACTGAGAGGTCAAATCAAGTGCAACATAAAGTCAATGGAGCTTATCGAGCAAGGCCTAAATGGCCTTTACATGGACGGATATTGCCAAATGGACAGGTTGTGTAACAGGCCTTGTTTAGACGCATTTTGGGGACAAAGGGGATCGTACCTTGATGCTCTCAAGGTAAGACAATGTTGAAAATGTGTACTCACAGCACTCAATGGGGTTGGACGCGACCTGCAGGGACACAGTTCTTCCCGTGGGCTGGTTGATGTGAACTCGGAAAACCATCCGCACCCTGGTGTTCTTACGCCCGATGTCCGTCTCCCCCTTTCGCAGCTCTATGTCCGAGTTACGCAGCTTCAGGATCCCCGCGCAGTCGATTCTGTGTTGTGCAGACAGAGATCGAAAAGGTAAACTTGTAGTCTGGCAAAATCCAGCCACAAAAGAATCATAAAAGGTCCCTGTGACATAATCTCCCCACGAATCAAGCTGTCATTTATGGGCTTGTACTGCCAGATCAGTTAAAGTGATTTCACCCGGGACAGAGACTGCAGTAATTTCAGCAAAAGATTAACACCCGTGCCCCTAACAGAGGTTTCACACCTCTCTCCGACCAAATCCACAAAATTCCACAGACAGAAACATCTGTGAACCCTAATTGTTTCATGAATAGCCTTTTAATCATCCACATGAGAGCGCCTGAAAATATCTGCCCTTCCACAAATCTCACAGCCAAGAAGCCTTATTGGCTGTAATTATTATTTTACAGTCTTGAAGTCTTCATGAGACACTTAATAAAAATTTCCCCCTAACCCTTCTGTCTGCACTGCGCTCATCTAACTTTTCACACTTAAATAGCCCGAGCCTTCCTGAACCGTCTCAGGCTTTTCCATCGCCGTGCTACTTGATGCCGCATTCCTCAAAGCCTAGTTAATGTCAGCTTTTACACGCATTCGAACACTCCCTAACATTCTTTGCCAGACACCAGGGTCTGCTTCACTGGCGAAGCAATCAGGTGTTGATGCTAAGGACCCCAGCTGTTCGGTTCCCCGCCTACGCAGACAGGCTGCACTCTGCTGAGTACAAAACCACATACTGAGGCGTCCTTTCAGTGCCTGATGAAAAACCGGGCCCAAGTCTATCCTTTTATTTTTTTCAGTGACGGCTGCATTTGTACCTATGCATAGTATAGGCTATCAACTTTTGTGGCTTCATAGAAAAAAAAAAAAACTACAGAAAAACCCAAAATAAAGATGATTGATGGTATTTTTCAAGACATGCCACTGATGCTGACAATCTAAATCACCATGAGTAAGTATTTCAGAAATCTAATAATGCGTCTATTCTATACCATATAATTTAACATCCATACGTCACACTTGAGCACATGTCAAACTGAATAAATCTCACGCAAATCCCTCGCCTCCATTATAACTGCTTTGAGGTGTGTCCTTCCTAAGAAGGAGAAACCAAATCCTGAAGTGAAGTAGTTGTATAAGGGGAGCTTATGTGTTACATCCATTAAAATGTGGGGAAAGTGCTGAGCCTAGCAGGCTGCTACTGCCTGGAGCCCAGACAGACCCCAGGTCCCTGTTAGCAGCTTTGAGGTTCTCCAGTAATCTGATCTCTGAGGCTTATAAAATGGGAAAGCCACCCTTCTGTGTACAGAGGGCAGCCCGTTCAAAACACACAAATGGAGACATGCGAGCACACACACATCGACGCAGACACTCACAAACACATCACGATGTAAATATGATTGCACATGACACACATGCATGCACGCATCGTTGGTGTTGTGAAAGCCCCGTACCTCCAAAATACAAACCTCTCAGGAACGATGAAAAACAGCCTTGTTTTTCGTTTGATAAGAATGCATTTTGACATTATCCATTGTGTTTGAAAAGGGTTTCACACTGCAAGCCCGGGAGGTTGGAGCAGTTTCACTCACACTTATTTCACTTAAGTTGAAGTGAAAAGATGGAAATGACCAAAATTATAAGGTTTGTGTACTGTATGACAATACCAATTATTCTCCCAAGCGTTTCAGGGGTTTTGGCTTATATTATATCCAGAACCTTTTTTTTTTTCCACCTTCAGTGACAGCGAATGGGATTTCAGGATCCTGTTGGCCAGTGGTCCTGTTCTTAAAATAGATTAAATAATTTAAGCAGAAATGACATGTTAATACATACATATGTATTTTAGCACTAACATCTGGGACCGGGTGATGTATCACTATTACGCTGATATTGTGATGAGGCCAGATATCATCTGTGATTCTGGTCATTGTAATATGGTGATATGGTCCATATGTTGTCTCTTTCTGGTTTTAAAGACTGAATTATTCAATTTTCTGAACTTATCACTGTCGACTGTCCAAGCTGTTGTGTTACTTGCCTGTGTCCGCTTGGTTATCATATCCATATTATGAACAGTCATCCCTGTAAAATCGTAACAACATCGATATCAAGGCAGCCGGTCAAACGTATTGTGATATTTGATTTTTCCCATAGTGCGAACAAAATACAGGGATGCTAAGCTAAGTGCGACAAGTTTTGCCTTTCTTTTTGCGCCTTTAAAACCCATCGCAGCCCATCTCAGGGAATGTGCAGAACAGAGGAAGCCCAAGGAGCAAAAAATAGTCAATATTAGTACTGGAATTAGGAAAAGGCTATCGTCTTACAACCCTGCTCTTTTTCACATGTTACTGAGAGGGGGCAGGATGGGGAGTCCTGCCAAAAAATTATGTCACGCTTGAGAGCATAATAAGCATCTTGATGGAGCAGCTGGTGTTTATTAGGTGTCACGGATGCAGCGCTTTTCATGTTGAGTCCATCATGGCGGCGGCGGCGGTGGCGGTGGTGGTGAGGAGCGAGGGGAGGGGGGGTTGTTGTGCCCTCTGATATTACTCACATAGCCCGCATGTTGTTCTCTGGCAGCAGCGGGATCTCCAGCACCTTGGTGTTGTTCTGCAGGGCCTCGTGGCTGGGAGTGGACACCGTCTTGCCGGTGATGCGGTGGACCTGGTAGAAGGCGTGAGGCCTCAGCAGCCTGTCGTCGGCTGTGCCAATGAACAGCTGCAGGGTCAGAGGCTCGCTCTCCATGTAGCCGTGCAGCTGAGAGCAAGGAGAGAGAGAGAGAGAAGAGGAGACACGGTCATGATTAAACCCTCTTCTCTTGTCCAAACAGCACCCTCTCCTCACACAGTGAAACACAAACGAGGGTTTCCAGGAGGTCAAGCTCTCGGGGTGAAGGCTTTCAAACAAAGTACCCATTTAGGATTTTGTTATCACTCTTTTCTACTTTCTTTCTAATTTACTACCAAGAGCCCATATACGCTTCCTCCATTAATGTCAGCTCATGTCAGGCCTGAGAGGCTGTTGATCCTCCAGTAGCTGAATCTCAAGGGCAATTGCTACCAGAGGGCAGTAAAACCACCTACAGCAAACAGCGTTATGATTTGTGGGGGCAGCACTGCCTTGTGACAAGACTGAGGCAGTGTTTCACAGAAGGAAAGGTTATGTCAGTTCCACAGAGCTCCAGCGAATCAGGGTCAAGGAAAAACCCTCAGAAGTGACCCTGCTCTGATTTTTATCAGTAAAACGATCCCAGCAGGATTTGGTTGGAGACGGTGCGCGCGCGACGGCCGCATACTGTAGCCGGCGGGCCGACACAGTGTTTCTAAACACTCCCAGACCTCCATAGGTGTTGCTTGACGGGAGGCCTCCTGCCAGGATGACCTCAACCACCCAGACTGCAGAGCGCAGGCATGGAGCCCAAACCCACAGCCTGAAACCTGAGAACAGCGGCTACTACTGACTCACTTGTCTGAGAGCTATGTATGTTATCCATACACTGTGACAGCTGAGAAATTAGGGGAGGATATTTGGCATTTTGACATCAAAACAACAGAGTGAAATACAAGGGGGAGAACCAGAAATTAAAGGGCCCCTGTAACTGATATTCACACTGTCCTCTGTGTATGTGATTATTATCAAACATATTTAATAAAGACACTGCTAACATCTGATTGTGAGCGAAGTTATGGAAAGGTGGATTCAGAAATCCATCCTTCACATAACATCTGGACTTGGTTGGCTCCCCTCACTAAAATCCTTCCAATTAGGCAATTTATTTTTTTGCATTTGAACCGCTGCCCATCCCTCGCTCAGAGGCGCACTATGCACAGTGGGCTGACTGGAGTGGGAGCCCTTTACACTCCACTGACAATACATCAAATCTTAATTTTGTCTGTTGAGTCTAAATAGTCTTCATTCTACTGACCCTCAGTTTTGCACAGTGCAGCTTTAACAGGCTTGAATCAGAGGAGCTGCTTTTATCGGCCAATCAGGATCCAGTATTGTGGTCATAGCTACAATGATAATACATTTATTCTATATATAAATATTCTATCCTGTAGATATTTTTCAGATATATTTCATTATACATACATACTCTATGCAAACGATTAAGGGTGGAAAGTTTATAGATATTCTAGAGATATATTTTAGTATATTTTATTCTCTTATAGGGTATGCAAAGATTTTTTTCTCTACTATATGAGCTACTTTATATATCTTTTCATTCAATAAATATCATTTTAATTAACTATTTTTTGTGAAAGAGAATAAAAAGCATTATTCTTATGGCAAGCCATAGCAGATTTGAAACTGAAGAAGTGGCTTGAACAGGGCAGCTTGAGCTTCCACACCCCACCATCTACATGTCCCATAAACGTATTACTGAGAAAGACACCCCTATTAATCACAAGCCAGACTAGATAAGAATACAAATTAAAAGCAAAAGAAGTGCAAGTGAGGTCCGCAGAGTGAACTCGCACAGTGAGAGCCCTGGAGGCGAGGGGCACCCACATCGTGAGCGCGGCTCAGCCCGGGGAGGCACAGCATGTGACCTGGAGGAGGATCCCTGTGAAGGTTAAGAGCCTGCAAACGCTCTGTATATTTGTGCAAGGAAATGGGTTGCTGCCTAGCAATGCTGTTTATTTGGGCAGAAGGGAGTGTGTGATGGAGTGAAGTAGTCTGTTTGCAAGTTGATTACTCTCAAAATGTAATTAGTTACAGATTACTGATTATGTGCTCAAACGCAGTGATGTAATCTGATTGCTTGCAGATATTCTTGTGGTTGTTTTGCCTCCAAAACTCACAGCACACAGCTGAACAAACCATTTATCATCATATCTAAACTATAACTACTTTGTCATCATCAGCAACCAGAACTAATATTAATTCATAACAGGCATAACATTATGTAAACTGCAATGATCTGATAATCAACATAGCATTTCGAAGCAGTGTAATCTGATTGCTGTGTTTTAGACAGTAGCTGCAACAGAAACAGATGTATTTTTTTTTTTTTTTTTAATTGTTTGATTACTGTAATCTTATTGCATGTAATCCACTGCTCCCCCACCCTGTTGGTTTGACATTGGCATTACAGCCACCCCTCCCTAGTTCATATTATCACCCACAAGAGGAATGCTGAGACTCTGGCTGCTCAAGGCACCAAAGAGGAGGAGAACGGGGTGAGGGCAACTAGGGCACCCTCTCCATTCCTATCACAGGCCCTCCCAGCTCAAAGGGATGAGCACACACACACACAGACACATACACACACAAACACACACAGATAGGCAGATGTTGCATATGTTTGGAGAGAGGGTCAACCCAGAGCGGCCGTCACGCTGCGTCACGGTAACGCTTTTCAGTCCACATTAAATTTATTCACGAGCCTTTGTTTGGAAATCTAAATTTGCGAAACTAGTTTGGCGATGGCGACAAGCGAGAGCAAGAATCCACAAGGCCAGCAAAGCAGAGACTGATCTCAACATATAAATATGGATGATGTTCAGTTGTCCGTAAACGCGCTTTAACACAGCTGGTCTCACTTGTATTCTTCGGCAACAGACGGTGCAAGAAAGCTCACTTCAGACTAAAAAAGCAGACCTCACACACATGAATAGGGGGTATTTCCTCCCCACCAAAGTACAGCATGAAAAACCCCGAGCATAACTGCGGTGAGGACTGCACACAGCACTTTAGAGAGGGCATACTTGAGTCTGCTATTGGCGTAAGGGCGGGTGCGGTTAAGGCAGGCAGTGGCGATGGCATTGAAAAAGAACAGAAAACAGCCGGCTGAGCTGTGCTGGATGCTGGACGTGGAGAAGAGGGAACCACACGGAGCGGCAGCTTCCAGAATAAACCCTGTAAAGTCTGGGCAGAGTTTGACTCAGAGAGGCGAGGGGGAAGAGCCAGAGAGGCTTCGTCAGTCAGCGTCCGCAGCACAGTGTACCATGTAATCAGGAAGTCACAGAGATCGCGCTGCCTTGTCTGAGGCTCCCTCCAACATCTCCATCAGAGCCTGCCAGAAACGTGTGTGTGGTTCAGCCCCTGCCGCCTCCGCAGGACACGGCGCGCGATGATGTCAACCATACACACGGGAACTTTCCTAAACAAAGGGAAGTCTGTGCGTTTGGGGTGGAAGTTGGCGGAAAAAAAGAGGGGTGGGTGTGTGTGTGGGGGGGCTGGGTTTGGGTTTAGAGAGAACACATACTCTCTCTATTTCAGCTGAAGCGAACCCAGACCCCTGTCATTAAATAATTAACACCTTATCGTAGACAGAAACATGTGTGTAGCTGAAGCTGGGACACGCTGGGGTTGGTCAGCTTGTCTCGGGCCGCTAACGCCTGAATACACGGCTGCCGCTTCAGTTAAGATCAAAGCGCGGTCACAAAAACCCACGAAAAGTGAGATGCGCTTCTGTCCAGACACATTTCAACACTTCTAAAAACTTAACTTAAAGGGATACTCTGGCATTTTGAATTTGGGCGAAAAAAGTTACAACACTGGTCACGCAGCTCCCCTCAAATGGCTAGTTAGCATTGTTAGCATTCCCCATTCAAACCAAAAGGACATGGGTGGCTGCAACTCTCGGTTCCAACTGGGAAAACGAATACATATAACAAGCCGTTTTAATGACACCGAAGAAGAAATGTCGAATACCGTGCCTCCAATTTGACTCCAAGTGTCTGGCGAATTTGTATTTGTATTGAAATGTATTCAGAAAATGTAAAAATGTATTGATTAAACTGACAGCCTGGCTCACAGACCTTTTATTTATTCAAGGACTGAGGTCAGTGGTGTGGGGTAATGGTCCTGCTTATACCCAAAACGTATCTGCAGTTGTCCAACTGTTTTTTTTTTTTTTTGCTTTTGACTCGACCACCAAAGCTACTGCGGTTAAAGCTCATGACTAAGCTTTTACTGGCCACACTACATCACTTTGTAACTGTCTGTGCTGCACTAGAGAACGCAATGGAAAAGTTTGAGTCACCCTCGTCTGGACAGGAACTGACTGAGCGCACTGGTCTGTCTAATAGCATACCTATGGTATTCCATTCAGAAAGGTGACATCTTTGAATAGCATAATAGCCAGGTCATGAAACACACACCACCCAATCTATTTTAGAAACTTGACGTAAAAAACAGGCAGGAGAAAGCGGTAAGTTGAGAAGTGACGGGGGTAACGGTATTACCAGCAGGAAAGTAAATCGGCCTAATAGCTGTACCGTGTGTTGGACTAATCATCACAGGAAACCAAGCAGTCTAGCAGACCTGAACTACTGGGTGTCCTCCTGCCAGGGCCTTGACGGCTCCCCTGCTGCCCTCCGTCTCATAGTGGGCCCGATGGTGGGACTTGGGCTGCACCTCAATCTGTAAACTGTAGGGTCCCGAGCTGGATGGCAGCTGCCAGTCGAGAGCCGGCAAGGATGGGCTGGAAACAGGGGCGAAAACACATCTGACATGTCAGTTCAACAAGCAGGGAGCACGGCTTATTTTAGATGCACTTATCAAGGTAGAATGTGCAGAATGTGAAAACACGCGCGATGCCGCCGGACCTTGTGATATCTCTGAAAATGTTTTGGAGTCATCTTGAAATTTGTCATGAAATAATGAATATGCTTAAACTGAAGTTCCCTCAGTAAACACTTGAAGAGTAGATACACACACCCTTGTCTGTATGCACTACAAAAATCCCCAGAACAAGTCATCTCATCTAGTTTTGAGTATTCAAAGCATAATTTTTGAGTGAAAAAAAATCCGCCTTTGGGTCGAGATAAACTCTCTTGTTTCCAATGCTAATCAACTCTTTCCAGAATCTACTTGAATCAATGTCATTTTCTTGACACTCGTGGGCTGATCTGCCTCATTCTGCCTAATTTCAAAATATTTACACTGAAAAAAGTGAAACAGCATTGGAAACAAATGAGATTATCTCATCCCACTGGCAGATTTTTTCACTTATTTTCAGAGAAACAAATGACAAATGAGTTGTTAAGATGGAGATTTGCTTTCACAGTGATTTACTTCAAATTAGAGCTAGATATGAATTCCTGACAAAGCCTGACTGGACCTGATGAGTCATGCAGAACTTCTCACATCGTGCTGGCCTGGGAGCAGGTACCGAGTAAATGTTGTGGAAAAATACTGTCATGCTGAATTTATTAGCAATTCGGTGCTTTAGTCAAGCTTGAAGACACAAAAAGCTATTCTTCTCAGGCTTTTTACAATTTTTCTCAGCTGATCAAGATCCCCAGTGGATTGAAACATTGTCAGTAAAGGTGATTGTAGATCGTGGAGCCTAGCCTAGCACAGTGAGAAGGTACATCTTTGACCTTTTCACAGGTTTGAACAGAAAACGTTTTTTTTTTTTTTTTTTTGGCTTACCTGACATATTGCTTTGGCTTGGACCAGGAGTAAGGGTGCTGTGGCACGTCCAGGAACCCACCACAGTAGCCCTCCTTCTTTAAGGGCAGCCGGGAGGAGGGGTGCTCGTCTTGAACGAGCTCCCCTGGACTCAAGTCATCGCCTCCAGGCTCCACCTTCAGGCTGTGCTCCAGGCTGGTTTTACGGGCCTTCATGGGGATTCCCTCCCCGATGTCGGCCACTCCATCTGTGGTCAAGGCGTTGATGGCTGCCAGGATGGCGGAGTTGGTGTACTGGTTGGTGTTGGGCAGCCAGGTCTCCTCCGTGACGCTGAGGCGAGGGGAAGTCTGCGGGGATGGGCCAGGGGAGTGGTTGGGCGAGTATGGGTAGTGCTTGTGGACCGTCCCGCTGCCGTTGAAGCTGTACTTCCTCTTCGCACCACAAGGGGAGTTGGGCCTGGAGCCACGTTGACCGATCCAGGTGTCGTCTGTCACGCTTGTGCGGGGCGAGGTGGAGGGGGAGTGGCGCGGGGAGCCGCCCTGGGCACAGGCGTCACCTGGCAGGGCGAGGGTGGAGCCCTTGGGGGACACGCAGGGCGACTGCCAGGGAGAGTTCTGAGGGGAGTTGTCGTAGTTGTAGGAGAAGTTTGACTCGTAAGAGGAGGCGTCGGAGTGGCAGCTGCGGGATGAGATGCTGCTGGCTGGACTCAGGCAGCTGGGGTCACGGTACCCATCTGCATTGGGCAGAGTGAGCGTCACTATGGAGTTGACGCGCTTGGCAACAGGGAGGCTGCTCTCCTCCACTTCATCCTCTGGAAACTGACCATAAGCTGTGATCTCAATACGAGGGCTCTCCAGAGTCGGGGCTCCGTTGGGACGGACGCTATTGGACGAGTAGTAACCAGCGGTTCTCATGTTGTCTTGGGTGTCGTAGCTGTGTGGCTGGCTGACAGAAACAGATATAGTGGGGCTGGACTGCAGGCTGTGGTACTGGGAGGGAAGACAAGGGTTGCCCAATGGGAGGGAGAGACTAACATTTGGGGTGTAGCCATACGCATCTGGAAATCAAACAGATTGAGTTTGTTACCATAATAATCAAACACACATTCACTGGCTCCCTTATTGAGAGGCATACTGCAACAGTTGCCAAGTTGAGTATTATGGGAGCTGCTGCAGAGGTGTTGCCTATAATGGCAAGAGAACAGCATGCCTACTGGATTTGGCCTCAACTACTCCCTGATGCAGAAGGCATGTAAGTTTCTCTTTTGAAATGAGAGCAAAATTACAGACCTCGGAGCCTCATCTATGGGTTTCCCCCAAAGACAGTTACAACATGCCAGTGGCATATAACCGGTCTGAATGGCACAAATTGTACAAGGAGGTTAGGAGAAAGACGCAAATAAAGAGCCAAAAATAGCCCTGTTCTAAAACCATGTACTAAAAATAACCAAAGGCAAGACCAGGTGTTTTTTCCACTTCATGCTGCCAGATTTATGCCACATTATGTACATGCTGCAGCCAATAAACTGTAACATTATGAAAACACACACTGATGCTTTTGTTGGCCAGTTTCATTTTCCAACAGCCTTTTTCGAAAATAAACACAAGAGGGACGTGAATTAGTTTATTTGCATGCTGTAAAGGTGCAAGCTGTACATAGCTGGGTAACTTGGTGGGCCCGTGCCAACACCCCTGCTGGCTACGAGGCCGTATGAAACTCTTGTCTTGCCACAAAATCTGTGGCGAAGGCTGAGGTCACAACCAGGAGCAGATGAAGGGGAACATGGGAACAGGAGTTGTGGTTAGGGAGCACGAGACTGAGCTAATCTGACCACAGCGAGGCACACTGATATTGATGAGGACTGCTGCTACAGACAGACAGATGCAGTCAGACAGCGCACAGTCACCACAGTTCCTGTCTGCTGTAAATTAAAGAGAATTAGGGGCCCAACCATAAAGACTATGACATCAGTGCAGCACCATATGAGCCCTTGTAATAAAAGAAAATTATGCTTACATTTAAAGTTGCGGTGTGTGACACAGTAGCACTGAAATGTCTGTTTTCTATAATTAGATTGAACAGACTGCTGTGAATTAGCTGGAGGCTGCCTTTCTAATAGGTAAGTGGCCTCTTCATTTAATGACTGAGCATGATCTCTGAATCATTCAAAATACCTAATTACCCACGATGCAATGACAACCATTAGCACTGATGCAGCTCTAACTATTTTGGGAACACTTATAGTCATGAGGGGCTCACGGCAGAGCCACGCCCACCTTGCCCAAAATCAGCAGGGAGGGGCACGCACACACACACACACACACACACGCACACGCACACACACACACCCCAAATTGCTGTACCACTGCTTTAATAAGAGCAGACTGCTGCACATTCACATCCACCATCCCTAACTGCAATGCACTGATGTTGAAACAGAGGCTTTCAAAAGCGAGACAAGTGTAGCCGAGATCCTAATTCAGTGTCACATCACAGTTCAACGTGTCACATCCGCGTGCGAAGAGTCCGACACTAATGAGAAGTTCACTAATTTCTGCCCATTAACTGGCTCCTAAGTGCGCCACGGAAAGAGCTGTGCAGGACTTTGATGAGAGAGAAAGCAGCCTCATGTAGGTGACTGGTAAGTTGGTAAGTTAGCCACACTCACCCTCTTCAGCGGATTTCATTTTCTTCTTATTGCGGAGATCACCGTCTGAATTCAAACTTGGAGTGCGGCAGCAGATGCGAGCAGTCCTTGATCCATATAGCGGAGTTTATATTTCCCAGCTGTTGCTCTAGATCCTCTCTCACTGTAGATCCGAGGACGAACAAACGAGAGTGAAAAATGGAATCAAATAAAAATGAAATAAAATTCAAAAATAATGTCAGAAAAGGCTTGCGTACACGGGCTTTACTGTTTCAAAATTTTGGAAAAAACTGGCATCAAAATTGGGGGAAAAACTATTTGTGATGCGTCAAATTGTCAAAACGTGCCGAATACGACCAGTCCCGAGATGCACACGTATGCCTTTGAGATGGCTATTTCTGTCCGTGTGTTGAAATATCTGATTTGGTGGAAGGGGATCCTGGCTTGTCTGGGTCGCTATGACGCACTGCTCCGGCGCACTGAGGACTTCTGCGCTTTTAAACTCGGGGATCACCTCGGTGGCGGCGCGCCGCCCCAAACGCTGACGCATCTCCACGTCCGACCACCAGATGGGTCTAATGGAGATCCTCTCTAACAGCGGGGTTTCCAGAGGCAGAAGAGCCCAATTAGCTAAGCTGGCAATGAAGCCCGAAGGCTCCGAGATGAGTAAAATTAGCCTTGCCGCTGGAGAATCAAATGCAGCCTTCAGTGTTTTGGAAAACATCCTGTAACTCTGCAGGCGAGCTGCTGCAACAGAGTTTCAAGGTTGTGACTATAAACAGCAGAATAACTTGTTGAAATGAAACTGGCAACACATTCACTGGGACCACCTTCACTTGATAGATGATGAATGTTAAAAGAGCCCCTGTAACTCTACACCCCCCCACCACCACCCAGCAGCCACAGCTGACTGCATTAATCTGCTGTTTCCACCCACTTTGTCCATCTGCTCCCTTTGGCATCATGTGCAGCCCCTGCAAGACTGAATATCCTGTAAGATACTGCATGAGGCATCTCCTAAATCAAGATTTACGAGCAGTCTAATCCTCAAGAGCATTTTGCATTAAACTGCTGCCATTTTCACCCTGATAGAGCCATTCATCAAGTGGTAACAAAAAGATTGGTTGCTGGTTGCTCGGTTAAACGGCCATCGGGATCTCATATTGCAGCTGGAAAAGCAGCGGACACAATGACAGGTGAGCTGCAGCAAACGTGTCAGAGCGTATAACTCAATACGGTTAAATAAGGGCTCTGCCTCAGAAAACATATAAAAGGAGAGCTTCCTCTAGATCTTGTATGGGCGTCCCATGGGCTTTGAACTTATTGCAAAGGCAAATAATCGCTTTTCCACTTCCTTTTGACAGACTGCATGTCTGCGGGGCATACAACACATAATTATCCGTTCTTGCATATAAGGACTATATAAAAGTTAAGTCCTATACCCATTCATTTGACACGGTGAACTGAGAATCTTCATAGAGTTTTCCATAGGCCACTCTCTGCGGTTGGTGTATACTTATTCGACTTCACTTCGCAGCGCTTGCAGTCCCAGGCAGGCTTGTTGCTATCTTTGGCAGGTCTGGACATTTCAGCAGCTGGCAGCAGGCCTGTGGTTTCGGTGATGACAATAGTCACATGGTGGCTCTCTGAGAGGCTGTCCATCCCTGGAGGTGGGAAGCTACACTACAACACTATGGCATGTTATCAGCTGGACGTGGCCGGTGTAATCCTTAGCGGGGCCACAGTGCCGTGTCATTGTCACTTTCAATTTGGGACCGCCGTGGAGTCTTTTTTTAAAAAAAGAAGTTTTAACTTCCTCTTGTAAGTTGGGTGTCCAAAGTCGTTTTTGTCATTGAGGTCTTTTTCCTCTCTTTGGGGCATTGTAGTGACGTGAGTCAAATTAGTTTTGGGCTCCTACTCTGTGTATATTGCAAAACTAAATAGAGGAAGCGCTTCATGCTGAAAGTGGCAAACAGTGGTAAGACATGGAGAGTTTCCTCTGTTCAGTCTTGCAATACCAAAGAAGAATGCTTTCTAAGCATTTTGAACGTCTCAGCTGATGACAGGCAGCAGTAAGTGGTGAAGCGAACTTTCACACTATCAAAAAAGGATTAGAGGTTTTTGATAGGAGATATGAATCCATTTTGTCTCCAAGAGTAAAAATGCAAAGCTCACAGCAGCAGATCTGGTTGATGGTGTGCAGGTTTCCCACCACTCACTACATCTTTTTTCAAGATCCCACAAACTTTCCATGCTGTAACCTTGGTGTCCAACTGCATGCTTGCCTTTAAAGCATATCTGTTTTCAGCTTTGTGTTTATGTGGGATATCAGTGCTGGACTTCAGACAAACTGTTTCAGAAATTCACTCTTAACCCACATTTGTCTCCATTGTGCAACGACGTGGCATGCATACCCCACATCCAAAGCAATATTTCCTCCTTTCCCAATGGTATCTCATTTCAATAGAGCTCTCCAATATAGTATCCCAGGGAGTGATGGCACTTGTGAAATCCTAGCTGGCTGTTTCATCATGGGGACGTGGCTCAGTGGCTCCCCAGTCATTTAAAGAACCCCACTCGTCTCTTTGACCTCATGGAAATCTTTCGCCCAGAGGCTGGGGGCCTAATTGGGGCAGAGGGGGGTGGATGGGGGAGGCGGGCCGCTGCTGGTCCCAAGCTACGTATGTGTAACTCAAACATGTGCTGCAGTAAACACTTCCCCCTGTCTGCAGTTAATAAATAGCTCTGCTGTTGCTGATTGACGCGCGGGCCCGTCTACGTCAGGGCAGGGCTGGAGCTCATCGTCTTTCCACCCGGGCCTGGTGCTGGTTAGTGGACACGCTGGTAACAGGCCCCTGCAGACCGGATGGTTCCAGAAACACAACTTAAGCAGGACGGTAAATCATGACAACACCAATGTCCCGTGATGATGATGATGCAGGCAGGGCGGGATAGGTAACCGACCCACTTTGACACTGAAGATGGTTTTTACTGGCACGTTGCTAAAGAGACTTAATTTGTCAACTGACCTCTACATACTGAAGTGATACGCAGGGCAGTTTCTGGGCATCAGTGCCTGAGGAGCTGGCTCAGTGTTGTCGCTCTTATCCTTTAGGAGCATCTTGTTACCTCATAACGTCTGAATCGACCCTGCAGCTCATGTGTTTGCATTTCACCTGTGTGCATTGTCCCATCTCTCTGTGTCTCCTAAAGCAAAAGGATTATCCAGCTGTTTGCTGCCGTCAAAAGACAGCTATATTAAAGGTCATGTCAGGTGTCAAGCCCTAAGTTAAAACAGTGTTTAGAGAGAGACCTTAAAACGGCACTAATGTGTGACCTTCACTGTAAGGTGAGACTGAAGCACAACATAACATAAAACATAACCCAGCTTAACCTCAAGTAACTTAACTCAACTTTGAGGTCGCTTTCTTTTTGGCATGCATTACTTTTTAATTTAACTTTTAATTTAACTCTCTTTTTGGGGCACCTATAAACGGCAAGGAGCTGCCGTCACATTAATCAAATACTGTAGGATCCTCTTGTATCCAGGAAACATTGAAATAGATTTTTGACCTTGTGTCGAACTTTGTTTCCTGTAGCTCAGAGCGCTACCAATCAGAGTTGCCCAAAATGTTGCCTGGTATGTCTTCGCCGTGTGAGTTGGGTGAGGGTGTTGGGATGGGGGTGGGGTGGGGGGTCTGTGTCACAAATCCACACAACTTGTCTGTCATTCTGTTTCTGGACAGGGCCAGACTGTGCGAGTACCGTGCCTGGTATGACGTGGTTTGGCCGCAGTGCGGTGGAAAAGACCTCGACTCGCTTTTCTTTCCACAGTTCTCACCCCCAGATCCAGTGCCTGGCTTTATTTGTGTCTGAACAAAAACACGATGGAACATTGGACAGCGTCGTAGGTTATTCAAAAACAGAAAAATAACAAATCCAAATGTTGCCTTTCCCACTGCTGAATCACCTGTTTGTTTTGGAAAAATGAACGGGAAGGAAACTGAATGAAAAAAAAAAAAAAATTACTGTACGTCTTTGTGTTATTGAGCCTCCACACACATCATACAGAGTAGCCTCTTTCCATATGTGTACTCATAACAGCTATTTTATTATGTGTTTCTGGATGAAGCATCATAAAAAAATATAAATAGTTTGTGCCATCACAGTTAAAGTTCGGGCTGTCACAGTACAATGACCAGAGAGCTGACTTAAAGAGGCATTAAGTAATCCATGATCCTATATTGGTGACTAGCAGGGATTGCAGCAACATTGATTGTCCTCTGGCACAGTTTACAGTGGCCTGCGGCTGACATGAATAATAAAGTATAAATAGTAAGGAGCAGGGTGGGGCTCAAAGTAGGTGAGGAGTTTTGTTCCACAACAAAATACAAGCTAGAAAGTGAGTTTTGGAAAACAGAAATCCGATCAGGTAATCATGGTTTCATGGGTATTGCGTTGGTATTACAGCAGCCCGGCCAACCCCCTCCCTGCAGGTATATCATGGCCCATCTGTGCTGTGCAAAATTTTGCTTTTTTCATCTTTAAAATGCCTGTTTTTTGCCTCGGGGCAGGCTGGGGTGGGGTGTGTTGGAGGTATTCAGCCGGGCAGAGGAGGGGCAGCGTTGAGAGGTGCCCCCCCTCCTTACAGTCAGACTTCCTGTCTCCCATCAATGTTCTCCTTTTTTCTCAGCCGCTGTGACGGAATCCCCTGCTCTGTTTCCTGTTGTGAAGGCCCGTTGCCTGGTTACGGAGGAGGGGGGAGGAGCTCTCGGAGGCAGCGGATCCCTGAATGCTGAGGGAGTGCGAGCAGAGCAACAGGAGGCTCATATTCTCTCTCTCTCTCTCTCTCTCTCTCTCTCTCTCTCTCTCTCTAACAGTCCCAGAGCCAGCATGAAGCCCAGACACAACACCGAGCAACAGCTTCCCCAAAGCTCACAGCGCTTCACTGTCTCTCAGCGACTGGTTTTGGTTACACAACGTGCACACGGCCAAGGACTCTCATGTAAATCAAGAGCCGAGTTAGCGTTGCTGCAGGGAAGTTTAGTTACCACAGTCCAGCTTGTCTCTATGGTACACAAAGAGCTACACCGAGGACGCAAACTGCAAGAGCAGCTCATAAGCACATGGACAAAGTTGGCACCAGCATAACACCCGGGGGATAAAATCATAATGTGATTTTCTGGTGGTATTGGTCGATATGTTGAAATACAAGTGGAGACCATTTCTTGAGCATAATTCCTCCATTTTTTGGCTTTGAAAATGTCCAAAACAACTATTTGGGTGTGGGTTGGAGCCGGAGTGGGGATGCTCATGCTTGAATAGAATGAAACATTTTCTCCCAAGTACAACTTGATTTGTAGGCCAGAGGCAAAGCAATGCCATGTTTGGAAAGTTGTCTGAAATACCATGCTGGCGAAGAAAACTGATGACACTTGTAGTTTGAAAATTACAGTCGATATTAAAATGTGATCTTTTTTTTTTTTTTTTTTTTTTTTATTCATTGTAGAGTTTTAGAGAATGAACAGCCAGAAGACTTAACTGGCAACATTTTCCTTATCAGATCCTTAAAGTGAGGAATGGTCGTGCCTTATTTAAGACTTCTAAACTTCCCTGTGCATCGAGCCAGTCAGGGAATATCATTACCGGTAACTTTAGCTCCGCTGGTTGTTGCTTCTTAATTCAAACAGGGTGCTGTGGAATTTTACAACAAGCCCAGTCAGATGGAATATGGCTAGAGAAGCCACTTAGCCGTTTAGTAACAAGATAGCATAATGGCATAATGGCAGGTCTCCCTCCAGCATATAAAAAAAGCACCAAAAAATGTCTTTGAGAAGAAAAAAAAAAAAAAAAAGCAAAAAAAAAAAAAAAAAAAAAAAAAGCTAATTTGACAAATGTTCCATGCATCTGAAATTTCTGCTTGCTAAGTGTTTTTGTACCCCACTTATGGGATGGATCAAATCTAGTTTAGTCGAGAAGCGTTTCGCAGAAAGGCCTCGCGCTGCAGCGTTTCAAATTAAGTTATGGAGTCATCTTTTTTGACAGGAGACAATTTGTCGTAAAACAGAGGAGGCATTACGTTATTAACTTCCATTCTGACAGCGTAACAGCTCCACTGTCATGTCTGCGCACTCACACAATCACTTGTGAGGCCAGAGTTGTTTCAACAGCCTCTTCGACAACTGGAGGCTCAGAAACCCCTCCTGGAGCTGCTGGCTGAGGCCTGGACTGTCATCTGTGCAGGTTTTACATAACAAATGCAGGGAATGTGTGTAAACACATTTGACTGTCAAAACGCTGTAGGGGCTGCAGAGACGAAAACTGGCCTTGACTGAGGTGGAGAGCATGAGCGAGCAGTCTGTGCTCTCAGCAACAATTTGTACTTTTCAGATCTAAATCTAAATCTCAGCGTCATTATGTAACACCCCTCATCAGGGATGCAGCACCGGGTAAACAAATCTAAACTCGCTCACCTTTTTATTAGAAAAACAGAGGCTGTCCATGCTTTAGGAAGTCTTAATAGCATGAATTCATGATGTACATGATCTAAGCCGTATCAAAACAGTCTTTTGAAGAAAAAGGGGAATAAAGGAACACTCAAAGTTTACATGAAATTGAAGAAGAGCCTTCCTTTTTTTTTACAGCAAAGACAAACTTTAAAGACAAACTGTTTTCATTACAATATTAATCATCCATCCTTTGAACATCCCCATTCCATCCCTGCTCCTCATCTAGTACATTAACACTATAATATAGCCGATATGGAAAACACACTAAACTGACGCACATAGGAACAGTTAAGTACAACTTATAGGACGGTACCGCTTCCCCCCTCTCGTGAAGTTGCAACGTGAAAACAGGGAGATGAAAGAGAACATTTCTTAACATGTTAGAGCCATCGGACCATCACATTCATCACTGGGTCACCCACCATCCACAAAGTACTTCCTACTCTGTGGGGGGAAATTGATAACACATTGTCTCTTTGCTGAATGAGGGCCTCAGATTACATGGTGAAAAAAAACAAAACTCTTTTACAGTATTCATTAAAGCCCTGTCTTGGTAAGCACACAGCGTAGAATCTATACTGCTGGCAGTGAAAAGCCTGGCGTGTTTTTGTTGTGTGGTGACGCGTTGTTGGAAAACGATGGCTCTCTCTGCTGGATTAAAAAACTTTTGTCGCTCCAGAATTGTTTGAATTCGTGATATAAAGACTGGAAAAAGATGTGACAGCTAAAGATCAGGTCTATAAATATTTAAAGGTCTGTGAAGAGAATGTTAACACTGATGTAAAACAGATTTTTTTAAATGCCCTCGAGAGTTTACTTTCCACCTGCAAGTCAAATTCAAGGGTACAATACACCCAAAAAGTTACACCTCCATTCACCGTCTATGGGACTGGCACTATTATGTGTTTGAAAATTTTGGCACCATGAATTCAGTAAGAAATATTACTGAACCAAAAAACTATGGTCATGGGATATTTCAAATGCAAATTCTGTTATGAGTGCCACAATTATAATTTTTTTGTGTGTAAACCAGACATGAACTATCACTTGTAACAACTCTGAAAGATGAAGTGCAGTAACACTGTATTTATGTATGCATGACTGTCACACTCCTTTACATGAGCTCGAGTGTTTAGTCTCTATCTCCATCTT
This sequence comes from Myripristis murdjan, assembly GCF_902150065.1. Classification (NCBI taxonomy): domain Eukaryota; kingdom Metazoa; phylum Chordata; class Actinopteri; order Holocentriformes; family Holocentridae; genus Myripristis; species Myripristis murdjan. The sequence goes on from NC_043990.1 coordinate 9,861,085, forward strand.
GTGGCCAGACGTTGTTTCTCAGGAGTGAGAGGCCGTGGTGACACACAGCGCCAAACACAAACAGAAACGACAACACTTTGGCATTTGTTCGTTCATTTTATTGCTCGTTAATCAATAACAATACTATAAATAATGGACATACTGTTAGAAATTGCAGTGTTGGGACATGGAAAGCAAGTTCACAACAAAGGAAAGGTCGTACAGCACCACACACACACACGCACACACACACTCACACACACTCACAGGACACAAGTCTCAACAGAGGACACAGGAATCAATATTTGGACTCTCTCGTCTTGAGCAGGTCAATCACATCTTCAAACCCATGAATCCACTTGTGTTAAAGTGACTCAGCCAGACGTTTTTTTTTTGTTTTGTTTTTAAAAACTCTTTCTCAAATAACCACATCCACTGTCTTTCTTTTTCGTAGTGTAGCTACATTTTAAAGAAGGGTTGCCACAATTTAAACAAAATAATACAGTCGTACTTAGGAACCTGAGTTAAACTCAATCAAATTTAGAAGAAAAAACAACACAAGACAAGACAACCAAACAAACAAACAACATGGCCATACAGCACGACACCCCCGTTTCTACACTGTGCACACAGGAATTCAGCTGAACACGTCTCCTCGTTCATGTTCAGCAGAACAACTCTCTGCATCGAGCTCAAACACACGCTCGAGCTGACAACTCAAGTCATCCGCAGAGTGAATGATAAAACTCATCCCTCCATGACAGAAGCAGGAAAACAACATCAACTACGGATGAAAGTCTCACAGAAGCCCGGGGAGGGTCGTACAATTGGAAACTGTCAGTAAAGGCCTAAAAAAAACACAAACAGCTGTCAGCATGTCAGGGTCCTCCGCTGTGACGCTCGGAGAAGCATTGTCATCACAAAAGGTTTTGTGAGAGGAGCGGTTACAGCAGGAGTCGCGCTCCTGGAAGCTCCGATGTGTCTGTGCAGGTAAGAAAAACAAGAACCAAAACCTCAGACTGATTGTTTCACATCCAGTGCTGTGGAAGGCGGCTTCAGTACATTAACACAGATGATAATAATAACAGTAATAATGATGAGGCACAATGCGAGCGGCCACATCCGGCAGCCGCCAACAGACATCTCAAATGTAAAATTACGCGATATAATCAAGGCCAAATATTTCAACGATATGACAGTTTATCGACGTTAACTATGGAGTGCTGGTTTCATACTATCAGGAATTACTGATGTCATTCTCTTGTCTTAAAAACGTCAAGGACATACAGTAGCAAATGCACAGAAAGAAAGTCTGGAGCCAGGCCTACAGGAGGCTGTTCCCAGGACAAATCGTTTTCAGTTTCTGAAATTGTAAATATTCTTATATTTGGTTAATGCACATTTGTACAAGGAAAGTAGTTAAACGCAGTGAGGTTTACATTAGTAGTACTTGTAAAAGCTCTGTGTATGTAAAGGCTTTATTTACAGTCAGATGGAACAACATAAATCACAATATCATCCCTTGTAGCAACTCAACACTGTAGAAAGATGCAGGCCTGCAGTTTGTAATTTATAATAATAATAATAATAATAATAATTACAATAATAATAAAAAAAATAACGCTTAAAAAATTCTTAACCTCACATACAAAAAGTTAAACACCAAAAGTAATCTATCTGAATTGTATAAAATGACGCTTGAAGCTGATTTGTTTGAAATGCTTTAAAACAGAAGGCGGCAGATTGACCCGGGACCGTCCCGCCACCAGGGGGTCAGTCTCTTTCAGGCCTTCCCACTGCAGGAAGTCGTTCTGCTCTGTTTCTTGTGCTGAACAAAAAATTTCTTTCTTTTAAAGTCTTTGTTATGTGCTCAGTCTTTTCAAGTAATCCCAAGTCCCTGTGACATAAATCCAAAGAACTTCTTTTCTTTTTTTTTTTTTTTTCCTCATTTTACTTCCAATATTTCCAGTGGTCCCTTGACCTCTACAGGTCACCTATCCATCACTGAAGATCAGTGAATTTAAAAAAAAAAGTGCCAAAAAAGACATTTCAGTGAAGCACAAAGACAACAAAACAAACAGAAGGAATTCAGGGTGTCTGGTTTGGCTTATGAAGACAGCTTGGAGTAGCTGGGTGGTGAAAATTTGCGCTTCAGGTACTTGATGATGTAGAGAGGAAGACAGCTGACCAGCGTGATGGCACACACCTTCCAGAGGAAGGCCCGCGTTGTGATGAAGGACAAGTCTGGGAAAGCGCAATAAGGAGAAGACAAAAAGTTATAAACCAGTCCAAATATTGCACATCGTGAGTATTCAAGTAACACAAGAATCCACAAGAATCTGAGCATTTTGCATTCATATGATCACCAGGCAAAAGAAAAAGCAATGTGCACAGAAAGAGAGCTTAGTGCTTCAAAGTCAGATGCTTGTCATGTGTTGAATTCAAATTCATTCACTGCTTCCACTTATTAGTACAATCACAATGCGAACAATAATGTTAGAGCTCGGTCACTTGACAGAAATTTGACACAGCACTATAATGAGAACTGAATGGCATGATACCAATGACATAAAACAATTAAGATCCATGCTGTATACCACCCCCCCAAAAAAACAAAACAAACAAACCAAATAAAATAGATAAACACTGATGAGACGGTGAAATATCACTGGGACATTATGCAGACACAGAAAAAGAGAGGTGAGGGGAGAACAGAGAGCTGCAGAGTTCGCAGGCTGCACACCTACCAAGGAAAGCTCCAAAGGACACCCTGCCTATGCCTGTCGCCACGGCAACATACAGAAGCAAAAGAAGAAGTGCAGCAAAGAGAGAGTGAGTGCAGTGCAAGGGAGAGAGAGAGAGAGAGAAAGAGAGAGAGAGAGAGAGAGGAGAAGCAAGAAAAGCACAGACCTCTGAGGGCTGAACTAACACAAAACATTCAGTGCATCAAATTAAACACAAAACAGGTGCAGTGAAGAATGCAAGAACTGGAATTAACCTCTTGAACAGCTGATTTCCCCTTAAATTTCCCCTTCAGTACAGCTTCAAAGTTATTAAAAAAACACTTTTTTGTCATATTATATTGATAATATCACATATATAATTCTGCATGTCTAGATTACAACACTTCAGTGAGGCAACATCACATTTACATTGAATGAAATATTCAAACCCCAGATTGTTTAACAGCTGTACCGTCACATTGAACACAAAATTCTGGATAGCTTATGCGTCATTTTATGCCCACTTTCCTGCAATTTAGCAGGACATATTTGGTAATTTTGGAAACTTTGTGTTCTCCACTGGAATTTAAAATAAAGTTCTGTGGGTTTGAACAAAGCTCGGCTGCACAGCAATGATGAACCCACCGACGGGACCGGCAAAGTAGCGAAAAGTAGCCTAACTAATCTCCCCACGACTGTATTAGTAGTTCACTTGTGTTAACAGAAGGTTGCAGGAAAACCTCAAATGTTGCTGATATTTATCTTCTACTAAAACTGAACACTTACAGGCACTTTGAGCCCATGCAGTCTGTCCAATATCCATGACAAATGTTCCAAAAATGCACAACTGTCAATATAAAAATAACCCTGCTTCTCTAAACGCCTTAAACACTGACTTTTTTGAAGGATGTGTTGCAGAAGAACCGCCCTGAAACACAGAAACTGCGGTCACTCATGGTTCTCTTACCAAAGTATTCGTTGAGGAAGGCGAGCGAGGCCACGTAGCAGCCCAGACTGAAGAACTCGGCCACCACCATGAGCCAGTGCCAGGTGCGGATCGTCAGCGCCACCATCAGCAGCTCGGTGAGGATGAGCGCCGTGAAGGAGATGGCAACCACGTGCACAAACTCCGACTCAAACAGCACCAGCGCGCCATACATGAGGATACCACCTGGTGGCGCCAGAGGAAACAGCATCCAAGGCGACAAAGATCAGCACACCAATTTTGATTTATTTGCTTGAGGAAGTTGAAATAATTAAACCAGGATGAATCCCAAAGGAGTTATATCTACATTTCCTTTCATTTCTGTGATTTCCTGCAGGATTTTGAAAAAACAACATTCCACAGGATGTTTGTCAAGGTTGCCTGTGTACCAGACAATATTTTTACATTTTTCTTATTGTTTTAACTTGCGTGCAGGATTGTATGGGTGGGGTTATCTGCATCACAACAAGCCAGATGGTGTCAAGAAATTAGTCAGTTACAGAGAGGATGCTGTGCTGATTTTAAAATATTTTCCTGTGATTGTTAAAATTTTCTGTCACTCATTGTGTTACTGTATGTGGCACTCATTTTGCACCACAGTAACCAAAAAAAAAAAAAAAAAAAGGATTGGGAAATTACTGTTTGGCCCAGGTCTGTTCTTCCCTGCACAGCCGGCTGACTGGGACCTTGTGTAAAGGTTTAATGTCTGTCTGGAGATAAGGATTGATTTGATAACATTATTTATAAACACACAATGTGCCCTAGTGTCTCTCACGCTGGTAAACTTCTCTGAGTATCCAGACACTCACTCATCTGCGGGCGCCTACTGTATTTTGATAGCCTTTCATTTAATCATAACACTACGCAAATTGGGCTTAATAGCCTATAACTGATCACATAATTACTTTTTCATACAGTCTTCATACAGCACATTCCAGCGAGTCACACTCTGTAATAAATTAAAGTAGATTGGTGCCTAATATTTTCCTTCTCTGTCCTCTCATATCTCCTCCCCGTATCTTTTTTTTTTTTTTTTTTTTCACTGGACCTGGTATTGGCCTTTAATTAAAAACCCAGAGCTGTCAGGAAGTCACGCTTGAGCAGGAACATAGATCTTTCTCACATGCTGCATGGCTTAGCGATTACAGAAATATCGATTTACTGGACAGACAAAAGCCTGCATGTAAAAGCGGATGGCGCTTGGAAACCTAAGCTACTGAGAAAGGGACTGTCTGAGAGTTTGAAGGGGCCAGGGGACCCCGGTATTAGGCATAGGAGAAATGATTAAATGTTAGATGCAGAGTTGCTTTGACAATCTGCAGTGACTGCAAAGGCTGGTACTTCACAACAGGTACTGTTATGTGACAGATTGGTCCTGTAATAATCTTTTGGGTTGATTTCATGAAGTTTAATTGGGTTTCAAAACAAAGTCAAGAAACTAATGTTTTCATCGGCCAACGATACTGTCTGATGGACCTTAAATTCCAGCAATCCCCTTCACAATTTTCACAGCCAAATATGAAATACTAGAACTCAACCTCTCAACAACCGCTGGTTATCTGCTCACGATGGTGCAGTTGACAAATTACAACACGGTTCAAATTTGCCAAAATTTGGACTGGGTGACATATTTTGTGATATTTACACCACAATATAGGGGTAATGATGCAATAATGTAAGTTTAGGTTTAAGGGCACCTGACTGACACCTTTACAGTCTCATTTCTGTAACCCATTCACCTAACCGGTAGACTTTTGATGCAAAATGCTTATCAGCTAGAGAGTGTAAGTATGTGCAGACCTTACCTTGATATACACTGACCAACACCCAAATAAGGAAAGTCTTGAAAGATAATGATCGCCCCTGAAAGAGAGAAAAAACATCTTTGATTGCAACATAATTTTCATATGGTACAACCTGCTGAGCTTTTTAAGAGCTGAATCTGACAAACAGATCACAGGTACAATCTGGAATTTATGTAACCGTACACTCACGTATATTCTTTAAGAACTGAACTTGTAAAAGAAGTTTTTGACATTTGAAATTTTCTCAGAATCTATCCATAAAAGCTTTCATGGAGCTGTGTACTAACTTGTAAATGTCAACCACCATTCTTTTTTTTTTTTTTTTTTTTTAAAGCTGTTCCGTACCTTGGTCAGGTCTTTATAAAGCTCTGGGTAGAGCAAAGCCATCTCTGGCTTCACATCCTGGTCCAGAACCAAGGAGAACACGGGGAACATGGTGTAGATGGTGGCATACCTGCACAAGCAGTGATATACAGAGAAGCAAGCATGGTTAAAGATGTTTAAGATACTCATCCAAATCACACAGTTAGATCAAAGAAAATTTAGAAATGTCTGTTTTGTATTTTTGTGAAGTTCTCATGAGATTAGCTATGTTATGTATGGTTATGTTTCCTGTCAAAATACTGTAAGGCATTAGGACTGTGATGCAAACAGGCAATAAAGAGAGGCTTGCAGCATAATGAGCAAGTTAGCTGTCCCTGGATGGGCTACGGTACAATAATGAAAACAATATCTCCTCATTGTTAAACTGAAGTCAGTTTGTACCAAAAAGATTCACTGGACTTTTGAAGAGGGCACATACCCAACCATGAGGAAACCCTGGTACAGGGGCACTGAGGCAAAGTAGAAAATTGAGGAGAAGACAGCCTGCGAACAGAACAAATCAAATAGTATCAATTCCTAAAAAGCTAATAATCTAATCATTAGGAGATTCTCATTTTTATTCCACATTCATTTACAGTGTAAAAACAAGTTTTGTCAAAAATGTTGAAGATACTTTACCAGTGTCTTTGAGTTATGTACCTGCATGGTGGAGATGATCATGCCTCTGTGCATGACGAACTGGCCCAGCGCTGCAGAGCGCTTGTAGCTGTTCCTGCCATGAACCATCAGCAGGCGCCCGATGTGCTTAAACTGAGTGATGGAGAAGTCCGCAGCCAGGGACGCCTGCTTCCCCTCCTGTTTGGAAAAGTACAGAAGAAGTGTTAAAAAAACTATTTTAGCACAATATGTGCTGAAAAAACATGTAAATCTTTAAACTGAAAGAATCTAGCAAATTTATGGGTTCATATTTTAAGCAAAGCCATTGTGAGTTATCAAAAGCCATCTTCTTAAAACTGTCAAGATCTGCCGCAAATGGCCATCAGGTAGTACTATTTTTAACACTTAAAGAATGGAGTGTTTCATGTATTTATTCAAGATATGACAAAATTCCTTTTCATGATAAAACATGAGAGTATGATGGAAAGAGAGCCCTGTGAACTGAGTGCCAAGCTGTGGCAGCTCTTTACCTTTCCTTCGATTCCAATCCCGCAGTCAGCAGCCTGGATCATGCTGACATCATTTCCTCCATCACCTGACACAGCATTGGAGAAAAAAAAAAACTTTTAGCCAAAAGTTTCTTCTGCAATGTAGATGAGGTAGATGAGGTGTTAAAAGAGCAGCAGACTGGCTGTGATTGCCACCTTGTGGATACAAGAAGTACTTGATCTTATTTCCTTGTTATCTGTCTCAGTAGTGTGTGTGGTTCTGTATGAGCATGTGTGTGTGTGCCTTTCTGTCTGTGTTTAAAAGTCATTTATCCTCGGCATGCTTGCATTTTTCAGCAAACATTCTGTTCCACATTCACGAGGCTATGATTTTATTTTTATTTTTTATTTAACCTTTATTTAACCAGGCAAATCATTAAGAACAAGTTCTTATTTACAATGATGGCCTGTCAAGAGGCATAAACCTCTTGGGGGAGGGTGGGGGTGGGGGGGCTGTAAAGGAAAGAGGTTTGGTTAGTGGAAACAGGAGAATAAAGTACGGCAAAACAGCATACAGCAAGACATTACACGACAATGCGGACATACAGCAAACAACAACGGTAAGACAGGGTACATGCACGGTAAAGATGACGGCTGTACAGACATACGGTAAGACAAAAAACAAAAAACAAAAAAAAAAAAAAAACAAACAAAAAAAAAAAAAAACAAAACAAAACAAAAAAAAAAAGCGACAACCAGGCAAAACATGCAGCGGGGCACAGAAACCAGCGGAATAAGTACAACAATATAGACAAACACAGAGAATACAAAGACAGGCAGGGTTAAACAATACAAGTAAGATGCAGGGGAAACACCAACAAGGTACAAAACACCAACTTGGAATACGGTGACAACCGTAACCAGGCTATACATCTACACACTACAGTGAAGGACACAACCACAACCATACAATAAAAATGCAGGGGGGCATTTGGACACAACCATGCGGGAAGACAGGTACACAATGAGCAATGTGAAAGAACAGGCCAAGCAGGTTAACAGGCAGGATGACAAGGTAAACTTACAAGGGGATAAAAAATTTAAAAACATAGACTAGAACATGGAATGAGGAATATTTACAACATGAACAACATATTTACAGCATCACAGTGTGACCTGGGCGGCGTCAGCGGGTATAAGCGTACAACGTGAGGTGGGGGCTGAATTGGATGGCGGAAAGCAATTGCAGGTTTCAGTAAGTATGTGTGAGATGGCCTCCTTGAAGGTCGGGATAGAAATGAAGTTGTCCAGTTTTAGGTGTTTTTGCAGAGCATTCCAGTCAGTGGCAGCAGCTGATTGAAAAGATGTATGACCAAGGGAGGATCTGGATTTAGGAGTAGTTAACTGTATGTGCAGGGAGGACCGGGTGTTGTATGTGACGGGGAGTCGGTGCAGCAGACGAGACAGATAGGGGGGTGTGCGGTGAAGGAGGGTCTTGTAGATGAGAGTGAGCCAGTGAATATGGCGGCGGGTGTGAAGAGAGGGCCAGCTTACCAGTGAGTAAAGGGTACAGTGGTGGGTGATTCACACCTCTAACAGAGCAATCTGACAGCTAAGTATCTTGCTCAAAGGTACCTCAACAGTCCTCCAGCCCTGTAAACACTCACCGATGGCACAGGTTCTGTTGGCGGTGTGCTGCTGCAGGAGTCGGACAATCTGAGCCTTCTGAGTCGGCGAGCAGCGGCAGCAGACCACGGCCGGACACTGACACGCCAGCTCCACAAACTCATGCTCATAGTACCGCAAACACACCTGCCAGAACACAGACAGAGAGATACAACCATAATGAGTTGGACCACCTAGGTTCTGGGTATAATTGCATGTTTTCTTTGCGTATATACATGTCACTCCAGTTTGATTTATAGAAGAAAACGAGCTCTCTGAAACTTTGAAACTCAATCTGCTTCATACTAGCAATCATGAAACATCTGATTGCTTCCAAATAAAGGTAAAACTCTGATTTAGCTGTAACAAACTGTCAGTGATTGTACAATAATCGGTGTTTTGTGACATGAATGCGCGCAGTGCATCTAAAACTAAGGACATAAAATGGTTTCTGGCTGGTGAAAAAATCACTAATATGTTTTTGCTTCAATCCCATAAAGTCCTCGGTTGAACTCTTAAATATTAGTTTTGGCCGTGGATTACTTGTTATTCTCTCTTTGCCTGTTTGGCTGCATCCTCAGTATCATCTGCTGTGCGAGGCGATGTCACTGTGTGCTGCACTGTGTTGTAGTACCTCTAAGGAGTCTCCAGAGATGACCAGAGCACAGTCGTGTTTCCTTCTGAAGGCGTTGAGCTCCAGATGGGCCTCTCCTCTGTTTGAGACCTGATCGAGAGCCACACAACACAATTAGCCATGAAGAAACATATAGGCTGTCTTTGCTTTAATCTCACATCAAGTTAAATGTTTATTATCAGAATATCAAGAGGGTGAAGAGCGACAACGTACCGGCCTGAAGACATGGATGTCTTGGTTTCTGGAGACCAAATGGGAGCTTTTGGCAATGCACGTGGCTGTTTCAAGCTTGTCCCCCGTCAACATCCAGATCTAAACACAAAACAGCAGCATGGAGGTGGATGGATGCTGTGGCATTAAAAGCACAGGACAGTGACTGTTCTTTACCAATTCTAATGCTTTCACTAATGAGTTAAAAAAGGAATTCAGGGACTTAATAGTTCTTCTTAATGTCTTCTTGTTTTATGGATTCACAAATGCTATTCATTTCTAAAGGGTGGTGACTGTTTTCCTGCATTTTGTGCTTCTGATCACATCCCAAAACAATTACGGTTGAGCTGTGTGGGGTTTATAGTAACATCTCCCTCCAAGATAAAAAGCACACCTACAGTGTGAGGCTGCTAACAATAAAGGTTGAGCCTGGTGATTTTATGGCAGGAACCTTTCTTTTATGTTCCAGGTTTGGAACATAATAGATCCCAAACACGGAAAAGAATAAATCCCAAAATTCAGGTGCTACTTTATGATTTTTTTAAGCCCATAAGATTTCTGGAATATACAAATCTTTTAGAGTAGATTAACTTTCCACTCCACAGGTAAACTTTGAGGGAATTTCGTTGATGTTGGTGTTAATTTCCCACCACGGCAGCCTTGCTAACCTTGATGCCAGCGTTCCTGAGCAGCTCCAGCGTGGGCCGCACGTCGGCCTGTAGCTGGTCCTCGACCCCAGTCAGACAAAGCAACTCCATCTCCCTCTCCAAGCTCTCCACCACTGCTGCGACCTTCAGGGCTCGGTCATGGATACTCAGCTTGGCCTGGTTGTAGCGATTCTACATGCAGAAGTGAGACATAAGGAAACACAAAATGAGAAGAAAACAGAGGGTTTATATGGGCTGGGGCACTCAACTTACAAATTACAATATACCTGCCAATGCGAACCGAAATAAAACCTCATTGCTGTACCAGAGCTCCCACACTCACTAAGACTTCAAATTAAAGATCAAAATTAGAGCAGCAGCTGCAGCAGTGCCAGTTTTTTAACATGTGACCTTGCCAAGTAAAGCGGTTCTCGTGAAATCCATTTTATATTGCTGCTATATCAACACAAACATCCATCAGTACTGAACCTAGGATAGAGCTGCGCCATATGAATTTGAGTGCTACGTTTTAATGGCAATCAAGCAATTTCAATGCTAGCCATTCCTTTTTTCAAACTTTTTCAAGAAATATTTTAATTTTTGCAACTACTGAAGAAACTCTGCTGGACTGAGACAGACAAGCAGAAAAAAAACATATCATGCTTCAATTCAAAGATCAAAATCAAAATGCAAGAGAGTAAAGGAACAAGTATGATGAAGAACAACACTTTATAGAGAGTTGGGTGAAGAGTATGTACATGCCCAGTATGGTTCATCCATATGGAGGACTAAAAGGGACAGAATGAAATAAATAAATACATCTTTAAATAAATACTTAAAAGTGTCATTAATTAATTAAAATGGGAATTAAATAAATAAATGTGTCATTAAATAAATAAATATGTCATTAAATAAATAAATGTGTCATTAAATAAATAAATGTGTCATTAAATGTGTCATTAATTCATTAAAATACCAGTTCATTTAATGTAAAAACATATATATAATTATTTCATTATTTATTTAATTATTTCATGGACCGGTGTTGCAGTGCTTCATGAATTAATTTTATCTGTCAAACTCACCCATCAAAGTCAGTGGGCGGATCCTAACACCTGATTGGTTACCCGGCACAGCAAGCCAAGACAGATCGACTTCAGATAATCGATTGATGCAGAGCAAGTAAACATATTCTAGAGTGAAAGTTTTTAACTGTTTTGCTTAATCCAGACGCTCAGGTTGCATAACCTACAGCCGAGAGACTTTACTAAACATCAGGTAAAGCATGCTGCAAGAACTGAGGCTCTCTGCTTTGATGTGGACACACTACGCCAGCACGGGATTTTACCTGCGTCTACACCGGCAGCCACCAGGGAGAGGAGGGAGCGCAAGCGGTGCAAACGTAAACAAATGAGGGGGAAGAGAGCCGGGATCCACGCTAGGCTAGAGGCTACAGGCTACAGGCTAAAGGCTAAAGGCTACAGGCTAAAGGCTACAGGCTAAAGGCTACAGGCTAAAGGCTATAGGCTAACCCCTCCAGACCAGCAGGACCGTCGCTCTTGCTCTCTAATGTTCGCTCCCTCGACAACAAGCTGGACGAGCTACGCTTGCTAAGAGACACCCGCAGGAGAGAGACTGCTGTGTGCTTGCTTTTGCGGAGACATGGCTCCATGGAAACATCCCATCCCTGCAGGAGTAGAGCACTGAACATTGCCAGAGACCCTTCTCACCCGCTCCACAAATACTTTGAGCTGCTTCCATCAGGCAAACGGTGAAAAGCAAAACCGCTAGAATGAGCAACAGCTTCCTCCAGAAAGCTGTTAGACTTTTAAACTGCTGACTTTACCATCAGTCGGGGTTCCCAAGTGAAAAACTCTATCTCATTTTGTGTGCACTACGGCTGTATGTGTAGCTTAATGACAATAAAGCTTGATTTGATTTGATTTGATTTGATATTCTGACACACTTGGTGGCGCAACCTTTACTCGGTTCAAGCAAATGGGGGATTTGCAGGAGCAAATGTTACTGCGGTGCGCGTGCTAGATAGGTGCAGCCACAAAATGTCGAGAAGTTGCCCAGAACTACTCAGAGAAGCAGCAACTTTAACTGGAGAGGCTCTCAGCAGAACTCCCCCGGCTCCGGCAGACTTCCAGGCTTCAGACCTAAGCAATCGATTGGGCTAGATTCACGTTAGTCCCGCCCACTGACTTTGATGGGTGAGTTTGACAGATAAAATTAATTCATGAAGCACTGCAACACCGGTCCATGAAATAATTAAATAAATAATGAAATAATTATATATATGTTTTTACATTAAATGAACTGGTATTTTAATGAATTAATGACACATTTAATGACACATTTATTTATTTAATGACACATTTATTTATTTAATGACATATTTATTTATTTAATGACACATTTATTTATTTAATTCCCATTTTAATTAATTAATGACACTTTTAAGTATTTATTTAAAGATGTATTTATTTATTTCATTCTGTCCCTTTTAGTCCTCCATACATCCATACCTCAAAGTCCTGATACTGCTCCTCAGACAGAGACTTCTTGGCCACCACCAGGGTCCTCAGGCCCTCCCTGGCCATGTTCCCACACTGAGAGTAAAAAAGATTAATCTATTACAATATATATAAAGGCACATCGTGTTTTAAGGAACATTTTCAGGGAATTCTAATATTTTAAAACTTCTAACTTTCTCCAGTGCTTAATTTCAAAATTTTTGGTTCTCAGTACTGATAGCTTGGTGATATGTAGTCATGGAGGCAACTCTTCTATTTACAATGTAGTTGTGCTTAATGACATATGGCAATTTTTATTTGTTGACAATGCAGACAGGCTAAAATCAATGTGGCAGCAGAATTTATTAATTACAACGATACTGGTGAACCCACTCAAATTTATATCACAGCTATTCAAACGTTGTGTCAAAAAAAGCTAACGGCCATTTTTCCAAAAGCAATTTAAATCAAATCAAATATAGGACAGCTCATCTATTTTATTAGGGCAGCTGCTGCATAAGTACACCATGTACAGTACTGTCAATAGCAGCATATTGTCACCAAACACCAAAAGAAATCAATAGTGAATAACGTGTCCCGTGGCAAAATTCAGAGGAGCCAATAAAACAAAGGGATGGATGATGGTTTATTTTTTTATATGAAACATCAATGGGCTGCATCTATCTTGCTGATTGGTTATTGACAAGCAGAGTAACCGTAACGCCAGCTCATTTGACAGTGGGATATTATAGCCAGTAGGACATCATTAGCACCATTGTTCAAGAATATGACATACTGTAATTACCTCAACTTTATCTAGGTCACTAATTAAATCAAAAGCTGCCCCCGGTGCTAAATGACTCAATAATGCCAATATAATTATGAACATATGCACACACGACTTTCGACCACCAAGCCGGTGTTGCCGCTGCCTGTTGATCTCTTGATGAATGGCCTGATTAAAAACACGTAATTGACCTAAAATAATGACGGCTATGAGTAACTACGCTCTTTTATACATCAATCATTTCTTAGCGGTGTTTTTTTTTTTTTTTTTTTTTTAATTCACCACTTAACTCCTGATTATGAGATGTTATTCCTACGATGGGGACCTCACCTCCTCTTCCAACCAGTCATTGTACTGGACAATGCTCGCCATGGCAACGTCAGCACCCTTCATATAAAAAGTGATGTCTCCTGTAGACTCCTCCTGGATCAAATCACAGATGTACAAAACAAAAACACATGAACACATGAACTTTCCCACTACTTAAGAATCATACAGCATTTTATATCAAAGATTTTGAATGAGAATAACTTCACTCTCTGCATACAGTAACATCCATTTTACTCTGACCTAAAATAACACTAAAATCCAGGACTTGAGCTCAGTGTACATGGATCATCACAACATTTCAGTCCTGTGTTCTGAACCCAGCAACACTTCAGTGTAATTTTCATCTTTTCTCTGACCAGCAGGGGTGTGAACAGGTCATCTGCTAATTTGTGACTCATGCGAGCGCAATGGTGCTAAACATGCTCGACATTTTAGGTGGACAATCAAACCCTTGGTGTCACTTCAACCTTTGTAATATGATGCATTGCCAATAATTCACCACACTTTGGCTTGCACTGTGACTTACGTTCATGGTGTAGTAATAATGAGACATTGCCAGGATGGGATAGCAGAGAATAAACTGCGCTTTAGTCAGTTTGCTAAACCTGAAGGCTTTTTTTTTGTAAATAAATAAAAGAATGTGTAAAAAAAACTGCCTGCTTGGTGTAAAAGTGGTTTAAAGGTGCAGGACTTTGGTGTAGCAAGACTACTAACAACTTATGGCTATCATAGAAAGCCTGAGAAACATAAGGCAATGACAACAGGACCAATAAAACAAAAGGCTCAGTCAAATTGTAGCGTCAGGCTGCAGGTTATGTGGGTTAATACCCTGACGATGATGCCCATCCTTTTGCTCTCAGAGGTGAAGGGGAAGATCTGCAGGATGTAGAAGGTGAGGATTTGTCCGGAGGGAGTCTTCAGCTGCAGCGAGGTCAGGTCTCTGTTCACCAGGGTCAGGCCGACGCTCTCCGTCCACCGCACCAACGCCACCTGAGGCGCAGACACACAGAGATGCAATCACACAAACACACACACACACACACACAGATTGTCATTATCTCAAGCGCTGCTATCTTTCAGCCCTGCATTTCTTACTATTTGTTGCTTTGTATGCTGGCGTTCGAGAGATTTCAGCTGATTCCACTGCTGAACTCATTATAAATTGCTCAGGAAATGAGTGTCCTAAATGCCTAAAATATTAATACAAACAAACAGGACAGAAAACAAGGGAACACAAACTCTGGACCTCCCAGTAGAGGTCAGCTAAAAACAGTGCAGAGGGTTGTAGGACAAAACATAAGCATTTGTTCATTGTAGGTTAGAGGTCAGCTTTCTCAACATCCTGTTTCAAAGCCTCTCCCTCCCCAGTGGAGGAAGAAATCGAGCACATAAAAATTACTTGTTCATTGTATCACACACACCTGAAGGGGAATTGAACTGAATCAAACTGAAAGGCTTGTGTGTGGCCCAGATTTTTTTTCAACCTTTAACCTTCGTTTATTCAGGGAAGGATTATTGAGCATGCATCCATATTAAGCTCACAACAAATATTTATAGCTAGGTGGGACATACAGGACATGTGTTTTGCAGGGAAATTTTCAGTTTTTCAGATTCAGTTCAATCAGTAGACAGTGCAGAAGTTAAAAAAAAAATAATAAAAGAAAAGTCATACAGAGTCAGGTAAGGTACTTCACCATTCATAATTCAGAAGGACATAAACGTAATTTGCTTTGCCTGTATAATTTGTGGTTATATAGCATGTACGGTCAATAATAATAATAAAACAACAACAACAAGAGATGCACTAAAAATGATCGCCATGTAGCAGATCCTCTCTAACAAGGTTATAGTAATGAAATGGAGATTTAGACGGAAATTCCACAAAACAGTGATTTAGGTTATGTTGTAATAGCAAATATTTTTTTCAGTTTTTACCAAGTTATTTTCTTTTGAGTTGTGAGGTTTATGCACAACCTCTTCAAACAGTTAAATCCATTGAAATCCCTGAACTGCAATATATGAGATCCTTAAGAAAACGTTTTATGTCCTGTCTTGCTGCTGTGTTAAGAGGTGGAGGGAAAAGACTGTTCATAGATTTTCCTTTTAACAATGTTAAAATAATTGCAGTTTGATGACATTAGGTTATCCTTAATGCACAGTATTGATAAAACAATAGAAACTTTGAGATATTTGCAGAATAAGAGTCTAAAATAAAATTCTGTCAGTCTCCATTAAATATGAATAATAAATAGGGATATTAACAAGGGACAAAACTGACTGCAGTTACATTTTAAAACAACGTGACTACATAGACCATGATCACCTAATTTAAGTGATGTGCTGCAATGGCAAGACAAGGCATGAGAGAGCTGCCATATCTCTGGAGCTGCTGAGCTCTTCTCATTCAGCTCCAGATAAGTGTTTTTCTGTTTCTCTTTCCTCTTTTTCTCCTCAGCAGGAACTGCGGCCCCCGAGTGAGCGTTCAGCTGCACACGACTCAATTCTCAATGGGTTCATTTTCAATTTGCTCACTCAAAGGTTGTTATTATACTCTGACCTACAAATTGGAACTTCCTGCTAATACCCCATCATTTCTCCTGCTCCCCCTTTGAGCTCCGTAAAAGAGCTGCCTATATTTACTTAACACACATCTGTGTGTCATTATCCTGTGTGTGTACGTGGCTGCGCACACACACACACACACACACACACACACACACACACACACACACACACACACACACACACACACACATCAAGTGTGTACAGAGGATCTGAAACCTAGCTCTTCAATCTGTTTTATCAGCTCTCCAGGAACTATTTAGAGGTGTGTCAACTTTGATACAAACTGTAAGTGAATCATGTGTTACAGCAGTAATAGAGCTGACTGCCCGTGACTAGTTTACGACAATGGCAGACCGGTTTAAACAACTCCATCAGTCATTTCAAGAGTGTTTCAAACCCTCTAGTGATCATGTAAATCAAGATGGCAGCACTGCCTTTAAAATTAACAACACCTAAAGCATGTCATGATGAAAATGGATCCCTAATAGTTAAGCTTTCCAATAACGTCACTGGCAATATAAAGGGTGCATACTCTGAGCTGAATTTATTCTGGGATAGTTGTTCAGTTGTGCCTTGCTTTTAAGTGGTTATTATTTCCATTGCCTTCCAATTGTACCTACACCTTGTATGCTCCCTGAGACAATCTATCTAATTCACT
This sequence comes from Myripristis murdjan, assembly GCF_902150065.1. Lineage (NCBI taxonomy): Eukaryota > Metazoa > Chordata > Actinopteri > Holocentriformes > Holocentridae > Myripristis > Myripristis murdjan. The sequence continues at coordinate 9,878,061 of NC_043990.1, forward strand.
CCAATTGGAAATGATAAACACCCACTTTCTGGGACTGCGCAGCCGTTAAAGGCCACGGTCAGACGCTCCTGGCTGCTATCGCAGGGGTCAAAGGTTAGAGGAGGGCTCTGTTCACAGCGTGGCCCAGCAGCAGGTCAGGTGACCCCTGTTCGGCCCGCCGCAGCCGGCCCACTTCATCTCCTTAATGACGGCTCATTACATTAGAGAGGCTGAGCTCGGAGCCAGAGCCAGACAAACTAGCACTAACGGAGGCATGGTGGCTAGGATCTGATGCTAAGGTTAATGAGACTGGGGAGAGAGGGATGAAGGGGGGAGAGAGAGAGAAAGACAGCGTGGAAAGAAGAGGGGCAGGCAGAGAGAGTAGAGAGAGAGTGAGACAGGGAAAATGAGGCAGAATGGAGAAGAGAAAAAAAGGGCAGAGACACAACAAAGACTACGGTGAAAGGGGAAGGTGGGGGACTACATGAACGGCCACAAACCTCCCCCTCTCATCACCTCTCAGAGAAAATTAAATATTGATCAATCCAAGCAGTGTGAGACAATGGAGAGGAGAGATAGAGCGTACAGGGATATAAATAAATATATACATCAACTCAGTGGGAGGACAGACAGGCAAAACGGGAAACTGAGATTTATCTTTTGTTGGCTTTTATCTTTATTTTGATCGCAAGACTTGGCAGACGGTGCGATGCAAAGCACAAAAGTCTAACAAAGGGTTTGCAAAGCCTCTCACAACGTCATGGGTGAAAAACATGCCAATGGTGCTGAACTTTGTGTGCGTGGGGAGATTAGCTCCCCTTCAATATCTATCGGAAAACTCTTCTAACGAATAATGACAGTGACTTTCCTGATCAACAGTCTTTCCCTGTGTTCAATTCTCATCAGGGCTCTCCTTGGATTTCTCTAAAAACACGGTCTGTATTACCATTACAAAGGCCGATAAATGAAAGGCTTAGCAGCACCCTCGTAGTCATAAATGCCCAAACTCTTGGGTTACACAGAGAGACAGCGAGAGGAAGGGAAGCTGTGGGATGCCTTTGGGGTAGTTACCGTGCAGGATTCCTCCTTCAGTTGGAGCAGTAAATTATCAGGAAGCAAACACTGATGATTAAATAGCTTAACCTCTAAAAAGGAGTTCACGACCTCTGACTTCACGTTCATGAAATGGCTATTATGACAAAGTATGGTTATTTAGTATCAGCTATAAAACACTAAGAGTGGGAGGAAACACTGAAGTAATTCCTGAGTCTCAGATGCTAGATTTTCTCACCAGTACATGAATGCAGCATAATACTGCAGCTAAAAAAAAAAAAAAAAAAAAAAAACATAAATGACTAATGCTGGAAATCAAATCCAATCAAGTCATCCACAAAATTTTAGTCACAATCATTCTTATTTTTTGAGATATCTTTGTAGCAAATATGTAGATTGCAGAAAATACCATGTCTTTCTTTCAGCTTTGTAGACAAAACAAATTATTTTATGTTGGATTTCACAAGGAAAGGGACAAGTTTTTATGCTCTTCTTTTCCGGTGCTTGCTCAAGGGCACGTGGGTAGTGATGATGGGCACTGTAGATGTAACATCAGCCACCATCTAATTGAAAGTTTCAAAGGAAACTCATCTCTTTTGATAAAACCTTGGCAATACGTTTTAGTTTTGGTCAGCCTTTCTGTATAAAAGCCAACTGGCCGACTGTGATGCGTGATATCCTCATTTTTCTCTCCATTTCATCTAACAAAGCTGAGAAAGAGTTCACGGTGGTTCATATTTACCTCATCAGGGCTGGAGGCCTGGTAGGTGCGGTTGTCATCGCTGAAGTCCTGGTCGGCTTCAGCTGACTCTGTCTCTCCATTTACGCCAGCACGAGACTCGTAGACAGGCGTGACGTTGTGGCACAAGGCAATGGCCTTCACTGCTTCATGGATGCGACTGCTGACGCTCTTGCGGACCTTCGGAGCTGCTGCTTGCGACTTCCGGGACGGTGTGGCGCCGCTGCTGCTGCCATTGGATGGTTGGGAGGACGGCTATCATGGCAACAACCAGAAGTGTTAAACAAACTATGATATTTGAGTCATATTTATGACTAAATGGGTTATTTTAGTATAGCAGCAAATCAGATTTACCTGATTTAGTTTTAGAGACTAGAATTCAATTTCAGCAGGTAACAGATTAGCTAGTACTTGTACTCAAGAAATACATTAATCACTTGAATATTCGTGATCTTGATTTGGGGTGTGATGACACTTGGAAGTTACATAGTCAAAAAAAAAAAAAAAAAAAAAATCAAAGCTTGTGACTTCTCCATTTATTCAGTGACCACAGGAGCCCTGCCTGTGGTGGAGCACTAGATGAAATCGCACACTCACAGCCAATTCACTTTAACATCGCCTTTCAAACTAAATGACACAGTGAGGGGAAGCGCTGTATCACCATCTTTATCATGTCATATCAGGTTTGAGGGCCTTTTATGTCTCCCGCTCTTCTGACAACAGCCATCAATTTAACTATGTGGTGGCTAGCGTGCAGGCAGACAGCCCACTGTGCCAGCTGCGTTTGACAAGGGCTGATGTGCTCCAGTGAAGCGTGTGATTTTGGCTTATTATTAACCTTCAGTCCTGCCAGGAAGGGAGGGGAGAGGGGAAATCCTGCAAGGATGCAAGATGACAACCTTCATGAAGAGCAACTGAGGGGCGTATGGAGAGATCAATAGGTCAAGTTGTCAGACAAGTTATATTTTGTGGCCGCGACACACATGGGGCATATAAATGGATATGTGTGGTACACTGTTTTTTACAAGGACGGATACAACCAAACGGATATAACACTGCGCGTTTTTAACTTCTGGTAATTATTTTCAACAACTGGTATGCATAAACAAGATTAGATGTCCTTGCTCAAGAGCACTTCAGCACTAACTGTTGAACCAGCAACCTCTTCAGAATAAAACAACCACCACTAGTCTGCCAATCTCTCACTCAGGTATGTTTCAGTACACTGTATATTATAAGTATTCTATATTATGTCACATACAATTTAAATTATTACTCATAATTAAACTATTTAATTATTACTAATAATGTAACAAAAATAAATTGTAGAGCACAGCATACTGGGTTGCCAGTAATATGCCTGAAAATATGATACGACATAATATATTCTTTCCATTCACAACTTTAATTCTTTCCTAGCATACTGACTGTTTTTCAGCTTTAAACTGTGTGATTCTTCTTATCTTTTGTTACATAGAGTCATTATTATTATTTTTTTACCATCATCACCATCATCATCATCATCATCATATTCATCATCTTGCATTAGAAGTATTTCAAGTTGGCCTTGCTTTAAAACAGTGACCATGCATGTCAATGTGAGTGTTTATGGGCAGAAGGGCAGTGTTGACAGACTGTCCTTCACTGTGACGGCTGAGGTTTGAGTCCAGGTGAAAAGTAACAGGCATCCGTCTTACTGAAGTTTCCTTGAGTCCTCAAACTGGCTCTCTACCCTACACTGACCTCTGACCTCACCACTGAGGGTGCAAATGAACGCAGAATTGAATTAAATCTTATTTTATTCATTTATTTATTTATTTATTTATTTATTTATTTATTTATTTAATTATTTTTTTAAAATATGCTGAAATTAATTTATGACAGTACCCAACTTTCCCTGTCTGGCATGGAAACAAAACCCTATTGATGAGGATTCAGCAGCAGAAAAAGACAAACACATTGTAAGCCCACACACACACTGATATGAAAGAAGCAATAAAAACATCCGATAATAATAACAATGAAACAACTGACCAGTAAAACAGAATGTGAAGGGTTTTGTGGTTATAAACTGTAAGTGTATGCTGGTGACAGTTTAAACACACACTGCACTGTGGGAAGTGTGGGGGAGGATTGTGTGTTACATATGGATTAAGTTAGAGCTGTTACCGCAGTTAATTACAGCTGTTACATATAGATGTAGAAATAGTGGAACTATCCACAGTATACCTTGCAATTTGCTGTTGCATACATACAGTGAGGATTATAAATTTCCACAATCACTTGGTCACACCATCGCCAAAACTGTCACCATATTGCTGTATGTCTAATGTTAATATTAATCTATAATAATGTGTTACAAAAAGATAGTAAGACTCACATGGTTCAAAACACCCCCATTCACCCCCTGGCCTGCAGGACAATGTTAAATATAGGACAAACTCTTCTACTTAAGTGATACTGTGCCTACAGCCAATTTCAAATATTACATGACACCTCAGTGTAAAAAGGATGAAAGAAAAAAAAAAAACAGCAGTCTTAACACAAATCAGCTAGACTGAAGCATTGTTGCTCTGCCATGTTTTGGCTGCGAAGTGCTAGAAAGACTAGTCATTTTTCATTAGCTGGGATTACAAATAAGGGTGTGGGCAGATGGTTTCAGAGTGTCGACCAGCTGTTTGGAGCTGGCTGAGAGCGAACAATATCATTCTGTCAAGCCTCCAGCCACATCTGAGCCACCCAGTGAAGAACACACTGGCTTACAGTACAGGGAGCTGCTCGGGGACACGGCATGATGAATGAACAATATGGGCCTCTTTCCCGGAAATGTTATCCTTAGCTAAAAAACTGATTAAATAGATACATAGACAGAGGTGAGGCTGAGTAGGGAAAAAACATGGAGTAGAGCATGTATTCATCCCCCATTGAGAGCACCCATTCCCATTCCACCCAGATACAGTTACAGTAGATTCGCTTTTTCGTTATACTGCTGTCATCTGTCCACATGTCTGGTTGTTTTCCCTTTCAACAAATTCTGAATTAGTAGAAATTATTCTGTATTGCTACTGAAATGAAAATGACTGGTGGAACTGTGTAGGGATGGAATGACAAAAGGTTTTTTTAGAGACTGATACTGTTATCCACTGTCTGATATCTTCCCTCCTATGACGGGGAATACAAATCCCCAGATGAAATTTTGTAAGAACAAGAGTAGAAATGCAGGTGTACAACAGGTTGAGCCTATTGGACAAGCTCATTTTGTTTTTAAATTATTTTTTGCCATTTCTGATTTACTCAACAGTGACAGTAGAGAGACAGGACTGGCAGGGGAGAGAGAGGGATGACATTTGGTAAACAGCTCGGCACTGAACCAGGACTGTTGCTGTTAAGTTTTGTTCCTTTGCTAAAGTAACAGTTGTACCAATGACACACTTCTAGATTAACAGGTTAAAAAATGCAGAATTTCACATTCAGTCAAACATCAGCAGTAAAAATATTGATACTGGTTTTAAATCTGATATCTGCCGATATACAGTATCAGTCCATTCCTATTAGCAAATTTTCCATGGTAATTTCTGCAAGCTGTGCCCCAGAACTACCTAGATGGCGTTGTATGTCTCCATAGTGAGAATCTTAGCACAAGCCCCTTAAATAAATAAATTATGAGAAAAGATTTGGTCAGTCAGTGAGGGACACCAGCTCTCAAAAACTTAAGAGGTTAACTGGTGAAGAGGTTAAAAATCATCTGTAATCTCTTCAAATATCATTTTCTGTAAAGTCTGTTTAGGAAGTTGCTGCTATGAACACCCCTCTCAGACCCAGATGCATGTACACATTTCACCAGAAGTTTGGTAATACAGATGTTCATCAAAGTCTTGCTCAAGGAGCCTTGAACAGAAGTGACACAGTGGTAATGGTGAGTAACTAACCAGTGACCTCACTGCTGGAATCCAGTCTCTAACCTCCAGGCAGCCCCGCTGACCTATCCTTATCCTTATATATGTGGCCTAATCCAAATGTTGCATTAGACAATAAGGCAGCTCACCTGTGCGTATGACTGGACTATGTGGCTCTGTATCTCGTCCATGGTATCAGTCCCATAGGACACCGTCCCTAGGTGCAGCCGCTTGAAGATCATTTCGTTTTGCGTCAGAGTGCCTGCAGTTCACCAGTCGTAAAATAAATAAATAAATAATAAATAAATAATCACAAAACAAGTCATGAGGAAATGAAATGTCTGCATAGTTCTTTTGGAAGTTTTTTTTTTTAACATGATTATTTCTCTTAGCTGTATTCTTGTTAGTAAAATAAGGTACATGCCAAGCTCCAAATACCAGAAAAAAAGTGTCTTTGGCAGATAAATCAATACGGGCTGGTAATATTCTGAAACAATAACGCAGGAATCCACTTGTTATACAATCTTTGGTCTTTGTTTGCTCTGAAACTTTGCTGTACATCTGTTTACCTGAAGTGTATGCAGCTCAAATCAAAATGGCTCAGTATAACAGGTAGGATAATGTATGTGTATTAAAAAAGTGAAAATAATTCTTGTTAGGTCATTTATTTTGTCCATCAATCTTTAGGAGATGAGCCAAAAAAATTTCAGACTTTGGTTATTATTTTTGTGAATTCAAGAAACCACAACTGTTTTATTACTAATTATGTGGCACTTCACTTAATCAAATATCCTTTTTATGGCTCATTATTGGATACAAATCTCTTCAGGGACAAAAATACTTCAAAGATATCTTTATTATGAAGCTGCCATGAGCTCTCCGGCAGCGATGTGGTCATCTTAGGCCAAACACACACATACAAAATGCACAATGTTTGTCCTCAGAGAGCTGCCTAAAATGCGTCATGGGACCTGCAGGGTGATGTGGCTCCCTTCTCATTGACCTAATCTAATTACCCATATGGACTGCCTGTCCTCTCTAACTAACAGACAAGACACAACATCGCATGCACAAAGACTGAGTGTTCAGAAAAAAAAAAAAAAAAAAAAACTTTGAAAATGGGGGCAATGGCCTTGTTTAATGGATGTTGGTTGCCAGAATGTGTACTGATAGAGCGTAAAGCTGATTAGAGGGCATCTACCTTCCAATAACATTAGAGCCACAGGGTTAACCAATTCTAATGGATTGATTGTTTGTTCCTCTTTCCGTGTGCTTTAACTATCAACTTGGATGAATAGGCTCCAAAGCTAATCTATCCCTACCTAGATCAGCGGGGTAAGACAATGAAGCATGCTAGGACCACCATAGGAGTTTATCACCCTGATACAATGTCTGGCATTAGTAAATAACACTCATTTGTTATGAGAGAATCTGGCTGTGATAGTGAAATGAGCTGAGCTAAAGGAGGCCTGAGCGACTCCCGGAAACTCTGTGGGTTTTTGGAAATGTCACCTTTTGTCCTCTCCTGTTTTTTTTCTTTACCTAACACATCTCTATCATATGTAATCATTTTAGAGCAAACAGAACTATTTGTTACTCTATTAGGCTCTGAACTTCTCATTTCTTACCTCTGGTTGCTTCTGATAGGCCTACTGAGGGTCTAAGTATTTAAGCTAATTATGGTGCTGCAATTAGGTTAGTTAATTTGTGCGTAACGTAATGACATTTTTATGAGGTTTGCATTTAGCACTGATGAGCTATTGGCTCTCTGTGTCACCTTATCAAGTGATGTTTGTCCCTATGGTGTACAGGTTGTTTTTTTTTTTATTTTCCACTGTGTGCACTCCTACCCGTTTTGTCTGTCAGTAGATAGACCAGCCGTCCCAGCTCTTCTGGGATGGTGCTGGTTCGAACAACAGTGCCAGGGATGTTTTCATCTTTCATGATCATCCAGCCATAAGCAGATTTCCCCATGTCGAGGTTAACACGGAGGCTAATCATAGGGGAAAAAGGAGGTCAAAAAATTTTTTTAAGTATAGTAAATCTGAAATAAAAACTGGAGCTCAAGTATGCTTGTAGAGCTGGAAAAAAAGCAAATGACCAGGTAGATCTCAGTTATCTTCAAAGATTGTGTATCTCAACGTCTTTCCTATTTATTTTTAATCTATCCATTTTAAGGCCATATGCATTCCTTGGAAATACATTTTTGAAGAGAGTCACAAAGCACCAGAAAATACCTGATGGGGATGATGTACGAGAACAGCACGACGAATCGGAACAGGTTGCGGAACCAAGGACCCACAAACCCTTGCAGCGCTACCATGACAATAGACAGAACCACCTGGGCCAGGAACAGCGCTTTGGTGAGGCGGTTCAGCTCCAGGTCAAGAAGGCCGACCTGTGCGGTAAGAAGTCAGAACAGACCGGTCTTAGAAAGAGGTAAAAGGGCAGATAACATCGTGTACAAAACATGATGGTCACACCTGGATCAAATAACCTTCACAAATACTTTGGAAGACATATTTTATCCTATTCATGACCTTTGGCCATGTACTGAGTGTCAGAAAAGTAAGAAAATCAGGAAATTTTAAGTAAATTTTAAGTAAGCTTTAAGGAATTTTTTTTTTGCCCTTCTCTTTAAATTATAAACTGAAATAGCACCATCTGAAATGTCCTGCTCATCTCTTCCAAGCAGGTTAAAACAAATAAAAAAATTAAAATAAAATTTGACCACCATCTAATGAGTATGCGTTTTACTGCAGAAGCACCCAAGCAATTCATAAGTATACAATATTAGATAAAGACTGTAGTAAAGAGTCAATATTTAACACTTATTCCATTTCTGACAAGGATGCTGTATGAACTTATATTAGTGAGGACTCTTTGTTTCCCATCTGCCTCAAAAACCTTACAATTTGCCCCACAGGGAGGAAAAGAGACAACAAATGAAAGACATTCTTTGCTGCAGGCTTTTATCATGCAAACTGTGTATACGGCATAAATGAGTTTATTGATGGCGCTTTCTTGCGGCAAACCCCAAACTAAATTATTGCCGTGGAACTCCTTGAATGCAACAGAAGGTCAAAAGCCTCAAAAATAAAGCAAGTTCCCATATTGAGATGGCTCTCTTGGAGAAGAAAAAAAAAAGGTCAGAGTTTTCTTTTATTTTTCAAGTGTATCTCCCAGCCAATGGAGCATGTGGGAAAAAGATGTCAAATAAAGAAGCGCCCTTCCCCTTTCTGGCAGCAGTCACAGCAAAGCCCTGTACACAGAGGGCTTTCATCTAACGCACCACGCTTACAAAAACAGCAGAACATAACATCTCCGCTGCCTCTTATAAAGGAACTGGTCTGAAAAGGAGGGGAGGGGGCATACACATATAAAAAGCAGGAGAATTCCTCCACTGCCTAAGCCCCCACCAGCCTCATTCCCCAGAGGACTGGGAGAGCTGGGAGACCAGTGTGACTGATTTATCAGTTGCTGTTAAACTCCCAGTAGCAGAGTGCGCAGAAGGGAAGGGTGAAGGGAGCGGGCGGGTATCTCCCCACCCCGGTGCCTCACTACATGGTTCATGGTTGAGCTATTGAGAAAAATAGGGGGTTTGGGTGGATTAAAATGAAGAAAAATTAAGACAGAGAGCACAGTGCATGCCTGAAAAGCAAAGGATCCCCTTCTGCTTGAACAATGGCCAGTCTAAATTTTCCAAGGCTTGCCGAGGATCAGATGAAGTCATTATTCATTCAGTCAAGGGGGGAAAAAGGACTCAATTACCTCAACCTAAAGATGCTATCAATGAATAAAAGTGCATATTTTACTCCATTCATCCCCGAGCCATTAAAAGTGAAAGGAATGATTCGATCTGCCTGTGCGGCTTGTATTTTAGCATGTGTGTGAAATCTGATGTAGAATTGTTGCCCTGGGACATGAATATTCATTGAGTTAAACCCAAAAAACAAAAAGAATATCAGGATTTGAGTCAGAAAGTGGTGTAGCAGTGTATAGGGCTTGAGACACAGGCAAATCAAAGTCAGGAAAATTAACTGATACTGATTCCTGAGATCATGGTGAACATTTTTTCATTTTTTTCCCCCCACATTTTAACACCATGGAAAATACATCTGAAGAGTTCAGAGTATTGGAACTAGGATAAACTTCAAATAAACAATCTTTATTGAAGAACAGACTTGTCAAATGACATTGTTCTGTCTCTGTCCTCAGACAGAGGTCCGTCTAACAATATTGAGACAAAGAGTGAATCTGTGCCTGACGTCCTGTCAGATAGATCAAGTGCGGGCATTGTCCTGGCCGGTGTCACAACAGATTATATGAGGCCAAAACGTTCTTGCGACTTTAGCCGCACTGTATCGACTTTCTCCCCCAATCTCCAGTCTCCATATTGGCACTTCTGACATCATCTCCTTGAAATATTGAATTCCTCTCAGCTGTGGAGCTTACACAAAACACTGGCCCCCGCCGTTCGACTGCCCACATCAGCGTTCTTATTAAAAGACTCTGGTGTCAAAACTGTGCTGCCGCAGGAAGGGGCCATGTTGTGCTGTGGGGAGCTTTGGAACAACGGACATTTGTAGGTGATAACTTTGTGAGTAAATGTCAGTGCGCTACAGAGATAGTCTTGCACCGCAGCCAAAAACATTGCCACTGAGATCTCGCTGATGCCTGCCTCCATCAGCTGATCCATGTCTATCTATCCTGATGATCTTCCAGGTAAAATCTTATATTTAGAAGCAAATTTTCATTAATCTCCTCAATCTGGGGACAAAACGCTCAATGGGGATTCTGTGGGATTAACTTTCTGCTGAAAATGTCATTTAAATCCTCGGTTAGTTAATTTCCCTCTTGGTTAATTAGCAACTGGCGGCGACCTTTTGCATTGACAGGTTCAACTTTATCTAGAAAGTCAAGGTTAAAAAACCACCTCGCCATAGTGATTGATTAGTGATTAGAGGGAGGGCAAAGGCACGAAGGGAACTTTGAGCAGACGTTACTTTGTGAGGCATTTTACTATCTGCGGCTTTGGGACATCATCTCCACTTATGATGACTTATGATCACCTCATTATTAGTATTGTTAAGTTAACTCATGTTTGGGGATATAAGTGAATGACACCTTCACTTCTCATGCTTGAATAAGATGTAAAATAAAGGTGTCACTCTTTACATGGAACAAACTTTTCTTTCTTTTTTTTTTTTTAAGTAAAAGCAATGCAAATCAACTCAAGAGCCCAGAAAATAATAAATATTTAGGTAGCATTTAAGTGTTTTAATTAAGTATCTGTGTTGTTAGAAGAGGGGAAGTTATTTTCTGCATTTAATTGGTTGACTCCAGTAATGAGACATGATTTCTTTCTTGTTTTTTTCCCGCTTGGTCTTCACAAACTTGTTTAAAGCTTAAAGATTATGCTTTCATTCAAGGAATCTTTGAATAATAACTCTCACAAATCACAGAACATGCTTTCTTCCTACAGAAATACAAAACAGTATTCACCTTGTTCTTGGCATAGGACGTGTTCAGTACACTTCTGGTCTCTTTGCCTGTGTAGATCACCACCCCTATCACTGTGCCTGCCAAAGAGGGAGACAAGGAAAGTAATGCTGCTCATTAACTCCCCCACCCCCCACCTCACACACACACACACATACACATACACACACCCATCTTGGTCAAGTAAGATGAACTGCATGAGAAGAAACACAATAAGGCTGAGCTGAGGCAGTTCTCTCTCATTGCCACTCAACCCAACAGACAGGGCTTTAATACGCTTAGGCTCCAAGGGCCTTCAGCCATCCGATGGAAGCTCATAAAATCTGATCAATACGCCACCATCTTTATTTGCCGATTCATTAAGGTGGCCTTATTACAAAGGATTAATGAGTCATTAATATTAAATGAGCTTAATGGGACAGCAAGGGTACTAATAAACTTAAATACAGCCCGTGGAATCCCCAAAACTATAAAAGTGGCAAAAGAGGAAGTTGAGAATGAGTAGAAAAACTAAAGTAGGAAAGGAAGGTGGAGTAAGAGACAAAGAGAGAGAAAGAGAGAGATGAAAAGAAACAGAGAGCACAGGGGCCGGGGCAATATTTCAATAATGTATCGATATTGTGAGACTAGATACTGTTTGGGATTTAGGATAACATCATTTCATGATATGGCATATGTGTCATATCCTAGTTTTAAAGATTTCATCACAGGTAATGGATGCAATTTTCTTAAAGGCAGACTATGCAGTTTGAAATGGACGGGCACACCTCTTTGTTTACTGATGTGAAGGCGGAGGTGGAGGAAAGGTTTATGTCAAGATTAATAACCCATAGAATTAACTGCACACTTTTAAATGCCTGTTCTGAATCTAATGTTTTTTATGTTAAAAGTACACAAAAACACAAACAATGGAGCAAAATGCTGCTGTATTTTTTGTCCTCAGGCATTTTTAAGTTCTGTTCTTTTGAGGATTGAGTTGCATTCATCATTCTTTACCACATCATAACAAACTGGGGGGCCCTCCTCAACTGCATAGTCTGTCTTTAACTAATTAGACTGCTCTAATTGTTCTGTTATTAGCCTCTATCTGTTTGGTCATCACATTCACATCACTCATGAATGTTTATCAAAAATGTTGTGTGTAAATATTCAGTGAAAGCACTAACAATCACCCCCACAATATCCATATCGGGGTATTCAGTCGAAAAAAAAAAAAAGAGAGATTTTTTTTTTGTCTGCATCGCCCAGCCCTGGGCCAGTGGCTGTAGGACCTGAAGAGAAAGTCAATGAATTGTTCCCTTTTGACTTCGGACCACAGAAAAATTAAAGAAAGAATGTGACAAATGGTGTGTGGCACAGCGTGCTGAAAGGCTTTCATTTCAATATGCCAACATCTAATTCTCCTGTCACAGCTGGAACTGGGCTCACAGGAGAGTGGACCCATGGTGCTCCAGCCCATTTAAAACACCCAGAAAACCACTGTAGAGGCTATCAAGTGTCCAACAAGGAGAGGCTTGCAGGGGACAATGACATTCTCAAGCACAGATGATGTAAGGGGTCTAAGTCAGACTATGCGCGTGTGTGTGCATGTGTGTGTGTGTGTGTGTGCTGCTGGTCAAGGTCAGGCCGGGGTCAGAGAAACACCGCAAATCAATGCTGCGGCCATCGGTGGGAGGGCCACAAACACTCAACTGACACAAGCGTTTCTGTGGGGAATCGCTTCGCTGGAGCAAGGGAGGATTACCTCAACGGTACATTTCAGAGAGTTTCTCCAAAGTGCAGATAGCAGTTTCAGACCGATCCCCATTGTGGTTTAACGCTAGGGGTCCATTCAATCTACATATATACATTCAGTATTCTATTAATGTGTGTGACAACAGTACGCTGCAGCAGCAAAATGTGGCACCATCTGGAAAAACTGCCTATCTCAGGCCACATCCAGACTGATATGTTTTTGGTTATCAAACAGAATTTTAAATCTAAAACTATCTTTCTCCACATAAGCGTTTTCGCACTCTGTCAAGACATAATCTCCATCCATACTAACTCACCAAAAACACAAATCACATGACCATTTACATACACTGGGCATGCCTGTGCCAGTTTTAACAGGAAGGAGATTGTCAGGTACAGTGGATATGCTAAGCTAAAGGCTAGGCTTATGGAGAAATGCAGGAGATATAAGCAATCTATTTCCTTGGTGGTGATGTGGAATGTGAAGTGGTTAGCAAACAAAACGGAGGAGTGGGTCTGATTAGAAATCAGAGGACCTGCCACTGACTACTCTGTCTATATGTCTGTTTCTAAACATCACATGGTGTAACCCAGGGCATATGAAATTTGAGAAGATAAGAGCATTGTCATGGTTATGGGAAAGGAGTACCCACACATGAAGGATGAAATCACAAAAGGTATGTAGGCCTAGCTATAATATCTTGGCTTGCCATGCTTTTTCGATGCTTGTCAATGCTTTGTCTGGGTCATCGTATTAAACCACCTACCTACCCACCTGTCCACACTACTACACAAACATGGAGTATCCAAAAATCGATGTCTAAGTGGCTCAAAGACGCCGGACCAGTGTGGACGCTAAGCCCAAACGTAGTGAAAATGTATCAGTGTGGATGTGGCCTCAGTCTTGAAACGAGCACTGGCTGACAGTTTGTTCACTTACCAGATGCAACGACTGTGCTGGCCCAGAGTGTGTTCTCAATACTCAGGCTCTCGTGGATCTGAGGGTCTGTGTCCTCCTACAGGGAATATGAACCAGAGAGAAAAACATTTGTTTATTTTATGTAAGTTGAACTGTAAATATGATAGTGGAAATGAGTGTATCCAGAGTTTAAAATTTAGTTACTTTATTATTCAATTTAATACGGACTGCATGTATATCCCAGTACCCTAGTACCCTAGTACAAGTGTTGTGGGTGCAAAGTTGTGTGTGATTCCTTAATGAACATGCAGACATTTAAGCTCGTTCTCTTAGTGAGTGGAACAGAGCACAGGATAACAGTACAGATTCTCCCGTCCAACTCCTCAGTTTCTCATTCCCCTCTCTACTCACTCCACCCAGAAGCCGAGCTACTCAGAGCAGATTTGACCAATAAAACTGTCATTCAACATGCAATAAATCCAAGTACAATACTCACAGTAGACTATACCAACCAAACAATATGACATACAAAAATTAACTACGTTGTCAATATGAATGAACTAACATCCATGTCAATATTAACTCTTTCATTAGTTTGGCTGCATTGTTATTGACATTTCATTTAGTCAGCTCAGTATCTAATCTTTGCTCAAGCAGTGATATTTCTTATTCTAGTAGTTTTCAATATCACCCGGCTGCTAAAATACCTTCTGATCTCCACTCCCTTTGTGAAGGAAATGTAACATACAGCTGATTGCAAACAGGCTGCCTATTCAAATTATAGTGTGGGTTATGTTTCACACTTAATATTCAGGATGTGTTCCCTCTGTCAGTGTGACTCAAGTAGGTACAAACACTCCACTAACACTCTAACACTCTGCACTGCATCATAAGGGCAATGAATCATGGTCAGTGGAGCTCAACAACACACTCTCAGTTTTGTAAACTACGCTGATAGAAAACACATTGTCTTAGTGCAACCCAGTAGTGGAAATGAATAAAACAAGATATGTATTGCTTATTTACCTGTGCCTATTAACCATTATTTGCAATAGTTACAAATTTGTAAATGTGTTGATTTCAAAATAACACTGGTTGTTTAGATTAGCAGAATTTATTGTCCCTTAACAGTGTAATCTGTTGTGCAGGAGGAGCACAAACAAAAACATTCAGAGCCAAAAAAGCTGCTGGGTGCCACAGAGCAGCGGGCCAGAAATGAAAACTACCTGCTAGGAGGAAATACCTCAATGCTGTGAATTTATTTCTGCAATGAGCCAGCTTCTAATTATTTCTGCTGTGTGCAGCCCTGGAGCAGACATGAAAACAAAAGAACGAAAAGAACGAAAAAAGAACGAAAAAAAACTTGGAAGCAATGAATTTTGCTTTGAGACAGTGAAAGGCAACGAATGCGGCTGAACAATACTGTAAATTTCACCAAAAATCCATACAGGGGTTGACACTGATTTAGACTTTCACTTTCTGATTAAAAACAACTGTAGAGGTGCGTAAACTGATCGCAGCAAACTTTAACTTTTGTTAGCTGGGAGTGTCCTGACAAAAATGTAACAAATGTGAACAGTTTTTAGCAGACTTTTAGCAGGACATTTCAATTCTTTTGTAATGTTAAATTACACATCTGGAATAACATCATGACCATGGAGTGATGAGGTCAAAAGTGTGGGCATACACGAGAACAAAATGCATAGAAAATCTTATTTATTAGATCTTATTATTAGAATGCATTAATTATTGTAAAGGCATTAAAATGCTACATGGACTGTGTGTGCTTTAGTAGTTGCATGGGTAAATCATTATAAATTTTTTAATAACATATTATGCATTTTAAATGAGAAGATTTGATGAGGTTGTAATGAGTTTCATTAGCTTGGAAGTAGTTTGTCTTGAACAGCATTACATGGCATATTTCATATAGAGTTCTGCGCTATTTTTGTAATGTTTCACTTGAAGTTTGCATTTTTTTGTAACTCTTGAAGATATAATTTTGGTGAGGAGATTTCTGCCATGACTACCTTTGAAAAGTCTAAACCCAATGATATGTTTGTCAGCATCAGAAGCAACACTGCAGGTGTGCTCTACCGGCCAGGAGTCACAGTAAAATGAGACCATGGCTCAGACGACTCACAGCCTTCTTCACACCAGGGCTACTGTTAACGTTGGTGTTTCTAAAGGACCACATTTTCCATGAACGCCCTTGTTTGATGCTGCAAAGAAAATATTGTTACATGTCCCATTTGTGCTGGAAGGACAGCAATCTCTTCCAGCTTTAAAGTGATCAAGGAGATTTGCCACTACAGTTGCAACCAGCAGTTATTTTCATTATCAATTAATCTGTCAATTATTTTCCCAATTAGCTGCTTGTTCCATAAAATGCCCATAAAAGTGAAAATGGTGAAAAATGTTGAATTACTATTAACTTTCATAGTGGACTGAAGAAAGCAGAAAATATTTACAGTTGAGAAGCTGGAATCAGATAATTTGGAAATCTTCTCTTTATCAAAACTATCAAAATAGTTGGCGATTAATTTAATAGTTGGCGACTAATTGATTATTTGACAAATTGTTGCAGCTCAGTTTCCCACCAAATTCAACATGGTGGCACATGATGTGAAATGCAGGGTAGTGGGGCTTCTAGGCAACAGTGTTTTTTGTTTTTTTTTTCCAGTAATTATACAATCAATCCAGCATTACCCATATGCCACATTAAAATAATTTTCAGTAAAACTGAAATACATTTATAGTGTGGTTTATGCATCAAGTGATATTGTCAGCTTTGTATATATGTGTATATGTGAAGATTTCAAGTGAAGTGAAATAAAAAGAGCTTAACTAGCGAAGTATGCAGCTTGACCATGGCCAGGCTCTGCTTTGTGCCATTAATTTTCACAAGCACCTGACACTGTAGGGCCGACTACAGCAATACAGTACCTCTTTTATCAATACTTCCGCTTGATTTGGCATCGCGATAGAGGCTCCTTTTTAAAACAGTATATAGAGTGAGCGTAAATGAGATTTTCAGTGATAAATAAGCCCCCGGAGGGAGTCTTGTTTCACCCTCCTCCTTGCTTATCCCTCTCTCTTAAATTAAGACGAATGCTGAAAATGGCTTGAGTCAGGACTGCAGAGTCAAGGCTCCAGTTTCAGCTCAAATTGCCTGCCTGATATGATAATTATGATACCTAAGCACCCACATCCTGTCAATCCACTCAAACATGGGAAGAGGTGCATGAAAAATAAATGGCAGGTCGCAGAATGCTTGACCGCTCTGACATTGGCTTCATACTATCGTGTTCATAACTACTGAGGGTCTTGCTAAAAAGCACAGAAACAAAGCCGCCATATCCGTCTCAAGGAAAAAAAGGGGGAAAAGAAACCCTCATAAATAGGTAAGTTCATTTGCTGCGGGTCTGTGGGAACCCATTTTTTTTCCCATCCTGCTCAGACTAAAAGCACACGCTATGCAAAGGAAGGCCGCGGAGGATGAATGAGCGGAGGAAGTGCTCGCTCACTAAGCCTGGTGTGTGGCCAAGAGTGAAGACGGACCACAAAGCCTCCCTTTGTACTGGAGCTCTCCTCTCTGTGGGGGCTGCGCTAATCTGCTATTAATAAAAAAAAAAAAAAAAAATCACTGAGCAACGAGAAGGCATGGATGGAGCTGGAGCTGGAGCTGGGAGGACCTGCCTGTGATGTAAGAGGCATGCTTGCTAGAGATAACAAGAGGCCCGGATGGACACACAAGTCCTCATTGTTACCACTTGTCAACACATAACAGTGATACGCATCTTTCATGTCAATCTAATTTCTATGGAAAATCTGCACGCATTTAAAATCTTGCTTGAGGAGTCATAAACATGTCAGCGAGCTACTCTACCCTTGTGAAGTTTCCCTCGAAGCTGTGGATGTCCAGCTGAGGCTTCTGGGCGTAGACATAGGCGCTGATGGAGAAGAGATCCTGGGGAAAGGAGAAATGACAGATAAGGAGGGATAAAGTGTTCAGTATTGGCCAATAAAGGCAAAATTCAAACACAGGCGCCCTTACACAAGTCAACAATGATCAGGATGTTCCCCACAATTGGTGCCTTAGGTGTATTTTTTTTTTTTGTAAGCGTGTGAATATTGTATGTTTTTTTCTTTTCTTTTTTTGTGTGATGTGTGGTGTCTGAAGCTTGGTCAGTCACTTTTAAAAAAAATGGACTGCATTTCTAAAGCAATTTTCTATTCAATCGACCACTAAAACCGCTTTAAAATTTTGCCCTCACATTCACATGCGCTCACACACACTCATGGCCGAGGCTACCATGCAACATGCCAAGCTGCCCATCAGGAGCGGTTAGGCGTTCAATGTCAACATGCTCTCTATAGGAGCCGGGACTCGAACCAGGAACTTTCTTCTACCAGATGACTGCTCTACTTCTTGAGCCGCGCCGCCCCATGACAGGATTTTATGTCCTGTTGGTGGGCACTCCAGTTTAATTTTGTGGATGCTGGCTAAAAAAGTGAAAATGCATCATTCTCTAAAGGTTAATCAAACTTGACCCGGCTGTGTCAGAGATATTGAGCACAAAGCTGCTGGCCCTCAGGTTTATATTCAAAACGCTGGACCCTGGTGTCAAAATCTGGCATTCCCCCAAGGTTTCGTCCAAAACAGGCAGGCAGAGGCTCAGACATTGCGCGTAACGAATAAACGATTTTCAATTGTGAAGGATCCATTAATGAAACTAGCCCTGCAAGCGGTTCTTGCAGGGGGTTACAGGGGTTGAATTCTCATGCCTATTTTTTTGAGACAACACACTTTCACATTTTGTCCGGGTGCTGCTACAACCCTTGCTCTATTTACTATAGGATGCTTTCAATGTTTACTTTCTATAAATTGAGGCTCATTCTAGTGTTGCATTCATTTTAAGCCGCTTTGGATAAAGACTGTCAGCTACATGCCTCTGAGCCATCCAAACAAGTGAGATTGCAGCTATGACCTGTCAAGCATCTAAGACCAGCCTTTTTCACCATGTGGAACAAAATTGATTGTAAACATTAAATTATTCAGGCAGGCAGGCAGCCTCTGCAGCGGCCAGGCAACCCTCAGTCATGCTCAGATAGTGTTATCCTGGTGAGAACATGGGCAGAGCGGTTAAGGAGGAGCAGGGCAGATTATTTTACTCAGCCCCCAATGGAGAGTAAGGTTGCTCCAGCCTTTTACAGATGAACGCACTGAGATACAGAGGAATAATATCACCTTCAGAGACATGAACATGGCTGCTTAAGTTGGACACTGAAACTGACTAGATTTCTTTAGAGATGGAGAGCTGATAGTGAAGGAGTGGAGTAAAAATCTACTTAAGTAAAAGTAAGAGGTAACTCATTAGAAATGTACTCAAGGTAAAAGTTACTGAGTTACTTTTTCGATGTGATCTTTACCAATAAATTTCTAAAAAGGACGAGAGCACAAAGTTCAAACTAGATTATTTTAACTGCAAATTTTGGAAATTTCAAAAAAGTGCACCGCAAAATTAAAGACAGATTACTCCTCTAAATTCTGCTACCTGACCATTTACTGTGAGAGGCCACAAAATCTGTCAACTTATGAACGTCTAGTTTCTGATGCATGCAGAATTTGTACTCTGTGGTGGATGTGATTTAAAAGGTATCAAAATGCAATACTTCAGCAAAAATTCAATTGGGTAAAAGTAAAATTAGTTTTAAAAATACTCAA
This sequence comes from Myripristis murdjan, assembly GCF_902150065.1. Lineage (NCBI taxonomy): Eukaryota > Metazoa > Chordata > Actinopteri > Holocentriformes > Holocentridae > Myripristis > Myripristis murdjan. Next base: position 9,897,611 of record NC_043990.1, read on the forward strand.
AAAGGTAGAAGTACACAAAAAGCAACTTAATTAGAGTAACATGAGTTAATGTAATTAGTTACTTTCACCCCTGCTAAAGCCTCGAGTTATATGCTACTTGGTTTCTTTTATATTTGACACAGTTATGATGCTCTATGTCAAAAATAAAATTTCCTGACTTTTCCATGACCTTCCATGACCAAAGGCTTTAATTTACATAACATCTATGAACTTAAAATAAAGTTTGTTTTTCTTTTACCAATATTTTAAACACACTTTAAATTCAGCTGCCTTTTAAATGTTTATTTTTCTGTTGTATTCTGCAGGGGAAGTTCACATCATGTGAACAAAACAGGAAATATGTTTGCGATTAAATGATTATGTTTGGTGAGTAACTGGTTACTTTTTTCTATTTTACTTGAGGCAGACAAAATTCCATGATATTTCATGACTTGTCCCAAGAATGTATTAAATTCCCTAACTTTTAAAAAGGAGACTTTTTAAAAATAAATCTTAAACTTTCCAGAAAGTTAAGGATGACTGGCGAGTACCCTGTATCATCCCAGACATCATGGAACATGACTCAGTGCAAGTTTTTGATACTGATAAAAGCAATAACACCAAACACTGACTTTTTGTATGGAAATCATATAAAACGACATAAGGTTATCATTATACACAGATATAACTATATCAATCCAGCACATCGCTGTATACTAGAGACAGAGAGACCTTCTAGCTTTGCATAAATCCAAATTCCTGAGTGAAAGAACTTCTGATAATGATTTTGAGTATTCAGCGTATTCAACGGTACGATCCACGAATTAGAATAAACTATAAACTTCGGCTAGTACTGTTATTTGAGCTCCTATGTCAAAAATGAAACACACTCCACTGTTCAATATAGAAATCTAACATCTGTCTAAGTTTGAAAACAATGACAGAGGAACATCAAACGAATTTACTTTGATTCCTAACATAGAAATTTTCTAATATAAATACCCAGTTTAACAAGGTACCAGCTGTTGAACTGGTCTGGTGCATCCTGAGGTGAAAGGTTGACAGCATGATGACGACATGGTTTGAATAATGACTAAAAGGAAGACAAACTTTACCATCCTCAAGCCTCTAGAAACCCAATATGGATGGTCGAGCTCAATCATCAAATGACTCGCTGAAACTTTAATTCTGTGATCACATTAACTGGCAACAAAAAAAGACATCAATTCGACTTAAATCTTAAGTGTTGAGTATCACCTCCAGTTAAAGGAAACTGCTGTCAGGTCTAGATTGTTCCTGCTGTCTGTCACTGGTGATTAGGTTTCCATTACAGCACAGAACAACCTGATGAGCAATGCCTTTAGTGATAACAGAACACTAATTCACTTGTTTCACTTGGTCGTAACTTATCCATACCCCTAGAGCTGGCAGCCGCTGCGTACAGCTGACGGCAACTTTCAGCTTCCAGTCTGTTTCTCCGTCCAGCTGATCCGTTCTGATGAAACATGCACCTGGAAAAAAAGCACAGACAGAAAAAAAGAGGTTTGTATGTCCGTTAAATGTTTTACACTGTCTGACTGCACTGAGGCTGAGGTCATGCTGTCTCTTCTAGGAGTGTAACGATTTTGTACTGCAACCGAAAAAACACGACTGTGCAGCCTTGGTTCACTGACCTGTACTGCTGTTTTTTTGTTTTTTTTCTCACCACAGTTCTGCAGTTCCTACACTTAAAGTTTGTTAAAGTAAAGTTTTGTTTTTTGATTTGCACAATGCAAAATTACCAGAAACACATTCATAATGTAGAACATTCAATGCTGTTTTTGATTCATCCTAATTTTTGGACCTAATCACTCACTTCCTGTTGTTATTACACAAACTTTCCAGAAACCTGAGTGAGGCAAAAGCCACATTCAGGTTTTTTTCTGTTGAATTGTTGATGTATGTTTAAATTAAAAAGAAATGATTTGAATTGTGAATCAGTTCAATTTGTTTCATGCAAAACTGACATACAAACCAAACTGTGGCCTGAAAACTGAAGTTGACACCAATTCATGAAAATGGTGGCCAATGTCACAGACAAATCCCTGTGCATTTAACGATTTTTTTGGCATTTCTGCTTGGTTCAACAGTTACAGCCGAGAGAGATAAGAAAAAGAGGGAAAGAGAGGGGATGACATGCAGCAAGGGCCTGGACTCGAACCCAGGCTGCTGCGGTACAGACCCAGCCCTGGCACGTGGTATGTGCTCCGCCAGTTGAGCCCTTTATCCCTGTACGTTTCTTTTGCTTCACACAGTTATTCTAATTATATAATAAATCACCTTAGATGTCTCAGAAATGACAGGGGCAGCCAGATAGGTGTTGCATTAACTGAATACAAATTGAGCAAATGTATTTTCTCTGGACTGATACGCTGATAGTCATGTGAGAAAACGATGGGCTGTCAATCTTTTTACACGTCAGGTCTACATTTTAATTTAAACCATCCAAACTTTTTTTCAGACTGCAGGGAACTCAGACATCTGTTAAACGTGTAGCAGATTATGAGCCTGGCTAAATGTCCATCCTTTTTCAACATCACCACTCCTTTATTTTTGTACCCAATTTCCTGTCAGGGATCAATAAAGTACTTCTGAATCTGACTGTATTCCAATCGCAGGCAAAACATATCGTATATGACATTCAATAGTTTCATCCTTTTCCGTCTGGGCACCCTTAAGTATACCATATCACATTCTTCAATATGCACATTACTATATGAGACATAATCAAGACATGTGCTGATCGTAAAAAACGATGTTGCTGTGATTAAATGAAGTATGCTTTTAAGTAGAGCAATGCACAGTACAGAGCTTCTGTGGCCCTTGCCGACGCCACAAGGCCCAATAAACGCTCAGCTGCCGTGACCTGTATTGATCTGAGGTAATATTACATATGAAACTGATGGATGAGAGCAACTATTTGACATAGAGGGTAAAGGCCAGCTATAAACGGTCCCTGGAGGCTTGAGTATGATGGAAAACATTACCACGAGGAGGATGATTCATGCTTTCCTTCTGCTGCAATGGCAGCTCTAGCCCTCACATAACACCACTGAGACATGTGTTTGTGAGAGTGTGTGCATGTGTGAAAGAAAAGAGTATGAGTGTATGTGTGTGTGAAAACAGTGAGATGAATGTGTATGTGTGAGGCATAAAGTCATCAACAGCACCCTGCCAAGCATATTGGCACATCAGAGATTGATGGAAATGGTGTCCTCAGAACATTTCCTCCCGATGCCCCTTAGAAAAGAGCCAGGATCTGACGCGGCTCATTGATTAATTGGAATTTACATCATAAGTCACTGGGAGACTGTGATATAAATCATATGAATCACAGGCTGCCTTGATCAGATGATGTCAAGGGGACGGGAAGTGTGTGGGGGGAAAAAAAGTCATATTTCTCACCTAACTTAGCTTGACACAGTCCGTTACTGGCCCTCAGGAGAGACAAAGCCATCGCTTGGTGTAGCATTTTGTTCATTTTCTAAATCATGCCAATCAAACTAAAGATTGCACTGCTGTGGGCCTTGTGTCAATGTATTCTGTCTACAAGTATACAAGCAGAGGGGTTGTCTCATGAGACAACTGATCTTCCTATGCTTTTCAAGGTGTTTTTTTTTTTTTTTTTTTTGTCTCTCTTAACCTCTGTTTATCCCGTGAAAGGTTTTGCTGATTGTGCATGCTCTTTTTTCCAGCACAGCCCCACTTCACATTCACACAGTTACAACAAAATATTTTCTCCGCTCACCATTTTTCTCTGTTGTTCTCAGGAAGATCATGTCCGCTGGAATCCTTTGGTTCTACAAAAGGAATAATAAAAAAAAAAGAGCACAAATGGTGGGTTGTTATTGAGCATGGTGGCTGAGGCTCTTTGAATCTTCCTGAATAATTGAACAAGGTCACTGCCTTGACCAAGAGGTGAAGGAGAACCAGTTCTGTCAAGTCTATCCAACAGTAATGGAAATTTAACGTGCCCACTTGCCAAAAGGAGCTAGATTTCACCTTGAGCTGAGCTGAAACTCAAGATCACAATTCCAACAGGTGAGGGGGATTTTCATCGTGCCAAAAGTGTATTCTCAGTATTCACAGCAAGAGCACAAGCACTCAAATAACAGTGTGCTGTGCATTTCAATTCACTTTTTGTTGTCTTTATTTCCCAGATTTTGTCCACCTTGATGCGGACTGTTAATTACCTAAAATAACACTTTTTGGTTGCCATGCAGGTAGGGAGAAGAATTGTAGCTGATGTATGCAAGTCGAGACAAAGGTAAAATGAAAATGCAATTCAGAAAACTGACAGAACTATCAAGCTATGTTTTTTTTAAAGGAAGATTCCACCCTAAAACACATTAACACTGTTTAAAAACAGGGATTGGTGACTTGCATTGTTAAATTAAATAAATTAAACACCACTGTAGCTCCCTTTTGGTTAGTTACCACACAATATGAAAAATACAATGTCAAATAACAGCATGGCACCAGAAATGCAATGTAAATAGTCAACCTAGGGTTTTTAAACAGTTTTAATGTTTAACAGCTATACAGTGGAATTTTCCTTTAAGAGAGAGATATAATACTTTTCATGTGAACTCGAACTCAAAGACAATTAAAGATGGATGAAGGGCTAGTGAGGTAGTGCTTCTTATTCTTTATTGAAAAAGATTTTGCAGTGCAGCCATTCACTTCGCTGATGAACTCTCTTGAAGATGGATGAAGGCAAGATATAGCCATTTGGACAGGATAGTTAACATTTATATTAGGAAAGTCTGGCCTGTGCCCAAAAGTGGTCCCTTCTAAATCTTGGCAAGCTAAGTCATTTACTGAAAATAATAAAGGTTCACCTTTTCAACAATGATCAGGTCTCCCACTTGTATGTCAGAGCTCTTCACCTGAATTTTACCTGTGGAGAAAAACAGATTTTGTGAGGAAAAAATGTCCACTGACCACTGTCAACTACATGTAATCCTAAATTTACTGAGCAGGCACATTCAAAATAGACTGACAACTCCTTAAGATGTGCTCTGAATTTTTAAAAGCGGTGAAATAAAATGCACTTATTGATTTCTGGTCCTTGAAAATGATGCTGACTTCAGACCACAACTGTGTTTTTCCTACTTCTCTTCTCTTCTCTTTCTCCCTCAATTTCTGAGGGTTTGATTACCTTGGCCAAGCAAATGTAATACCCCTGTGTTTGGTCTCTCTCTGGTCTGAGGCACAGGCAAAAATATTGGGACACAGGGTCACTCTCACTTATATCATCTCAAAACCCTCCAAGTCCCTGCTTCATGTAGTGTGCACACAGCAAGCACACCCAACTGTGTACATGTGCACACTCCCTCACACACACACACACACACAAAGGGTGTGAAAGTTACATCCTCCAACCACGGTCACAGATACCACACAGGGGGATTTACCACACGTTCAACAAAGGAATAGATCTTAGATCATACAGTCTTGAGAAATTGGAGAAAAAAAAATCAATGCAATTACAGCGAGAAGAGTGACCTTTGTTACAAGTGTAGATCCAGTGGAGTGTCGTCCCTTAATTGCATGGGAGATCTTGACTATACACTGAAATATCCGTTACCATAATGTCAGCAATCGGTTACAGGCAAGAGGAAGAATAGGGATAGATTTGTTTTCACCCACTCCACCTCCCCATCCCCCCGCTAACCTCGCACTGTGAGCTTGCTGTAAAGTTGAGAGTTCATCTCCTTATCCCGCTGGTAGCGCCGCACTTCGTCAACAGCCTCTCGCACCATTGTGACCGCTAACACAAAACCCTGAGTGACAAAGAAAACCACATTAAGATAATATACAGAAAAACACACCACAAAAGGACACTTTGTACGATGCAAACAAAAATTTGATTTTTTTTTTTTTTTTTTTTTTTTTTGAGAGCTAGTAGAATACAAAACAAATCACTGATCATCTAAAGGGACAGGGTGACTGCAAAATACGTTAATAAATATACTGGTGGAGAATAAAATAATTTGTAATATTCTAATTATTTATCAGCTCATTATTTATCAGTTCGTACAGACTGTCTTCTCACTGGGCTTGGGCCAATATCCAAAAATATAGAATAATTGAGATATTGTGCTCTCAAAATATTGTAATATTACATTTGGGTACTGCCTGAGCCTATTCATAGCTTCCATACAGAAATCAAAATCAAAAGTCAAAATAATGATGCACTAATCCACAAAGGATGACTTTAGAGGGCATCAGGTTACAACATCATTCACTAAAAACCTTGTCTAACTATTACAGGCTTCAATGTGTGAATGCAGATATGTCAGATTAAACCAACACTTCCCATCACAAAGTAGGCATTTTTGTTCTTGAATTCAAGACTCCCTTGTGCCCTTGCCCTCCAAACAAAACAAAGTTATCTCAAAATATTAGACTTTAACTCAATTTCCCTCAAAAACACAAAAATGTACAGTCTGACATTTAGAAATGGTAATTCAATCATATTGGGGCAAATGAGAATAGTTTCCATAATGCAAACAGCTCTAGACCCCAAATTATCCCAAACTGCTACAAATCAATTACAGAGTAACCACAAAGAGCGCATTTACCAGAGGTGCCCAGTATGTGTACAAATAGCCGATTTTCAGCGATGGCACAAATTGGGAACAGGCCACCACCAGAAAGTAGAGGTTCAGGAAGAACTTGAACTGCTGGTACAGAACCTGAGAGGGGAAAGGAGGCAAGGATTCCACAAGGTGAGTGAATATGTCAGCGAGGTGAGACAAAGACGACGACAGCTGCCAAAGAAGACAAGCGGAACGCAGCCAGCAGTCATAACAAGACAGCAAGCGGGATGGGTTACATGGTCCAAGGTGGAAAAAGATACAACTTAACTTTACATTAACTTAATGGGAACTCGGGCACTTTCTGAACTTCTGTTTCGAGTGACGTTCAGGGTACAGATTTCATGTGACTTGGTAACTTAATGTGTAGGGGGGTGGTTACAGTATTTCCTGAGCGAAGAGTGAGGCCACAAGACACTCACGGCTGCTGATCAACACAATAAAGAATGAAGCAGGAGAACAAGCCCGTTCTCTTGAGAGAACACGGCTGAATTTGACTCGATCAGATATTGTTTCAGGCTGAATTTACAAGACTGAGATCGCACATACAAAAGTGCCACCTGTGATGTGCTGAGGACCCTTCACTAACAGACTATCAAGTCATTTGTTGATGATTAAATTAAGTGACTTTTCCACTATCTAAGAGACCTTTAGTACAAAGCAACACGCTATTCACCTAAGGTCAAATTTTGACTAATGTTTGCAATAATGAGAGCCTAGCATCTAGTCACAGATTATCAGAGACAATAGGATCAATGGACGATGCTCTGTAGTTAATGAACCTCCTGACCTTTAGGGAAAAATGCGCACTGCTAAGCTCAATTTGTGTGTATTTAATAATTCAAAGTGGAGGGAGAAAAACAGAGGCGTTTGGCTCATTATCAATGTGAATATCTATGTCTCTAAGAGACAGTTGACATTTTATGGCTTGTGCGAAAAAATGTGCCTCTTAATCACAGAGCCAATTGCTTTTTAATAAGTAACTCTGATGGATCTCTAATGTCCCCTGCAGAGTAAACCTTCACCTTAATGACAGAGCAGCAGTTAGGACACTTCCAGTGCATGCTACTGTACTCTGAATACTATTAATCTGTGATAACAACACACTTCAAGTGGAGGGATGAATTGCCACTGTAGGTCATATGAAAGATAATGACAGTAGAAACATATAGAGCATTAAATATACAGTTTGAAATGTGCATTCAGTTAAAATTAGGCAGGATATTTAGCTTGACACGTGCTAAAAATCGAATCCACTCTTGGAAAGCCAGCTCACCCCAGGCACAAAAGTGAAGATGTTGTACTTCTGGTTTTTAATGGCGTTCCTGGGGTACTTCTCTTCACATTTCTCGGGGCAGCCCAGCCACACCGTCCTGGCCTTCAGCTCCTTCTTCCTCCGACACGTATGGGCCAGGCAATCGCAGCAGCTGAGAGGGGGACACGTTGGACACGAAGGGTGCAGGGTAAAAAAAAAATGAGCAGTAGCTGTTAGCCAAATGCTTTTAAATCTGCCTGCCCTATCAGGCACTTCCTGTTCTGTTCTAAAAACATGTTATCTGGTAAAATAGAGAAATATAAAAGTAGTATTCAACTTTAAAATGCCTTAAAAACTAAAGCATTAAATTTGGTTTGTGAATTATGGTAACTGCCAAGCGCTGTGGCCTCCCAATGTCTTTTTTCCATGATAGTGTCACAAGGCTTACAAAGAGGGATTAGACTGAATACATGAATGAAGGCACTCAAGTAACAAAAGACATCTTGAATTAAAATTATAATAAACTAGAGGTCACATTTTCAACAGATACAGGGATCTCTGTCTCAGTCAAACTGCGGGCTTGACCTCGGTCTGCTCATGTTTTAGAGAATCATGACCAATGAGCTGCACAGCCCGCACCGTCCCACAATACCTAGTTATTTATATCCCTGGTCTTGTCAGTGTTAATTAGAACTTCAAGGCCCCTTTTGACAAAATTTTATAAGGAAGCACTTTCCCTCTAGCACTTTAAATGATCTGAAAAGGTTAGCAGCTCTCCAGGAGGGAATTCCCATGGCAATGCTGTGGGAGTCAGACACTTGCAGAGCTGAGTGAGCCAGTTAACCTCAAGAGCCAAACATACTGTATGAAGAGCCTGTTTTGTTGGCACAAGGTGCTGCACATTTGTCTGTGTATTTATTAGTTCATCTCCCTAAAACTAATCAGCACCATTGCTGCAATACAAAGAGCATCCTTTTCTCTATGCATGTGTTATTGTTTTGTTGTTATTGTTATCATGAGATGGTTCTAACAAGAGATGAGAAGGTTAGAGAGGTATTTCAGTGAACTCTTTCAAAAAAGTATTTGACATTCTGTCAAGCTGCTAATGGCTAAGTTGAAGATTATCTAGTATATCTCCATGAAATGCAAACAGTCTAGTGTGGGGGGAAATTACAATCAGAGCAGCTTGATGTGAGCATGACCTGAACTGGCACCTGGGGGAACAAGGGGAGAGTGTCAGTGTATACCGTCATGCTGATCGCCTTGGCTTTTCCACTTTTTAAGCAAGTTGGCAAAACATAAAACAAAATAAATCAACCTTGGTAAAAAGTCTTGTTTGTATTGGCCTTGATGTTCTCGGTCTCTACGCGCCCCGAGTCCAGATTCATAAGAGCGATTATTTGCGCAAATGAATGCTATTCAAATAATATGCCATTTGAATAGGCAGGGCTTATTCAGTGTGAATTATTTGTGTTTTATAATCCGACGCTAAACACACATAAAATTACTGGAAAGCATCAAACTGGTCAGCTGTGAAAAATCCGATTTGTTCATTAGTGGGGGGAAAAAATCAATATGCAGCTTGAACTGGAAATGCACAGCTAATAACAAAATGACAATGAAAACAGAATATTCTATGGAACTCATCTTCGATTAAAAGTTGCTTTTTGGGCACTGAAATAATGTACAAACATTTGTTTACAAATGTTATTACACTTCATTGTGCAGGCATAAACAAATATTCCTTTCTCACATGCAACGGACATTTTTAGAGGGCAAAACCTGTCAAATTAATCATTAGCTGGATAAACCTCCCGATTGTGTTTGACCTGAAAATCTTTTTGGACTGATGGTGCGCATCGAGGAACTCGACCAAAAAGCACGCCCTCATCCTCTCTTTGCACTTCATGCACAACTACCGGTGCGTTTGAAATCCAAACTGATAATTGGCATACTTACTGACAGTATACACTACACACGCACACACATTTACAGATTGACAATACACAACTTTCAGCTTGCATTAAAGGTTTGAATGGAAGTGTGCTGACTCTAATCTAAAGGTATAAAATGAGGTTACTTTGCAGAGCTGTGCAGTAATTTCTAAGACTGAAAGCATTATGCAACTGTGTATTTTTCTCTGGAAACACCTGAGGTGGCAACCACACTTTGACTATATGCTGAACATTAGTTTTCCACTGAAACTGCAGATAATGCAACTGTGGAAACTGATACCACTTTCCTTTTTTGCCATCTTCTTGTGCTTTTTTAAAGGTCAAAGTTGTGGAATTTATCTATATTTTCACAACATGTATAAATGTTGTCTGTAGTCTGCCTCCAAGCAAGTTTCACTGAGGAATATGATTCCTGCTTGTGATTTGGGGGTGACAGATGATTAGCTTGAATTGTTTTTTCACTGTCTTTTCTGTCCTCCATACACTGGGAGGCACAACCTCCTGGGTTTGAATGCCGCTGGGATTGTGACTGGCTCAAGAAACAGCAACTCTCTTGAGAATTTCTGATTTTGTTCACTAGACAGTGGCTTCAGCCAAACGTTTCCCTAGGGCCAAAACAGAGCTAAAACACAGCAAAAATAAATAAACAAGCTGAGCTACATGACACATCGTGCAGGCCCGTTTTGAGAAATGACAACACAAAATCTAAGCAATAATAAAATGTCCGACACACACCTGCCACAGAGGACCTTCCACCCTCCCAGGAGGAACCAGCCGAGGCCTCTCTGCCTCTGGTTGACCCGGGCCCTGGGCAGCGTCTGGTAGTCGCTCTCATCGTTCTCAAAGCCTTCCTCTGACATCATCAAAGGCATTTCATCCAGGTTGGAGGGCTCATCTTCTAGGGAGTATCTGTGGGGACACAGTACACTGAGTTCAACAGGAAAACTGAGCTCAACAACATGGCAAACAGTTTGGAATTGTGAGAGCTGCTGCTGGCGGTTCTGATCGTTTTTTAACAACTTTTTTCCTGCCATTTATGAGGGTGAAGATACAAATTCAGATACAGATTCTTCCACTTCACAAAAGAAACTGCTTGGTGTAAAGAAAAAAAAAACAAATAAAATGATTTTCATTTTTATTATTTCAAATGTTATGTCATGGTATTTCTTTGAATTGAATTGAGATGACAGAAGCCGTGGAAAAAAAGATCTCTGTAGACAAAGTGTCTAGAGTTTTACATTCTCTGTAAAATTGTAGACACTTTTTAAGAATCTGAGGAAAAGCTTTATTTTTTCCAAGTTCATCATACCTTTAATCTACATGGACCTTGAATTGTGCATGTTTGAGATACAGGCTGAGTGGCCAAAGCCTGGCAAATCTGAACATTTCTAAGGCGTCTGACAGTCAAGAATGAAAGAATGTTCTTCATAGCACAAGATGTGGCAAATCTATTAAGTGGGAGTGAAAGACTAAAGAAAAGCCTTGTCTAAAGCTAGTTAGAGCAGCTGGCTCCGTTCCTCTATCAGTAAGTACTGTAGAGTACACCTCCCATTCACATCACTAAGCCATTTTTAAAGAAACACTGGAAACACTCTTGAGGAGCACATAATGTCTTATTCATGAGGCCCTTCTGAGAAATCAAGAAAGTCTGTAGCTAACAGCACGGCCTCACAATATTGGCTAAATCACTATAAAAAACAGATGAGTAACAAGGATTATGTTCAGTGTGGTTTGCTTTATTTGCACAGTGCAAAGATATAGAAGTGAAGTGATAAAATACTGTATTTTGACTGAAACAGAAAGAAGAGACACAAATAAAGCAAACTGCACTAGATGTACCCTTGATTTTCATTTGTTTGTTTTAGCCAAAATTGTGATTCATTATAAAGTGTTTTCCCCTCAAAACAAACCAAAAAATAAACCAAACCACCACAAAACTGCAGATGACAAGCAAAGAGACACCTGAACTAGATAATACAAGAAAATTATTTTCTAATACTACCATGATCTATGACAGTCCTCTATTGCAATGCAGCTGAATGTGATAGGTGGCACACTGTAAACCCAAACCACAATGAGGAGCAAAGGGAATATCAGGTTCACTATAAGAGCTGCTCCCCTGGTTACTGTAAAGTCAAGGCCATTTTCCACTCTGCATGCATGCAGCTTAGAATATACCATTCTGTACCTGCTGTAAAGGAAATCATATACACACCACACAGACTGTTTCTGCATGCCTAAGTATCTTTTACAAAAACTCAGGCACCCTACATGCTCCAGAGTGTGACTGGTAATGCTGCAACCAAGCAGTCATTTCAAAGTGTGGTAGCTCAGACACAGCTTATGTGCACTTGGACCAAATGTAGTAAATACAAAGAAAAAAAAAGAATAATCTATTTTAGGTAAATAATAAGCAATCTCATTCTGACAATCTTGGATTAACAGCAAATTATCTCGGCATGATTTACCCTTGGCTAAAGTTTTCAAATGTATCATAATCAGCCAGAGGTGATATGGAGAACTTGCTGTTTGTTTTGCTGAGCAACTCAAAACAACTCCATATTCAAGTGCTGTTGCGAATATAACAATTATGAGTTGGGCGCACAAGAGGCCCAACTACAAGGTAAACACAATGAAGAAAATGGGTGTTTTCTATAACACCAAAGTTGTTGTTTAGGGGGCACAGAAGCTGTATCACCAACTGCTGTTAAAGGTGACAGGCGTGAATATGTTCTGTACAAGGAGCACATGAACGCAGCATAACTAAGGCAGCTGTTTTGGTATGTATACTAATCATTTTTGCTTTATTCAATCAATTTCTGATTCAGTGCAGGCACATACTGACCTGTTGATTTTCTAAAACACAAGCCACTGTGCCATGCAATTACAAAGCCCTATTTCAGCAGTCACAGGACAGCATGTTGACCACTAATGTAAACCAGCCAATTACTTCAATTTACAGCTGGCCGGCTGCCTGCGTCCCTATTAATCACACTATTGTAGAGTGTAAGCCCGCCATTAGCCAAAGCCTGATAGTCTGGTGTGTGCAAAATAGGTCTTTCAGGTCTGTCCCAAGGCAGACTTCAGTATTCAGTATTCTGAGATTACCCTTTTGGTTAAAAAAAAACAAAAAAAAAACTAATGAGAAACCACTTCAAGATGTTACAATTTAAAAAAAAAACAAAAAACAAAAAACAAAAAAAATTCAGCACTGACAAATCTGGAATAAAGAAAATTTGAACGTGTCTGTGTTGATTCACTTGATCCAGCACAATGCCAGATTATAGAGTCACTAGCCTTTAAAATTAACATTCATATTTGATCGTTTCCAATAGAAAACATATAAATTAGTGTTTGCTAAGACCTTTTCAGACCAAAATACGAGTGCCACAAATTAACAGTATCCAAACTGGAGTCCCAATGAGGTGGACTGACCTCTTCAACTAACATGAACCTGATTTTAGAAAAATTAAATTCATCTGTTTCCAAAAACAATGAGTGAAATGAGATAAATGAGTGCTGATCATGTTTTCTCATATTATCATATCACTCAGGATACAGTACCTATACAAGTAATTCTTGTTTATGTGTAGCCTAACGTGAGAGTCAGACATTGCAGGTTATTTATTGCGTTTGCAAAGACAAATAACAAAACCAAAAGAATATTTGTTGACTGTTTGAGAGTAATGAATAGAAAAAGGTTTGATCACAAATTGAAAAATGCCAACTGACAACATCCCAGTTTTAAATGTAAAAAGGTGCACGAGAGAGTAAATTCAGGACTCAAGCATACTTCTCTCCAATATAAGCATACTGACAGTAAATGCACAGAGGTGTCTGCATCACTCGCAGATGATGCACAGAAGTGAGCGACTGGCAGGTTGTTGCCATGTAAATGTTAACAGGCAGAAAAGTCATCCAGCTGTACATGAATGAGTGTCTTGTACCAGCAAAAAAACGACATGTGACATAAGAGCAAGCCTAAAACTAGCGTCAGGGGGATTATGACCTTAAGACCAACCATTCACAGAAGTCCTCACTGGTGCAGCCCTAAAGAGCAGCTCATCACGCCAAAGCAGAAGCCATGCGACCTGACGTATCTGCTGACACCGCCTGCAAATTTCAGGAGGTGAGCAGTTACACTGTCATCCTGTAGGAACCACTGACTGTCAGTTATGAAAACAACCTGTTATCTACCCTTGTACCATGAGTGTCAGTATGAACTCTTCTCCAATTACGCCAGTTTGTGGTTCTATGACTCTGATTCTGGCTACACAGTTACAGGATTTAGTGTCATGTGATAAAGGACGGGTTTCCAATAGAGACTATCACAGTGTCAGACACTTCAAACTGAACCTGCAAACTACAACTGTAACTTATTAAAAGTGCTTGATTTTACACAAGTGCCCTTTTTACTGGCTTCTCCTGTGGTTGGTTGTGAGTGTGCAGAGGACAAGTGAGGATCATTTTCTTAGCATACATCCCTGCAGGCAGTTTTACACAACCACTCCTGAATAACCTGTAGTAAACACCAAACCAGGAAAAGACAACGCCTACGCCATGTCACAATATTACGATATCTAGTCTCTAACCACAGTATGAATCTAACACCAATATATCACACAGCCCTCTGCCAGACACAAAGAAAACCAGTGACAGTCTCTCTCTCTATAGGCTGTGAAGAAATCCCTCTGTGATGATGAATGATAAAACATGTTCTTTTGGACAGTCCTACAGTAAAGAGGGAGTGAGGCAGCAGGATGGCACTTAAGATATCTGTCAGCTGAAAGGCTTGCACTCAAACCCGGGGTCAGACACTGAATCCCTACCAGTTTCAGGATCGCTGCTCTGTAGCTGTACCTGCAGTCTGACCTCCAGCTGACGGGAGCAAACGAAAAGTATCATCATATTGTTTGCACTAACGGCATGAGAATGGCATGTTGGTGGTGTTTATGATCAGAACTACGCTGGCAGAGCGTGAAGAGATAAAAATAGACGATCAAGAGTTATAAACATAGCCTGGAAAATTATTGGGAGAGAGCAGAGACTAGTACGATGTGTGTTTAAAATGCAGGTGAAACAAAAAGCAGGACAAACTGCATGTGATCCTGTTCATCCCGTTATATAAAGAATTCATAAAACTGCCTCTTGAGTAGATGAGAACATTTACAAGAAATCTTTCACACCAAAAGCTATAACTCTGCTAGACTCATAAACACCATTCACACCGTTTCTGTTGTCTAGACTCTGCATGTTGTATTTTTATTATCATTATTATTATTATTATTATTAATAGTATGTATTGTGATTTACTCTGATGTGATTTAAGCCACTTGTTCATGTTCATGTGCAGTCAGTTTGGGAGACTGAGTCCCTTTAAGCTTGGAAAAGTGAGCAGAAGCAGCTGCTGTTGGACTAAATTGCTTTTTAACAGTGTTGCTTGTTTACTAGCGGATGTTAGCTGTCAGTCTGTGGCCTACAGGTACCTGGTCATGCAGCTACTTCACTTCCTGTCCGTCTCTTATGCTTCGTACAAGCTCAGCATGGTCCAGTCCTGCGGTCCAACCTGAAACTTGGACAGTAAGCTGGTGGAACAGTGCTCATATTCATACTAAACTTCTACGAGCGGTGGAAAAAAAAACTTGGTCAAAATCCTGAAAGAGACACCAGGAGCCGTCATGTGACTGTAAAAGTCAGAGGGCACCTGGTCAGTGCAGTGGTCAGCACAATGTTTTCACACCAAGGTACGCTGCCTACATCACTAACTAGGTACAAAATGTGTGTTAATGTATGGTTAATCAGTTTCAGATGTAACGCCAGAATGGTTGGTGGTTTTACCGATGGAGGAGAGAGCAAATCAGCCAACTGTCAGGCGAGAATCTGTGGAGGAGCTGTCAGTGTGTCGGTTACAACAGCCGAGCTAGCCGAGCTAACGCACCCCAAGCCGCGACCCACACACAGCCTGCGAGCCGGAGCAAACAAAATATCTGACAAATGACCGCCTCTTCGGCGCTCGACCGAAGAAACGGTCAGCTTCTTCCGTACCTTGAAAGTCTCGCTGAGTTATAATACGGGATTTTTTTCGAGTTCTTCCGCACCGGGTTTAACGGGATGCTGTCAGCCATCTTGGCTGGGCAGTACACATCATGACGTCACACTCAAAAAAAACGCTCAGGGTCTATGGTGCCTTCAGGTGCTGCGCAGAAATATGGGAGTCCGCATGACGCACAAACAGCGTGGTACACGGGACTGGGAGAGAGGGAGGCGGCAGCTCGAGTTGCCGAAATGAGCCATAATGGCAGAGAACATGGGACCCTTGTCAACAACTGATCCTACATTTGACATTTTTTATAATAATAAACTATAACTATAATAAACTTGTTATTATTATCTGGCATTATGTGTGACTAATTAGTTATATTGTTTATTTGTTTTCACTGCATATTTAAATTTTAGTTGCTGTTGTTTAGTTGTGTTTGCAATAAATTAATATAAGCATAAATTACATGCTTGATGTGTGGTTTCTTTTCTTGACTCTGTCACTGTTGCACGAAGTTTTTTTTTGCCTCTTGATTTATAAAATGAAACAATACCAACTGAAATAACGAAGAATGTTTTTATGTTGTGTTGTGTAATCACGTTTTGTAATATTTTATACTTATTTCTGACCAAAAACGCTTGAATGTGAGGCGTCTATTTCCGATTTTCGATCTGGGAAGTGCCGGTGAATGGAGCACCTGAAGGCAGCATGTGTCACACATCCTTTGCCGAACCTCTTCTTGGTGACTAAAATTAAAGTAAAGTGCTAAAAATAAATAAATAAAATAAAATAAATAAAATAAAATAAAATAGTTTCCAACAAAATGAGTGTGAAAAATAGCACAATGCATTAATGTGCCATCTGTGATTCATACTGTTTTTGCACTATTATAATTAAATTTAAGCTTTAAAACAATCCATCACTAAAATAATAAACTCAAATTTAAGTTTCTTCATTCCATTTCACATTTCGTAATGTAAATCCCTATGTGATGAGTGAGCTGACCACTTTATCATAATTCCTCTTGTCTTTTATTTAATTAAATAGATATTGTGAACCAAACATGTAAAGTGTTTTTAATCTGCATTTTGTCAGCCCAACAAAACCGGTAATAACGACTTATTGAGAGAGACTTGCACTGCTCCTGTGTTTCTGCTGCACTCTAGAAAAATAGTGTCTCTATCCTGTCCCAGCGTAGGCCTACCAGCGAGCTGATGCCTCTTATTTACATCAATGAATAGACATCCACCATTTTACAAAGGATCACCTACTCTTTAAAAAGTAATTGACTGCACCAAAATAAAAAATAAGACGGTGAACGCTAATCATTTTCTGCTAAAATACAGTGTTTTGGAAGAGTATTCAGCGATTGAGAAGATGACTTGATGCAGGCCTACAAGAGCAAAGAAGAAAAACAAAATACAGAAACGTGTTCCCAAATACATTCTGTTTATGAGTGTGCATCTGTACACTACAGTACTTGATCCTCTCCTAATTTACATTGATTGCAGACAAAATAATTTATATCAAGGATCCTCGCTGACACAATGCATAAGTAGGCTAAATTTAGCGAAAGCAGTTCTTGGTGAAATGCATCTCAGCTAAATGAAACAAAAGACCTCAATCCATGTTGAGCATTTCGCTCAGGTGTAAAGTCTATCAGGTACTCGGTTAAATGACATCATTGTAAGTAAACTCTGCTCAGTGTTTAAACATGAAGACATTTCTTGTCATTGAAATCCTATTGACTAACACAGAGTGAGGTAGTGGATTGAACATACAGACAGTTGTTTGTTCTTGTTTTTATTCTGACCAACGGATGTGTAAGAAGAATGGTTCACCGTAATGTTGAGGGTAGCTCATTTCAGCGTGTAATTGTGGATATTTATGAGTGTATTTTGTGCTTTGCACCAGCTAGCAGCATTGGGCAGCTGTCCAGAGGAGAGCAGACACTTTGCATCACTGATTTCATCGTGTTCCCCTCTGTAGAGTAACAACACGTCTCCTGGTCAGCACCGTAGGATTCTCAGAGACAAATGAAACTTATGTACTTATAGAAAAGAAACAACACCCACAAATGACTGCAAAATAAAAAAACAAAACAAAATGAATAGCCTACTACGCTCTGTCAATTGATAAAAAGTTCTTCTTTAAGTCTATATTTAATACAACACATAAGAACAACAATATGTCTTACAAATATTTCAACTTCCATAATAGTTTGCATAATGAATTTATTCACCATTCACCTTTATTCAATTAATCCCAATTTCTTTACTGTCATCAATCAACATAGTAAAATGTCTGTTAGTTCCCAGGTCCATGCCCGTCTTCCCTAGACTCGTCACTGGGCTTCCTCCAGCGCTCACTCTGTCCATGCCTGCACTCATAGGATGAAGCTGAGGGATGCCTCGATTCTGAATCACTGAGATCTCATTGTTCTTCATGGCCAGGCCGTTGGTGATAGCTGCCGCATAGCGGTTCCAAAATCCAGGATCTACATTCATAGCTCGAGCGGCCAGATCCTTCTGAAACATTTCCCCGAACTTCATGGCGTCTCCGCCCAGCAGAGCCATGGGGTTTTCCACCGAAAGCCGCCGGCCTCTCCTGGCTGGTGCATTGTTCCACATGTGAGTACCCATATGAACCTGGAAAGGAGGCAAGGAGCAGGAAAAATATTATGAAATTTGTCATTTTGTGGATGCTTTTAATTCAAGTTTCCCAGTATTACAACATCACTGAAATGCCGGTGTACGCATCAATCCCAAGTAGAGTCAACGAGGAATGACAAAATGTCGAAACCCACTCCATATTAAACTAACTACGCTATTAAATGTATTTTCTAACTCAGATAAGTATTTCCTGGACAACATTTGCAAACTGAGCCACTGTTAAAATGGTCCAAGACCTGACAATACTAGGGTTAAACCAATAAAACAGAACCTTATTATAAAGTTTATAACCAGGTTTACCGACTAATCCGTCATACCGTCAGTGGACGACATGACAAGCCAATACCCAATATTTAATAGAAGTCAATTATCCGCCTGATACAACAACAAACTGGTATAGTGGTCTAACTCTGGATAATGCACCAGAAAATTGTCCTTTCACTACCTTTAGATTGCCTTTAGTGGTGAAAGCTCTGCCGCAGACCGAGCAGACAAACGGCTTCTCCCCAGTGTGTGTGCGCTCATGGATCTGGAGGGCGCTGGCTGACGAGAAGTTCTTCCCGCAGACGTTGCAGTTGTGCTGCTTCGGCGTCCGGCGGGGAGGAGCGGGGCCGAGCAGGGCGGTCATTCCTGGGCTTCCGACAGAGGGATAAACCGGAGGGACGTGGAGACTGAACGGTGGGTGCTGCCCCTCATTTGGGTTGTTTGGTTGACTGTGTCCATTCATCTCGGTTTTAATCATGCCCGATGAAGTGCTGGTAACCAGGCTTGGAATGCTTTGACTGGCAGCTGAAATGAATGAATAGAAGTGATGTTTTCCCCTCAGCTGTAGCCACTATTCTTTGAAAACACAGTGTGACTTACACACAGCAAAGCCACTATTCTGCACACTCTCAACGGATTAGCGAAATGTCCCGAAAAATGAAAAATGCTGTACAATGCATTTTTAACTTTTGTCACCTACAACAATCTATGCATCATTGCTTCAGTCAATACACAGATATATGACACTGTAACTTTACCTCGTTCTCTGCTCAGCTGGAGGGACATGCTGTAAGGGTTCTCCTCCTTCACACATAGTTTACTGGACTGGCCTCCTCTCAGCTCCTGGGCCGCTGCAGCCGCTGATGTAGACGTGGGGGAATCAGACTGCTCTCTCTTCACTGCGGCAGCCAAAGCCTCTTGAGACTCGGGCCTGTTGTTGGCTGCAGGAGATTTGATCGTCACGCCTTCAGATTTGCTTTGTGTCGGGGATGCTGATACATGAGGTGAAGTGGAGGAGGATTCGGACCCGTTTGAGCTGTCTGCATTGCAAGTCTCCATCTTCTTCTCTGTTGAGGAGCAGTTGATAGCGAGTGGGTCACTCTCCATAAAACCGTTAGTCAGTGACTTTAGGCCAAACGAGTGGTGTAGGCTTACTGTGGAGTCAATCATCCTCATTTGGTTCTCCAGCGCTGCTATACTTGAAACAATGGCCGAGGACTTAGGAGGTGAATTACAGGCAGAGCTGAAGGGCTTCGGACTTAGACAGTCTTCCATATTTTCTGCTTCCTCGTCTTCTTCCTCATTATCGTCTTCCATTGAAATATCATCAATGAGGTCATTGTCGTTGCTGCTAAGACTGTCAAAGTTCCTCTCGTGCAAGGATGTATCACTGTCCATCTCTTGCAGCCCATCCATGAGGGATGAGTCTGGAATCTGCCCGCCCATGTGCATACGGATGTGCTGCTGCAGAACAACAGCATTGGTGAACTTCTTCTGGCAGATGGGGCATGAGTGTTGCACCCGGACCGGAGGATTTTCTCTGTGAACACCAATGTGAGTCTTCAGGTTGCCTTTGGTGGTGAAAGCCCTGCCACATACCTTACATTTATAGGGTCTCTCCCCAGTATGGATGCGGTAGTGCATCTTCAGCGCACTCTGGCAGCTGAGAACACGGTGGCAGAGGACACACTGATTGGGGTCTGTAATCTTTTTGTCAATATTCTCCACCAGTTGCTGAAGCTTTGAGGTCTCAGATGTTTGCATAGAGTTCAGGAGGTCGCCGGACGGGAACCTCATCTCCTCCAAGTTGAGTGAGATGGGTGGCGAGTTGGAGACAGGCGATGCTGGGGTGGCGGGCTCTGGTGTGGTGGCCACAGTTGGTGTTGTGGTGGTCGCTGCCACAGTAACTGGGTTTGCCCTCAGTGTCAGGGTGCAGTTTTGGGGCAAGTGCACTCCCTCTGCTTTCAGTACACTGGAGGGTTCTGTCTCGCGGTTAGATTGCGGAGATTCTGAAACAGGAGGGAAATGAGGCTCACTGCCTATACGATTAGGTGACAAAGACACTGATTCACCTGAGGCTGACCGGTAGGGAGATGGTGTTACACTTACAGGGTCATTTGAGCTTCCTATACTTGTAAGAGTAGAGGAAAGCGGAAGACCCATAGGGGTGGGTAGAGTTGCAACAACAGGTTTGCTATCCAGCCAAGAGGAACCCGGCTTTTCTGGGGGGAATGACATTCCATAGGGAATACCCGAACTTGTTGGCACATTGTCTAGATACTCTGGCACAGGATAGGGGTTCATCTGAACATGAGGATACTTTTCTTTATGCCTCTGGAAGTGGACCTTTAAGTTCCCTTTCGTGGAGAAGCGGTTGCCGCAGATGTTACATTTGAAGGGCCGCTCGCCTGTGTGAGAGCGCAGGTGGATCTGCAGAGCGCTATCGCTGCCAAACACTTTGGCACAGAACCTGCACTTATGCTTGAAGAAGGGCTCCTCTGGGCTGGGCTTGGTTTCGAACAAAGATACGTTGGGCAGTTTTCCTTTCCTGTGCTTCATCAGGGCTGCAAGAGGGTCAAGTGCATTAGCTGTGGCAGCAATGCTGGCCAACGGGTTGGGGAAGATGACACTGCTGGGGGGGCTCTGAGGTAGAAATGGGAGGCTGGAGGATGAGTTGAGGAGGCTGCTCTGCCCCAGGGACAACGGGCTGGAGGAGCTGAGTGTCTGAGTACAGCTAATGCTACTTGTGTGTGAGCCTGTATAAGGAGATAGTAATGTGGAAACGGTGCTGCTGCAGCTAGCAGGGGGTTGGGCTGTGTTTTCTGAGGAGGCAGAGGTACATCTAACATCTCTATAGTTGGACTGGCCACATACAGTTTGTGAGGAGAGGCTTTGTGACTTTTCAAGTACAGATGACAAAGAAACAGAGGCTTGCCCATTAATGGTCGAGGGCATTGTCCCTGACAGTGGAAGGATAGGTGGAGGGATGATGCCTTGAGATGGGAAGGGGTTAGGTGCCAAAGAGAGAGCTCTTGAGACTGGGTTTAACGCTGCTTGCGTTGGTTGTCTGTTCATGATGGCAACCTGGCTGCAGATCTGCTCAATAAGCTGCAGCTGGTGAACCTGCTGTTGCTGCAGAGCTAGCAGGTGCTCCAGGATCACTGGGATGGCTGCCGAGGCCGCCTTCCCTCCAGTCCCACTGCTGCTTATTCCCTGGGAGAACTGAGCAACAGCCACCCTTGTGCTGTGAAGAATCTCCAGTGTCACATTTGTACTTGGGATGCTGTAGTTGCCAGCAGCCGTCACATGAGGGGAAGAGGACTCAGCAGAATCTGGAGGCTGGGGGCTGGAGGCCGCTGTGTGTTTGTCCTGTGGACGATGCTCAAGCTCCATGACTTCATCGCGCTCCCTCATTTCCTCCAGATTGTCCAGGCTGTCGTTGTCGTTCACCAGAGTCTCCCCAAGCTCAAAGCCCCCGTCCGTGGACTCCGCGGCGGTCGAGTCACTGGGTGCCATACTGGGAACAGGGGAGGGCCTGACCGGAGACTCCTCAGGAAGAGGCATCCCGTCATCGTCCCTCACGATCAGCACCAGAGGGTCCTCGGTGCAGACGGCCTGGTGCTCGCTCAGCTCGCTCCACGTGAAGAACTCAGCACAGCACTTCTCACACACATGTGTTTCCTTGCTGCCCTGACGGCCTTCTCCTCCACTCATCTCCTCTCTGTCCATGCCCTCCAAGATGCCTGAAAAGGGGAAATAAGCAAGAAAAGAATTTATTATTCATGATTTTTTATAACAGTCATTTATAACAATCTTGTGTAATTTGCTGCTACTGGTGGCTGCTATATTTTCTTTAAATATGTAATTTAGTTTAGAGAAGGCAATAGTTGCCCAACTTTTATAAAAGTTCATAGTTGCATACAGTGTTGAAACAGTAAATACTGTGGAAAACAAAAAAAAACAAAACAAAAACAAAAACAAAAAAAAACATAACAGGCCCCAAAACATTGATTTAGTGCCTAAACAAATGGTTTTTCTCATGGAAGTCGAGCACTATTCACTCTCCTTGTTTTCTGATGTTAATATTCTTTCAAAAATCAATAAAGTTCAGTACAGTTATCTGACCTCTCAATTGTGTATCCAGACAGTTAATGAAATCCCATACAGTTTATTGATCTCCAGTCCATTTATATAATTCACTATACTGTCACATCTGCGGTCAAAAATTGGATAGTCACCACGTTTTGGTGAAACTGTACCCGCACATTGTATTTTTTATTTGTTTGTTTTTTTTTTTCTTTGTGTGTGTGTAGGTGTGTATGAGTGTGCGTGTGTGTGTGTGTTCATTTTACACTGCTAAGAGTACAGTAACACACGTGAGGAGTTTATTGCATTAGGACAATATGGATTTGTGTGAGAAATGTACACTAAATTAAGTCTCTGAGTGACTGTATTGTTCTATAGGGCACACTCCATCTATATTATTGTTCAAACAGCTTAATACAAATTTTCCAAATCATTATTATTATTCCATTTGAAACCAAATCAATATTTTTTCTAAAATCAAGTAAAACAAAACTGTGATTCTGGAAAATGGCATTTGACAGTCCAGAAAACAACAGCAGGCAGTGAATTACACAAAATTATCAATAATAGACTTCAAGCTTGAAGATGAAAACTTCAATAGGTAGGATGATTATTTCTATTAGAAACTACCCCAGAATGTCTTAGTGACATATGGGCCAAATTGGTAAACAAGTTCAAAATTTCAAAGACAGTAAAATAAGACTGAAACCCGTAAATGGCTCCTTAGGCATGTAACAGAATAAAATACAATGTTTAGATTTTCTGTTCTCATTATTATCTTTGTTTGAGCGTTTTAATTAGTCATCGCAATTCACAGTTACTTTTTGATGAAATTTAGTTAGATACATAAAATTTGCTACATTCAAACACACCTTGAACATGAATGTATATACAATTTTTCTTTTTTTGATCTCTTTTAGCTTAAAGATGATCCTTCAACACACTATTTCCCTGTTCAGCAGAGCTGACATGTAATATCCTCCTGAAAAGATTTTAGTTTGAGAATCAGTGTTGCATCTGTTCAGGCTTTGGCCCATTAGGAAACAGACAGTAACACCAGATGGAAAGATTCTGGGAAATTAATAGTAAATTAAGGTTACAAACACCCAGGCCTCCCACTTCCATTTTAACTTTTAAAAAAGAAGCAACACATATAATGCAGCTGGATTAATTCATACTTCTTTTCGTTAAACACTGAGAGCCGTTTTTACGAAAACTTTTTATCACAATATTTTGACAAATAATTTATTCAAACATTTAAAAAATAAATTAATTTACTACAATGATCCTTTCTACCAGGTTACCTTACATTTTATAAATTCGTGTGTGTGTGTGTGTGTGTGTGTGTGTGTGTGGCTGACACATGAAACTATTAACTATTAAGACACATGAAACTAAATAGTTTCATTTACTATTAAGTAAATGAAACTATTATGCATCTTTTTTTCAATGTTTCTTGTGTTAGATAAATTTGTGCAGACATAAAGGAATTCAAGTGTGCGTGTGTATAGGAATATATTTATGTATATGTGTGTGTGTGTGTATGTTTACGTGTGTGTGTGTATATATTTGTGCGTGTGTGTGTGTGTGTGTGTGTGTGTGTGTGTGTGCATTTTGAGTCGAGGTAAATGCACTCCAATAATCACCAGGTTTCAACACTTTCTTGCCACATGAACCAAAGTTGCTGGGAATCAGTCCCAGTCTGCTCAAGATAAACACAGAGCAAGATGTCAGGTGTATAAATATATCAATACACTCACACACATTCCCACTGCAAACATACAGTGTGATTTCTGCATTCCTCCACAGAGAGAGTAAGCAAGTCAGCTAACATCACCCAGGACTGAAACCTCCAACTCTCTTACATCTACAATTCACCAAACTGATGTTAACTTTTTTTTTTCAGCCCAGAGAAAAAAAAAAGAGGAAAAAAGAGCAAAATCTATTCAAAACTGGACCAAGTCAAAAGTAAATAACCAGAGTCGCCGGCTGACCAAGTGGGTGGTCTGAAGATCACCAAGGCAATTCAGCAAACACAGGGAGTGCAAACGCTTTAAGAGTTTTAGCTCACGGTTTTGTCTGTGGTGTGCTGAGCTTTACTCGCACAAAAACAACACACAGATCGAATGTGAGTCAGTGAGCATCTGACACTGTAAATATAATTTCAAATGTAACACTGATAAAAACATGTATTCATGCCTCAGAAGTCGCTTTTTAAGAACACAAAACTGATTTGCACACTTCTTATTGTGTGTTTAAAGACGAAATCATCAGCGCAGCAGAAAACCAAGCAGGCACTGAGCACAAAGCTGATGCCTCTTTGCCTCTTGGTGTGACCTGCAGGCTCCAGAGGTCAGCGGTTCACATGTACTAATTGTATTATGATCCAGACATGGAGCACTTGCCCCTAGCAGGGTGAGGCTGACAAAGGTTAAGTCAGCAGGCTCAAATCAAAGCCCATCTCAGAGTGACTGAGCCCCCCGCCTGGCTGCATGGCAGTGGGAGGGCCTCACAGGGCCCTTTTAGCCCCTTTTCACAACCCCAAATAATACTGAGGTGACATAACATCGTGTAAGAAAACATGGTATAAGAACCGAGATGAAGAAATGTTCAAAAAGTGCATTAAAATAGCTTAATCTTTCACAGGCCTTTTGCTTTTGTAGGACACACCGACTACTGTGCTACGAAAGACAAAACAAAAGCCACTATCATAAAAAATATGCACCTAAATGTGAATTGTATCATAATGCATTAGCTAAAACTAGTTTACATTAATTTAGATGAACAAATGTGAGCCTAACAGGCAATTACAGATCTTGCTCAGGGGTTCTGCGCCAGATTTAGAAAGAGAAGGCCAAATTCAATTATAAGTCAGCTAAATTTCAATAAAGTGTGCAAACACTTAAATCTGATCCAAAATCTATCTTACAGGTCAATTTATGGTTAAATCTTGGTGTTGATCAGGCTGGTGTTTGCCAACATTTCAAAATAACAGCTGACTCTGGAGGTTGCATGAGATAATAAAATAAATAATTTAAATATAGAAAATAATTAGGAATGAGGCCTATTTCTGATTCAGAAATGGAGATCACCTCACAATTATTTATTTTCAGTGACAAACAGTTGATTTATTGAAGATTATAATGTTTTTGTTAGACAAATCTGGCAAAATGTTAAGATAAAGAAATACTGAAATCTCCAATGAGCCACACCATCTTAGATTTTCCTATTTATTAATTAATTCACTTAGGCTAGGCCACAAATTATAATAAAGATAAATAAGATCCCCTGCAAGTAAAACGTCAAAAAATAGAAGTCTGCATTAGTTAAAAAACCCATTCACAACATTTCCATATGAGATTTTTCCCTCCTGTGTGTATAATATCATGTAAATGTTGTCCTCCATTTAGGTGTAAATGTTTAAATATTTGTAGGAGGAGAATACACAGCCCTCTGCAGGAAACACAGAGTGCCAGGACAAAACTTTGAAATGAAAAAAGTATAGGCGGTTTCCTTTTGGGAAAACGTGGCCCGGTTTTATTCTGAATTTTGGTGTTTTCACCGGTCAGATCAGGCTTTATTTCTACACTTTCTGAGTTCGTAACCAAAAACAGAGGAGAACAAAGACATTACAATGCAAACAATAAGATATAAAATGGTTTAATTTGTCTTAAGTCTGAAAATAATCCCGGAATATCCTCAAAACATAACGCCTATTAATAAAATCCCTTTTCTTGGCCTAATCATAAAGCCTGGCTGTATTTCATTTGGCATAATTCAGATCTGTGGGGCGTACTGAGGCAGGTCGATGAGAATTAAATGAAAAATATTAATAATTTTATCTGTAATAAAATGTTTAAACAGGGTGTAGAGGAGATAACGCAACTAAAGTCATTTTCCCTGCGTTTTACGTGTTCACGGACGAGTTTATCCGCCTTTTCAGCCCGGTGCAGCTCCACAGGAGGCACAGCCCAGCACCGCGTCAGCCTAAATAAAGTTACATGAAAGCAGGTTCTTTTCATTTAACAGCCAAAGCATTTCTGGAAAAAGACATAGTTGGGTTTTGTGTACAGTGGCGCTGGCTTGGCTCCTGATGACGACAGCCTCTAGGCAGCGTGTGAAGGAAATACAGTAAAAGTCAGAAGATTCCCGGTCACATACCGTTTCTGGAGCGGAGGCCAGCGTGTGGGGGTTCTTCATCTGACTTGAGGTGCTGTGGCTTGGCTTGCTTGCGGCGGGACATGTTGATATTTCTCTAGGAGTTGCTCCTGCCTTTTGCCGATTCATCTACAACCAACAAATGGGACCCTTCAGAGCGAGTGGGGTCGGTGAAATAAGGGAATAGGGGCTGATGTTGCCTGTGTGCAGATTGCGCATGTCAGTGTAATTATGATGGAGGAAGGATAATGCTTTTACGACTCTTGCTGCCCTTCGGTGGGTGATTGGCTGCGGTCCAGCCGACTCACACTGGATATGGAAATGAGGGATGGGGTTTAATAATAATTAGTTCACTTCCTGTCCGGTGAGCGGCTGCTTTTACGCACAACTCCAACCAGCACGGTTTTGCCCTGAGTTTCACACGCGGTCAGGACACTCCTCGGTTTGACTTGGTGTCTGTGGCCAAACTCTTCAGCCTGATGTTCGCTCGCAATCCGCAGGCTTCGGGCTGACTTGTTTTCCGAGCTCTTTCGCTCGACGAGTTTACGTGAAAAGAGACGCTCCGGGTTGAGCTGACTTCTCTTGCTGCGGATGGATGTCCCGGTTGGATCTCTTGCCTCACACACACACACATACGCGCATACACAGCTACACAAATCGTGCGCTTCACCTTACAGTTATCCCTCCACAGCAGGGTTGTGTCTTCTAAAGTGCGTAAATTAAGGTCCATAAGCGACGCGATGCGTGAGGTTCATGCGTAAAACCAATGGGAAAAAGCCCGTGGATGTCGCTCGTACAGATATAACCAGTCTTGGTGGATTGTATTCATGCGTAAACACAAAGGCTGTGCGTAAAAACCTCACTCTGGTCCCTAATAGGACCGATCTGAAACTGGTGGTTGATGCAAGCGCGACTCCTTGGTTTGTCCGAGGCTCCGGCGCTCTCCTTGATTCCGCAAAGTTGCCTCCGCCTCCGGTCCATCATTAGATGCCCTTGAGCCGACTGCGATAGGCTACTGCCAGGATACCACAGGAGGTGTTGGAGCCTTTACTTCATTTGTTACGACCTCCCACTATTTGGCGCCATAACAGACTGAAAAAATGTCTGCATCTTGGCAAGAAAAAAAAAAAAAAAAAAAAAACTTCGCCTCTTCCTTTGAGTCATGATCAGGGTTGTAGTGGAGTGAACCCACCTGAATCCAGTCTATCCATACTCTAAGAGAATGGAGTTTACTACCTTTTCAGGCTGAGATAAATGGTTAAGATGAAAATCAAGTCATACAAGGTTATATGAGGACAAGGGGGAAAAAAAAAAACTTGAGTCAGAAAATGTAACTGATTTTAATCCTAATGGTGGGCTTGGTGTGCCCAGGTTTCACTGTCACAGGTTATGATATAAGAACTGAACAAAGACTAATCTAATGCCAGATTGTTGGGTGTACAATTAAATCTGTTTTGCTGTTACTCCCTTTTGGCTGTCCTCCAGTCGCACGTAACTATTTCAAAGCTGAGAAGAATGAAGCATACTTCACCAGAGCTGTAATCCCTTTGCACCAGGCATTGTGTTCAAAAGTTGTAATTATGTGGTATTAAAAGATGCAGCCGGAGGAGGACAGAATCAGCTGTTGATAATTGCAAGTACTACACAACAGCCCCGTATTGATCGGCATGTCTCCTATTCCCCTGCTATGGAGAGATAAGAAGGCCCCACTCCTGGTGGAATATAATTTCTTCTGACCTATCAGGTTTCTACAGACTTATGATGAATAGCCAGAGTGGCCAAGAGCGCTTATCTGGAAGTTCAACCCTCCTTGATTTGATATTGATTCCTTGTAACCAGCCTCGGCACACAAAATCAAACCAGCGACTACTTGACTACCATCTCTGCCAAATTCCAACTAGGGCCTCCACCAGTGCAGAGTATACTCACATCACAACTTCAGGTTCATTAGTGAGCGCACAGAGGACAGAATATATCCACTGGTATAGTGTGGAGTCTGATAAGCAAGGAAAACGGATCCTGGTGGAGAGGGAGGTCACCGCTGCGGGTCAGGTCAAGTCAAGTGTTTTTCTAAAGGATTTAAAGGAAAATAAATATGCATTTTGAGCCTGTTCTTGTGGATTGCTTGGTAGTTAGATGCAAGATATTTCACTGGGATGAATCTTTAAACAAATATACTAGTTTCCATAAATTTATTTCACTGCAGGGCAAAGGTTATCAAAAGCCGAGTCATTAATTAAAATGAGAGAAGCATTGGACACAAAGCATTTTTAGATTCACAAAGTTTATTTAGTTTAAGCTCCGTTTTCTGTGTGTGTTTGTGTGTAAGTGTGTGTATGTGTGTGTGTGTGTCATGTTTGAGAGATAGACTCACCAAGAATTATGCACTGTATAGAATTGAAAACGGAGTCCACAGAGTTCAGCCGGAGCATTGGAACATTTTTCCTGACAAGCTCTTCAGCCTCCCGCTTTCTGCCCATATGATGATTACAGTAGGCTGTGATTTACTACCAGCCAAATGGAGGAGCAGATATAGCAGCCTCCTGTCAGGCGGTGCCAGCTGAGGAATGTGAGTGCTCCTGTACTGTGAGGCCTTCGATGGAGATATGACAAGCTAATGGCCCCTGACCCGGCTCTCAGAAAGCCAGTGATCAGCAGCAGACAAAATGCAAAGCTCCGCAATAATATGTCAGACCAAATGACATGACAGCACCCCTGGCGAAGGCAGCGCAGGGAGAATTATTTTGGGATGCTTTTGCGCTCATGCTGTTGCATTCACAGGGGGAAAAAACTTCCCTCCATTAGCGGTCTGCTTTGCTGGTGCACTACAGCTTGCTCCAGAAATGAAGATTGGGCTCAGATTTTGCATTTATATTACATTTTAGGCATGCAGTTGACATTCTTACCCAAAATGGCTTAAATGCATCAGTAGAGTAAGCTGAAACTGCCAAAATTGCACACAGCCAACAGCAAGAAGTGTAAAGCAGTAGCCACAGTGCCCAGACCGTAGCCTTTTGTTGGTCTGGTGGTTCATTTGATATATTGTTCAGTGGAAACCGACTGCATCATAACTATTTTTTAGTTGAAAATATCTCTCCGCTGAGGGGCTTTCAGGGTGGCAGTCTGTTTAGCCGTCCACTGCCACACCACAGAATAGATCTAAAAGAATTACACACACTCAGGGTTTGTTTCCTCGTATAATCACACAAAAGGATTTTTTCTTGAAAATGATCATAAATCACGGGCCAGATCAATACAACGGGCCCTGGCTGCACTGGCCTGATAACACAATCAATACGGGGTATTTGGGTTTTAATTAATACATGACAGTGTCTCAGCCATGAAACAGTGAAATATGATCTCGCTTCCTTTTGAAATAAGCCCTGTCCTCCTGCAGAGCACCACATATGTCGCTGATATCTGCTGCGGCTCATCCGATGTCGTCGTGGTTGTGATCTGGTACCTGAGGAGCTGCAGAAACAAAGAGGACGAGAGAGAGAGAGGGAGAGAGACAGGGAGAGAGAGGGAAAAGGAGAATCACAACATATGTTGTTCCTGCAGCGGGGAAAAACAAGAGGCTAAACACATAATCCATCCACACATCTCTCCTGAGAGGCCAGCAGTTGTCAAAGTTGATACCGCAGCTCAGACTCAGACGGGTTCCTCACAATATCCAAAACCTTCATTCAGCAGTTATTGCAACTGAACGGGAGCAGGTCCTCCATCCCAAAACACAAAGAAAACAGAGAATAGACTAAAAACTAAATCAAAAGTGAACAAAGAGGGATTGAGGCGAGTGGAGAGTGATGGACAGCGCTGAGACAGGGCTGTTAGGTTATGTAGACTGAGGGCTGAGTGGCCTGGAAATTTCTGATCGCTTTAATTCACTACACCCAACTGGGCTGGCTCTCTCCCCCCTCCGCTTTTATCTAACACTGTGTTTCTGTATTGATTTTTTTTCTTTATCTTCAAGGCTGGATAAGAGGACAGAGAACTACGGGAGTGAGAGTGAATGGAGAACTTTCCTGAAGATTGCTGCTATTCTCCAGCTTATTGCCTCCTGTCGTTCATGGTTTCACATGACGTCCCGGGTGTCAGGATCGCCTTCAAGCTGTAAATGGGGAAGGTGATGATACCAGCGGACTGCGATCAAAAAGAGGAGATGGGCTGAGATAGAAAATAGCATAGCATAGAGGAAGAAATGGAGAAAATAAAATAAATCTTGTGGGGTAAAATAAAAATCGGTGTAAATATTTGGTGGAGCCCGGGCAAGAGAGAAGAAAACTTTGGTGTTTTTAGTTTGAGGAAGCTGGGGGAAGGTGTCATGATAATCTGTCCATTTAAAGCAGCATGAGAGTAGCAGGAACGCAGATTAAAGCGCCTCTTTAGCTGCTATTTTCTTACACATAAAAGCTCCATAATGATGTGTTTGGCCCTTTGTTGACACTCAGGCTTACATGACAACCAGCCACCGGTGAAAAAAGCTGCAGATTTCAGGAACAGAAAAAAAAAGGAAATCACTCGTTCTCACAACCTTGAGGGAATAATTAATTACAATTAATTACAACAATGGCTGCAATAAAACAGTAGTTAATTACAAGCTTTGAGCAATTAACATCTAAGGTTGGAAGAGGAAGGCTCAAAGTATAAGATAATGTGAGAAGGACCAGACCTCGCTGTCACAGAATATGGTTACACTTTACTTCAACCGCCTTTAATCTGCTCTTGAAGCATTTGTAAATACTTTGTAATACACTATAACAAAACGATAAGCACATATAAGGTTAACTTTTAATATTTATGAACAGAAAATTCACAGTTTTTGGTGAGCATTGTGTGGCATGTTTCCCAAAATGGTGAATTTCCGGTTTAAAATATCCTTATTAATGTAAACTATATCCTTACATGTATTTACTGCTGTGTTGTGTGTTAGAGAGCATATGCTAACTTTTATTTATACGCCATTTATAAATGCTTCATGGAGACGGTAGTACTTTACTGTATCTCACCGGAGCCGAATATTTTCTTATCGTAGCCTAACGGCTCCAGCATTTTCAGACTGATCATTAAACTTCTTAATGGCAGAGATAGCATAAATGTGAGAAGTCCCTAAACTTTTGAGGCTCTGGATTTCTTGAAACAATGAGGGAGATATTCCTGAATGCACCAGCAGGATGCCCCGCTTTCCACCGGGGATCCCAGTAACAATTAAGCAGCACAATTGTTTTTTGAATAAGAATAGATGGTTGCAGATCAAAGTACAACTTAAGAAGTTCTTTCAGGAGTTTGTAACAAAGCAGCCGACCCACTGATCGCCTTTGTTTCATGTGTTGCGTCGGCAGAGGAGAGAGTTTCACATCACTTATGAGGAACAAATCAGTGGTCAGTCCTTTACTCTGAGAGCCCGGCCTCTTGAAAGCTTTCATTTTGTAGGGTTAAGTAGTGTTTTTCATTTAAACGAATCAACTAAAGGTGATTACACATATTTTTCCTAGAAACCCCCCGAGACTTTGGCTGATCGCTGTAGCTTGCACAAGGTGACAAATGCACACAAATACAAGCAGTTGTATCGCACTTCTGTTTTTACGGTGTGTTTTTTGGGCCTGAATGTGACCAGGACCAGCACACAAACACATATTGAAGCAGTAAGACGGGTCCCGCAGGCATCTTTGACACATTAAAGCAGCATATGTGAAGATTTCGGAGGGTCTTGGTCCGACGTGGCTCTCAGTAGGAGACCAGGGACAAAATAATGATTAGGAAACTCATCCTTTGTAAAACGCACGGGGAGAAACACATAACTATGTTAAAGCGCTCATAACTCACATTCAACTGCCAGTAACTGTCGGTAACCACAACCCCAAAATTTCTTCATGCCACATCAGCGGAGATGGAGGCACCAAAGTGAACAAAGTGAAACCAGTTGTCTCCTGGTCGTTTGTGGCTAACAGAACTTAAAGAAGTGCATTCCAACGCAGAAAATTGTCGTTCATAAGACAGAAAATCTCTCGGCTGGTGTGAAGCTGATTTGTGTCTTAGGCGCGAAGCTGCAGCTCCTTGTGAAATTCGAGGTTAAAGCTCACAAAGCCCCTGCAAACAAATAAAGGTGCTGTCTCCCGCACGGTAAAGCCCTAAAAGTTTTGCCACTGTCTACATACTGTACAATGAGAAGGAGGCATGAAAAGGTGGGGGGGGGGAGAGGAGAGAAAGAAACGTCCCAGACTGATTTTTATGTGAATGTTGACTAAGAATGGTCTCCATCTGTGTAAACCGTCTCAAACAGTGACTTCCTGTGAGTCACAGTCTGAAGCCTGGAGCAAATCACTGATATTTATCATGCAAGATGGCACACATTCCCAGGGCTACAATTTGCCTACTGCTGGTCTCCAACTCCATGCATTTGGCCCTGCTGTGTCCACTCCGTCTGATGGAGATGAAAAGTCTGATTTTTACGGGGGATTTTTCAGCGTTCTCATAGTTGTGGGTAAGATTTGTTTCTCTGTTTGCTTATTTAAAGGATTAGGAGTCACTGCAGTCACAACAGGCATTACATAGGCGCTGGGGATTATTTCCTTGTATGAGAGTTAAAGGCAGACCATGTAGTTTCAAGGGGAGGGCACATCACATTGTTGTGATATGGTAAAAGATGATGAATGCCTATTAGTTCTCAAAGAATTTAACTTACACATGTCTCATGAGTTTAGCACAAGTCTTTTACCCTGTTGTAAGTCAAAATATAAGAGCATTTTGCTAGTTTTTTTTTTAAGTGTTTTTATGGATATGATACCAAAATTCAAAATTCAGTGTTGCATGAATGCCGTTGGGTATCAGAGCTCAAACTATGAAGCTGAGGGGTTTTATCCTTCCTCAAATGCATCCTTTACATTAGTAACAGAATGGTGTGCTCTCTCCTGTGAAACTACATAATCTGCCTTTAAGATAATTACTAAGGGGGTCTTGTTTGCGTATCCAAAATCCAGGGGAATGGTACAAAACGTGAGATAATGAAATTAAAAGGTGGCCTGAATGTTTCCTTCAGACCTACAGGGATGAGGTCACTTCCACTGATGGCTAAAGCCAAGCTGTTTAGGGGAATTTTTTAACCCCTAAGGTTTAAAAGACAACATCCAAGACTTAGATAATTTTTGGATTCACCAGCATCAGCATGAGTCACGAGCCGACGCTGCTAACTCAACAAGGGCAGGCACAAGCTTGTGTTATGTGTCACTGTGGATATTTGGCAGTGGACTGGTGCAGTGTGTTTCTTGTATATGCTGTGTATGATTAGAAAAAAATATATTTTATATGGTGCCAGCGGCAGCACTCAAAAGCAATTTGAGCACAACATTTTCCCTGCATCCAAATTTCTAACTGTGGAAATTTACAGCCCCTCCCTAAGTTTCCGTAAGTCTTTTATCGTCCATCTTTCTCCTGCTCCTCTGAAAATCCTCATAAAACACCGCCTTGGTGTTTTTTTTTTTTTTTTTTTTTAAAGTTCAACATAATGACATGCAGAGTCTTGCAGTTGTTTGCATCCCTAACAGAGTCCAAATGAACTCAGGAGGTGGCACTGAAGGCAGCATAAACAGCATGACAGCTACCCAGGGTCCTCTTTCCCTCCCGCTCCCCCCTCTCTCTCAGATATTACCATCTCACCATGACTCTATCCTATAAATGTTAAAGCATTCCCATCCATCACGGCAGATGCAGAAGTGATGCGTTGCTCCTGTCTCCTTATTGAGACTGTAAATAAATGCCTTGGCATCAAAGATACGGCCAGGACGGCGTCTCTTAGATAAGATAGACATTTGTTTTGCTTTGTTGCAGCTGTGAGATGTTCATGTTTCCTTTACAGTGACTGTAAAAAGTATAACTTGATTATTTTGGAAAATTAGTAGGTTCATCTAATCTTTTCTCCACAAGTTGTGCTTTTTTTTTTTTTAATTACCCATAGATGCTGAATGTGTTGTGTAGGGTGTTCTGATGTGTTTACAGACCCTTGGGGTGAACAATAAAGATGAATATACTGATCTTTTTTTTGTCACACTGCCTGGAAAAAATTGAATATTAGCACAATGGTTTTCAAAGTGGGTTCCCAGGACTCTGGTGGGTCCTCGATGGGCTTCAAGGGGGTCCTCAGTAATTTAATTCATTAGAAATTGTCATTATACAACAAATGCATGAGTAATGATTTTAAGATTATGTTTTAATCTCACCGTTTGTCAGTGTTGAAGTATAACGTCTAAACATTTTCACACTTAACACAAACCAAATCATCTTTTCACATCAGGGTCTCGAGGGCAAAATCACTTCAGACTGGGGTCTGTGGTTTAGTGAAAGTCAAACTGGGGGCTGAGAGCATGAAAAGGTTTGAAAACCCCCGCATTAGGATGCATGTTAGTGGAAGCACGAACATGAAAGAGTCTTTTGAAAGTTGCCACTAGCCGTAGTCACCTATGTAGCTTCCCACGTATTAATGATCCAATAAAAGGCAGCACAGGCGGAGTAAGTTACGGATAATTGCAAAGTCATGGTCCATGGGACCAGGGTGGTTTATTTGATTAACCTCGAGTGACAGGTCAGATGTTGGGAATATGTTTTTCAGCCAGATGATCATGGGTAATTTATGACCTCGTGCTGACGGATAATCAATAGGTGGACAGACAGACTGTCAGACAGCCAAGCCCTTGCTGAGACAAAATCTGTCTTCGGTGTTATGTTTGTATTATGTCTGGAGCCCGCTGCATCGTAACACTGCATTGCCTTGCTGGCACCTTTGTGACTGTATGGGTGTTTAGAGAATAAACCAGAGTGAGAAAGACTTTTTTTCTCATAAATTATGGCCTGAATTAAGACTAGTAAATGTTTATGTTTTCACCTGCCTCACGCCCTTGTTCTCTTTCAGCCGTACACAGCTGACAGTGCCACAAAATGGCAGCATGTGCGTCAAACAGCCCATTCAAAGACAGGGGCAGGGGGAGAGGAGGGAGGGGGAGACAAAAACAAATGTCATGCGATGCAAACAGTAAAACAGAGTCCAATCTGCTTTACAGCAGTTTTACAGCACATCCTGGGCTGAGGCTCACCGGCTGCCTGCAGACAAACCCGCCTCATATCCGGCCTCCTCGCTGCAGAACGAGGCTCTCTGCCGTCCTCGCCGGCTGCTGCACTTTAAACTGCCACCCGCTTTGAGTTCCTCATGCCTGTAAACAAATGCAATTTTGCATTTCCTGTAGTCTAGACACAACTGAGGCCGAATTACAGCAGTGCTCACTGGCAGTGTGTAGCAGCACTGAAAAGGTGAAGCGTTGTAGCATAATTAAAATGGTAATCATTTGGTGTTTCACACAACAAGTACTTATAAACACTGAATGTGCAGCATATCAGAGACACTCTCGCTTTTCATGAAGTACACAGAGGAAGTGAATACAGGTAAAAGCAACCGTCACTGATTTCCCCAGGCAAGAGGAAACAAAGTAAGACTTTCTAATATTACTGTGCTGCATTTCAGAGGAAGAGATTGTACTTTACTACTCCACTATGTTTATCTGATGGCTGTAGTCTCTAGTTTACTTTGCAGAAGAGGCTTTTCCGCACAAACCGCCAAACGTGTAAACCGTTAGAGTGTAAACCAGCCAAGAGGACGTGGAGCAGTGAGAGCTCCAACATTAAATACTTCTTACAGGTTAATGCATCAATAATTTAACTCTCTTAAAGGAGCCATTCTTGAAAATGACTACTTTTGCTTCTTATACGTAAATAAATTTTACTGATAATACTTCTGCACTTTTACTGAAGCAGCATTTTGACTGTAGGACTTTTTGACTTCTAATGGACCATTTTTCCATCTTGGTTCCCACTTGTTACTGAGGTGAACGGCTCCACTGTTCATTTCCCTCGTTAAATCTACATCAATAAAGAGGAGACGGGAGATAAAGACACAAAGGGGATTTGCTAAAGCGTCTTTTGTTGTCGATTGTGTAAGAGGACCAGCTAATACTTTATACATTCAATTTAATTAATATGTGTTAATAATAATAACAGGCTATAAATTGTTTTAGAGATGCTTCATTTTTTTGTGGCCTCATATCGGGACAATGAACGTCTCATGCCTTTGAAATGAAAACAGAGTAATTGCTTTCATAGCTGCAACAGTTGCCTCTCTCTTATGCCGCGCAGCCAAACGCGAATGAATCAAAGAGCCTTGGGAGAAATGATCATTGATTTAATCACATCAGCAACTGCAGCCACTTCAGGGCCAAAGTAGCTAATCCATAACCAGCCACACAGATTTACGCCGCCGCCTGCAATCATAGCTAAATGGGGATCAGGAGGTGTTTCTCAGGATATCAGCTTCTATCACGCTCAGATGTGTTATGAAGTGTCCCAGTATTGATCAGCTGCATGTCCCCTGACCGCATAAGACATAACTGCATCGACGAGAGAATTAGACGGATAATTGTTCCCCTGTCATCTAACTCTTAGCATAACTGTGTCACTGTCTCTTCCCCCTCTCTCTCTCTCTTCTTCTTCTTCCTCTCTCTCTCTCTCTCTCTCTCTCTCTCTCTCTGTGGTTGGCTGCTCACACACAGACATAAGCACTTTCTCTTGTCTTTCTGTCATCTGTTGTCTGTCTGCGTTACTCTTTTTATGTTGCGTTAATCACCAGAAACAATCATTTGCAGTCGGTTATCAACCTTAATTCTGAGAAGCCAAATTAAGTGTCATTTTGATTTTATTTTCTTGTTGTGATTGTGCAAAAAAATAGAGCCGTACACGAAACATTTTGCAAAAACGATGCTTTTTCAAAACTTGTGAAAAAGGGGATAATGTGAAATCGGCCTTTCCCCCCCCCGTTTCCTCTTGAATCCCGCTGAGGCGCTTAAAAGTGCAAGATATTGTTGCGCTAACTTAATTTAAAAACATGAAGTCTCATTAGTTTCTCAAGATTTTCACAGAGCAAACCCAGAGAAAAAGATTGGAGGGGAGGAAAAAAAGAGAGAGTTAAAAAAAAAAGCACTTCCTTTTTATCTGATATCGAGGCAGAAAAGACTTCCTTCGTGTCTCCTCTTGGGTGAAAAATACAGCCCTGGGAAAGCTTTGGGTTATTATTGGATGTCCACTCTAAAAGTATTTCCAAACAATTCAATGTCGTGCTCTAATAGAAATCTATGAAAGCTTCTCAGGGGCAGAGGACAAAGCTACGCCGGGGCTGTACATCTGTGAGTTTTGAAACAAAGCTTTGTTTGTGAGCCTCAATCACTTGTGCTCATGAAAGCAGACACTTACTTGAAAAACTTTCTTTTTCTTTCAGGGGGGAACACTCTAAACCTACATCCTGGTATAAATTTGCAAAACGCAATACAGGCCTGATTGTGTGTGGAGTCGACGCAGGATGCATACAAATAGAATCCCTTCTGAAATGTCCCCTTCCTTGCATGGCTCAGTGGCTAATGTACAATAAATCAACAAAAGGGGGCTTTAATACCAGCAATGGGCAGGGCCAGGATACTGTTATTTTATCTTTTTACAGTATTTAATTGGAAGTTTTCCCTGAAACATTACACCATGCTTTCAAATGACTTTGCCCAAATCTAAGAGGAGATTGATAAGAATTTCTTTTCCTCCCTCCTCCCCTTCTCTCTCCCTCCTCTCTTAAAGTTTTTTTTTTTATTTTTTTCCACCCCTCTGCCTTTCAGGAGAGAGCAAGTTTTTGCCGAGGGAGACTAAAGTTACAAGTGTGTGGCATTTTGCGGAGGGAGAATGAAATTGGAGGCTTGGAGGGACGGATAAGGACAGGCTGGGAAAAAGGGAAGTTGGCAGTGGTAGCGGGTCAACAGCGCGCCTCAGAGCCTTACCCACTGCACCAGGTGTCCACTTAATTCAAATGATACCATTATTCATAGACAGAGGAAGAGTATTGAAACGACCCCCCCTCCAAATCATTTGCAACTGAATACAGATATAATCCTGGAAATATAAGTCTCCATTAAGGCTATCCCATTTAGCAAACAAGGCTCCCATTGTGCAACATGTTGTGTGTATAAATCACAGTCTGAGAGAAAGAAAAAAAAATGGAGAGAAAGTAAAACATTCGGCCCAGGACGATATTTGAGAATGTCAGTTTCTTGCACACAATAACCAAGAGTGTCTTTATCTTTGCGATTTTATTGTGGCATTTTTCCTTTTTTTTTTTTTTTTTTTTTTGTTTTGTTTTGTTTTGTTTTAAGGAGATAGACAAACAAACCGGAGGATATTGTGAGATAATTAGGTTATTAAACATTTATAAACACGATAACTGTTAATTAGAGACCGGCAAACCTCTTGTTTAGTGTTTAATATCATCTACTGGTGGTTAGAATAGATATTTATCTACTTTCCATGCTAAAAAGTGTCTCATCTGATTAGTGCAGACGTATAACCACCAGTTTTTTTAGCCGTACACATCATCATCACTCCTGTACAGCTTAGGAAGTGACACTCTGGGTTAGAGTTAACATTTTTGGTCTCAGCTAAAGAAAAGGACAAAGACACCTTCGGGTCCACAAAATCCCCCCCACCCCCGCCCCGGCTCTTGGCGTTGCTCGGTACAGTACGGACACCCAGATGCTGAGTTCATCTCAAGTCAGCGGATCAATCTAATCCTACAGAGAAATGTGTGATGGACCGGTGCAATCATGCCCAACAAAAGGCAGATGGAAGCCCATTCCCCTTCAGCCTGTAGCTCAAAAGGTGAAGAGATCAGCCGCTATAAAAAGTCGACAATACACGGCTCCTGATTAGTCCTTTTTTTGGGGGGGATTTCACTTCAGTTCAGGCTGCTGGCTTCAGCTCACTTGTCTAAACATCCCATGAACGAAGAGTGTTTTGACAGACGCTTCAGATAAACACACAGGTGGAGAGATAAAGTGGGGATCCAGGACTGCACGCAGAGTGATAACACACTTCAAAAAAAAAGAAAAAGAAAAAGAAAAAGAAAAACCCTTCCATCTCAACAAGTCATTTAGCCTCACATTCATTGTTAAAATATTATATTCTCTTCTTTCCCCCCCCTAAAACAAGTGAGAAAAGCTACTTGGATGAGATAATCCCACTTGTTACCAGAATTTTTTTTGAATCAAGTGTCGTTTTCTTGTTGCTAGTGGGCTAATCTAACTTATTTCTGCCTTGTTTCAACATATTTATACTTAATCCCAGAAATATAATCCTGAAATAAGTGCTACTATCTCATACCACTAATGGATTTTCTCACTTGTTTTAAGAATTAAAAATATTTCAACACTGAATAGGAGATGAAATTGACTGAAAATTTTGTTATTGATTTTTTTTTTTTTTTTTTTTTTTACAGTGTGCTCGCACATCTCTTTTAAAACTTGATATTTTATCCTGTTACTGCGACCGACTGTAGTATCAGTCAGTCACGCTGAGTGGCTGTGGACCTCCTGGCCGTTTCCAAGGACAGCCTCTGTGATCGGAGAGGGCTGACTTTAAACACTTCATCAATCAATGCGAGGGGCCGGTATGAGACGGTGTGATTGGCTAAGAATTCAGGCAATCCATCTTTTTTACTATTGACTGTTCTCGATTCAGCTCAGGTAAAGGTGCTTTTTTTTTCCTCTCCTCCTCTACCTTTTCTCTCTCTTTTCCTCGCAGAAGCCCAGCACCGAGAAAGCTGAGGACCGTGCAATGCTATGTTGCAAAATTATGACCATTTAGGATTTGCATTAAAGTAAAAAAAAAAAAAAAAATGACTACAAGATCTTTACAGAGGCCGCATAAACCCTTGTAAATTCCTCACTTCAATATGGTCTTTTCATTATCAATTTTCTAGACCTCTCTCTCTTTAAGTTGAGGTTCCCATGACCCGTCACAATACAGTGATGATGTATTCAAGCAGTGATGTATGAAATTCGGGCAAATAAAAACCTTTGTCCTCCCACACTGGCTAATTATTTGACAGATTGGAGCCCTGTTGTGTGTAGACACTGTGAAGGACCCCTCCACCGCCCATCCCCCACCCAATAAAGAGGCCACTTGCAGAAAAATTCCTTTATAGCCTTCTTTTCTATTCTTTGTTAGAAGATTACATTTTTTCACCACATTTTGGAATGACAAAATGGGGGAGAACTATGGGTTTTTGGAGGGGGATTCTGTGTGCACAAGCAGTGACAGAGGGGGCCAGGACAGCAGTCAGTGGCAGTTTAAAAAGATTTTCTCAAGCAGAAATATTTAATCTTCTCAGGGAAAATAAAGCAGAGAAAAAACAGAGCACAAAAAGAAGCTAATCATCCACAGGTCTCCCTCCCCCCTCCCTCTCTCTCTCCCTCTCTCTCGCTCCCTCCCTCCCTCCCTCCCTATAGTTATCTGTAAATAAAAAGAGAAAAAAAAAGATTATGTAAGATTGATAGAATAAATCTGCATGTATAATTATGACGCGTTCCCACATTTGCGCACTTGTTTTACCCCATTCACAGGACAGCTTCTTCGACAGAGGCTGTTAATTCCTCTGTTTCAGTTTTTACACACTCGTCAGTGGGCCACAAGTTACTTTGCAAGGAAATATGAAATTCATTGACCAGCTAAGCAACAACAATATAAAGTGGCATTTCAATAACTTCTGATAGAGTAAAAAAAAAAAAAAAAATAGAATTGAGGATTTTTTATAGTTTAGGAATAAATAATACAAGAGTAAATATGTTGAAACAAGGCAGAATAAGACACTAATATCAAGAAAATGAGATTTCATTCAAGAAAATTCTGGCAACAAGTTGATTAGGAACAATTGTGAATTGCCTTTTCAAACCCAAGCCCCTGAGAGCATATGGAGGGAATGTAAAAGTAATTACGTGAGCCATTTAACGCTCAAATTTAGACATAATTAACACCTAACTACAGCATTTATATATATATTTATTTTGGCATGTTGTTGTAGTTACAGTTGGGTTAGTTTGCTAGCCATGCTACCCTGAAAGATAGCAAATGAAAGCTTGTGAACAAAGAAAATGGGTCTTTTCATTCTTTCTTTTTTTTTTAATTTAATGCTCAAATTTAGCCATAATAAGAGTTTAGTTAACTTCCATCCAGCTACAGTGTTTTTATTTTTATTTTTTGTTACTTTTTTGGCTCGTCGTTGCTAATGCTAGTTTGCTAGCCTTTGCTACCTTGACAGACAGGCGACAAAGAAAACATTATCAACACAGAAAATGGGTCTTTTCATTTCTATTTATTTATTTTTAAACATTTAATGCTCAAATTTAACCATAACAGCATCTTATTTAATTTCCACTTAGCTATAATAATTTCTTTGTCTGTTTTTTTTTTTTTTTTTTTTTTTTTTTTTTACTTTTTAGCTTGTTGTTGCTACAGCTAGTTTAGCCTTGCTAGTTGCATAATAGCAAAAGAGTCACTGTTGTAGCTATATTTTATTTTTTTATTTTATTTTATTTTTTACAGCAGATTTCTTACTTTGACTCGAGTAAAATGTCCGTAAAGTAATTTTGGTGCACTACTTATTACCTCATTCTCATTTCTTTATGTTACCCGGTGATGCTGCACTGATTTTCACCATCGCCGTGTAAATGCGGCTGTGCCAGGACATAAACCGGCGTCATACATCAAGCCCTCTCTGTGACTAATACCACAGGATTCACTTTTGGACACAACCTTGGTGTTGTAGTCCTGGAGCTAGCAGGGTTTATCCTCTCGGCATCTGGCTGCGAGGTGGAGGGGACCGGGAAAGCATCTGTGAGGTCTCGTCCCCCCTCGTCGAGCCGGGCTTGGAGGAGCACTTGGCAAAGGCCCAGTGAGGAGGTGGCAGGAGTATTAACCGCACAACTTCCCCCACACAGAAGGTTAAAACCTCTTCCCAGC
Organism: Myripristis murdjan; assembly: GCF_902150065.1. Classification (NCBI taxonomy): domain Eukaryota; kingdom Metazoa; phylum Chordata; class Actinopteri; order Holocentriformes; family Holocentridae; genus Myripristis; species Myripristis murdjan. The sequence continues at coordinate 9,940,531 of NC_043990.1, forward strand.
GTCCTGCCTCCCTCCCTCCCTGCCTCCCTCACCGGCAGCACACAACATATGTTCTTCAAAAACATATGGCGAGAAACAAAACTTCTTCTGTGACAAAAAAAAAAAAAAAAAATGAAAGTACCCGCTTTGAGCCTAAACTGACAAATGCAGTGATACGTTCTAATAAAAGCGGCGAAAAAAGGTCCGAGGAGATGCCAGGCCGCGGTGATTTATCATGCACATATTGTCCTAATTAGCACGATTATGGCGATGGCACAGGCGGATTGACCTTCTCATACCATCCTCATTTGTATCGTGTCAAGCGAGAGGCAGCTCCTAAATCACCGCCTTTCACTCCTTAGTCAGCCCACACTCACCACACACTGTTTACAGCGAGGATCCCAAAGACAAACATGCAGCACGCACACACACACACACACACACACACACACACACACACACTGTTAATGGAGAAGTGTGATCATGTCCTGCAGAAACACTGAGATAAAATTAAACAATCATAGCAGGGATATTTACTGTTTTAGATCCATTCAAATGTTCAAATGTATTAGTTTTTCAGTTAATTAAGGACTTAAGTTACTTTGTTATTTGAGCTATCTTTCCTTTTAAAAAAAAAAAAAAAAAAAATGTGGATATATTATTTTTTGTTGTAAAATTCATTCTGGGCCATTAGCAGGAAACCATTTTCTATATGAGATTATGATGAGCCTATCGGTGAATGTCTTATTTTGACCTGAGGAGAAAATGTGATCTGCTTCCATTATCTCTTAGCCAAACATGCCCCACATATGCAAATACATAAACGTCTGCTTTCTGCACTGAGTGATTGGAATGATGATTTTTTTTTCATCTATAAACTGATGAACATTGACTTTTTTGAGGAAGAAGAATTTATTCAAGTCAGAGCTGAATTACTAAAGAACAAATTTTCTTTTTTTTTTTTTTTTTTAAAATGTGTCCTGGTTAGAAACAATCCAGCGGCGTGTTGAGGAAAGTTTTGGAAAGCGCGAGCGGGTGGCAGTGTGTACAGTACGGAGCTGATGTCTCTGTCAACTTCAGGCAGGGACAGATCAGCAGAGACAATGACGCTCCTCAGGCCCGCCCGTGTATTGAAATGAATCTCTGGATGTTTTGTTTTGGCTAATGGCTATGTGTCAGCTCGTATGTCTGTGTCACACCACTGGCCAAGGCAGCCTCCCGACTGGGTTTTGGGGGCTGGAGGGAGGAGGGGGGGCGGCTGAGAGTTTGGATGGGGGTTATAGAAGAAGAGGTGGAGTGGTGGCGGCGGTAGTGGTGGTGGGGGGCAGTCAGGCTTCGAAGGGAGCACATGGAAATGAACCTATTCATCCCTCCACCCGTAACCCCCCCGATTGGCATATGGCATGGCATTGTCCTTGGCCGCTGAGCCAGAAGTGATGCAATTTGTTGGCATGTCCTGTCATTTCACAAACTACCCATCCCATTGAGGCCTCCAGAAAACAACAACAGAAGACATGGAAGGGCAGCCAAGAGCTCAGCTTCTACGGATGCCCTGCCAAACTCACTCAAGAGGGAAATGAAAAATATCTGGGTCTCAAACACTCAAACATTTGACAATATTAGGCTTTTTATGCATAACTTAAACCGAAAAAGTGAGCGTTTTCTTCCTGAGGATCAAATGAAGCATGTGTAAATCATTTTTTTTCCTCCCACTTGTTTCCTGGTGTATCTGCGGTAATGGGAGCCTGTTTTTCTGCAAAGATTTCGTGATAATAAATCTATTTATGATACGCTGATGGACTGCAGTGATTTTACTTGCAGTGAGGGGAAATGAGGGTGGCTTGATTAAAGTGAGGGCAAGATCATTTCGCTCAGTGCAATGAAAAATGTTGATCACAATGTCCCACAGCCCAAGATGACCAACCAGCAGTCCACAACCCAAAGATATTTAGTTTACTCTCATAGAGGACGAAAGAAACCAGAAAATAATCCCAATTTAGGAACTGCAGTCAGGGAATTTGGAAATTTTCCTCTTAAGAATGACTCTTTACGATCAATTGATTATCAAAATAATTGGTTATTGCTTTAATATTTGGCAGCTAATCAATTATTTGACTAACTGTTGCAGCTCTACTTATTTATATCAAATTTCTTATTATCTGGTCGTTGTTCTGAGCTCAAGATAAATACGAAACATCGCACCCTCAGTGAAGGCCCTTAAAAATAAAAATGAAATACATCTATTGCTCACAGTTGAGTGTGTGAGTGTGTGAGTGTGTGTCTACGGTAACACAGCGGTAATTTGGGTGACGCCTTATGGTGGTGACGTGGTTTGGGTTACAGCGCCATCTTGTGTAGCGGCACCACGATTTAGCAGCACTAATGTGTTGAGCAGCGACACTTATAGGAAAAATCCAATGTTTCGGTCAAAATATCCCTTTTCTCTGACTTACCCAGACGGAGATAAGATGTTCGATATACCATTTTCACCTCTGCACGCCCAGTGATTAAGATCCTATGTGTAACACTTCATGTTAGCATGGTGTAAAAACTTTAGTCTATGGGAGTCGTTAGCCTGGCTCTGCAAAGTGAAACATAAACCTTAAAATAAACCAAAGCTGTCTTATTTTCACAGAGTAGCGTGTATTTAAAATGCACAGATTAGGATTTTTTTTTACAAAACGAGAGTCATTTAAGGAGACGTTCGAGAGAGAGAGCGAGTGTTGTAACCGGTGCTGAGAAACACACTCTGATGTGAACAGCCAAGCTCCTGCACGTCCATGATTTTACGCTTTGCAATACGTCTGCAACAAGACCAACTCGAAATGGCTGCTTCACATGAAACATATTAATGTAACTATGAGATTCACTATTAAAAATAATTTGCATACCTGCCAACACCCCCGAGTTTTGCAGGAGTTTCCATATTTATAGCTCTTTTTCCTGCTTTGCTTTCGATTGGCAGTTTCTCCCGTTAACGTCGTGATGTCATAGTGACACAAATCAAATGGCTGTTGTCAAATTTGTAAATGTGGCAACAGATTCACACATTTTTTTCAAGAGTTGGAGAGGGAGAAGACGATAGATGAAACACAGTGACACAACCTGCTGCAGGATAACGAGTGAAGCGAATAAGGTCCCACTCCTAATTCATGAGATGACGACGTGGTAAGACGACTTAGCCCTCGCCAGCAGTTTGTAGCGAGGCTAAAACGTTACAGGTCCAGCTGAGATGGAGGGTCACGGAAACGTAGGTGCACCTGTTCCTGCTTGTTGGTAAAGCGGTAAGGAACAGCAGAGTGACTTTAGTGGCCGCCCGGTCTCCTGCTGTGCGCTGGGGGAACCAACTTCAGACGTCCATGTTGGCAGGGGAAGTTCTTCAGTGAGGGATGTCGGCCTGGCAGCCTGTGAGTCTGAACTCAGGGCAAAGAAATGATAAGACAAATCTCCACATGCATTTCCAGATCTCAAAGTGCAGCAACTTAGACTTCTCAGCCATTAATATCTAATGCATAATTACAGATTTGCCTGTGCATCCACAGATCTATGTTTGCATTTGTATCTATGCATTTACGCGTTTACAAATTACTCCACACATTCACAAATTTGTATACACTTGAAAATCTGAGAACAGATTTAGGGATTTTATCACACATTTACAAATCTGATTAAGCACACATGGATCCTGAGTACACACTTGCAGAACCCTGTACACATTCAGGAATTTTAGTACGCATTTATTCTTTTTACACAATTACAGATTATTTTGCACATTTACAAATCTGATTATATAACTCTTCACACACATTTGCAAATAATTTTGCTGCAGTAATGTCCTCATAGCCTCCATCCAGCTTTTTGGCAGTTTCCCGTTTCCAGTAAAATATCCTTGGATGATTCACTGAGACGGTTTAGCATGAAATAACAAATCTGATCTTTGCCTGATGTCTTAGTTCAGGTTTGTCTTTGAAAATGGTTCACTCGGTCACTGGTGTCTTCATTCTCCACTATCGTAATCTCCTTTCCTCTTCCCTCCTCTTCATTAATACTTTCCAAACTGTGAATTTTCATTTTTGCCAGCATCTCTCAAAAACTTTTAAGACCAGACTCACATACTCACCTTTAATCCCATTCATTTTTTTTTTTTTATCATTCTCCAACTTTAATCAGTTTCTGTTTCCCTTCCCACTGAGTCACCAAATTTCCTCCAAGTCCTTTTCTTTTCATTTTATTTTTTTTTATGATTGTTCTATTTGCTTGCAGCCTTTTGTATTCAATAGGATCCTGAAAACTGATTCTTTTTGAACATTATAAAAGCTTTAGCCTTTTTCAAGACTTAGTGTAATTGCTTTATCACATTTCTTTGTCAGCCATGGTGCAGTCTGTCTGTGCTTACCTCCCACCCTTCAACTGTGAGCTTGTTGGAAATGTCAAACTGGCATCAGCAGATCAGCTGTCAGTGCTGACTGACCAGCCTTTGTCCCGCCTTTTTTAACCCTTTGTATTACCAGTGAGCTCAGTGGTTACCATGGCCTGGCCAAAAAATAAAAATCAACGTCCTTTTTTACGGGAGATATTTGGTGTGTGGTTCTACCCGTTGAAGTCTGCAAGTTTTTTTTTTTGTTTTTTTTTTATCTAGCAACCAGCCATTTGGGATGTGTGTGAGTTTTTCATCGTCTCTTACATAAAGAAAACACATTGTCCTTATGAGTGGGGCGGTGTGGCTCAGGAGGAAGAGGTTGTCTGGTAATTGGGTTCCTGGTTTGATCCCCAGCTCCTCCAGAAAGCATGTCAAAGTGTCCTTGAGCAAGGCATTGAACCCCTAACCGCTCCTGATGGGCCGCTCCTGCCATCAGTGTGTGAATGTGTGTGTGGATGTGAGGCAAACATGGTAAAGCTCTCTGAGTGGTCAGTAGACTACAGACCCATAGAAATGTCCATTTACCATGTATCTTATACAGTCACACATGTGCACGTGTACCTGCCAACTAAATACGTTTAATCCATGCAGCGTCCTCAAACAAACTGGGCTGGATTTGTTTGGACTTTGTATGAGACATGTAGCTCTTTCTCCACACACTGTCAGAAACAGGGATATGTTTCTGTCCCCTAAGGTACAGTCTACACAAATGTATCCCCCTACAGGGCTGATTACTGGACCTCAAGGGTAATTATGTGAAACTTTTTCAGAGCCAAAAAGGTACATGTATGTTCCCAAGCAGTAAAAGGTACATATGTGTACTGTTTCCTCTAAATGTTATGGTACATTATCAGGAGACAGCATCTGTTAGGCCAAATACAATGAAATAAATAAATAAATAAATAAATATGGTAAAATATTAATTTAAGGTAGATTTTAACTTTGGGCTTTTAGGACTTTAGGCTTTCGTTGAGAAACCCTGAAATGAAATGACCCTTCCAAAAATTGTGTGAAAATTTGAACTCATGTGTGAATTTACCATTTTCACACGAGACATTTCACATGTGACTTAATATTTTCACATGTGAAAAGAAAATAATGTCACATGTGAAAACAGCACATTTCACATGAAATCACATGTGAATTAAACCACGTACAATGCGAACACGTCTTTCTCATGTTGCTTTTTCACATGTGAAATAGTAACACGTGGTTTCGGACCACATGTGGAAAAACCTGAACATGAAAATCACATGTGAAATAATTAAGCCACATGTGGTTTATTTCACAGGTGATTTTACATGTTATTTTGTTATAAGGGAGGTTTTGTAGATCTCAGAGGGTACTGTCCCAGTGACAGGCTGTTGCACCCCTAAAGGTACAATTAAGAGCTTTATTTTCTCAGAGTGCATATGAAAATGCTGGATATTTAATATGTATGAGTATTTAATATGAACTTATACTGTATGCCAATCCCCTGCTCGTGCAGGTATTATGTTCCTCAATGGGTTTACCATGATATTACTGTATACGTTGTATTTTTTGGCGAAACAAGTCGTCTGTCATGTCCACTGTAGTTGTCACAGCCTCCAGCCTCTCCTCTAGAAATGTCTTCATCAATTAGGAAATGTATTGGCATCACAGGCAAGGTTGGGTAATGCTGATGATGTCATTGATGTAACCCACAGCTTACAAATCAGAACAGATTCATAAATCAGCTCGCAGATGTCTCCCTCATTCGGATAACACTGTGTCCATATGGTTCACTGTAGTATATCAATCAGCAAATATGCCAGCCGGGCTCTTCGCCGGCCTCTTTTCGCACTGAGACACATGTCATGAAAAACAGAGTAATGCTCTTCAGGTTTTACTATTTTAAAATGTGTGCTGATGTCGCCGTGTTGCCAAAGTTGTTATTTTCATTAACTGACATCACATATCAGCCACGTCCGTGTTGCCAGGTTTTGACAGCATAACCCCGGACTTCTTCCTGCCTCTCTTTACGAGAATCCAATTTGCAAACACAGCCATTTGCATTTCCTGTAACAGTACAGCTCTTAGCAACTGCTCAAAGCACCATCTTTTATGACACTGAAGGTAGCTTTATGATAATTTTACAGACAATGAGGCTGCTGTGAACCTTATAACATAAGCGCACCTCAATGCTCCTTCTCTGCATATCAAAAACAACCATTTAAAGACCGCAGAATTGAACCGCAAAGGTCTCCTTTGGCCTCCCTCATCTGAAGACTCGTCCGACCAATACAGTTTTGAAAAAGACCTCTAAACTCATTTAAAAAATAATAAAAGGGATTTCATGCTGCAGATTTGAGCTCTGCGTGCTAATTATCGTATCATCGTCCAGTGTATTCTGACGTGTTTCAAGCTCGATCTATTGATTTCCAAATGTCGTGCCCTCTTGATAACATTTCTTTTATGTCTGTCAGACCTCATGCATTAGTCTGTGTGGTCTCATTTACTTTCAGCTCTAAAGCTGCACAAAAGAATAGATTCACAGGCAGATTACACAAACAGGTACGTTTCTGCCTAATGCTATCCTGCTAAAATGACACGATAAAAGCTTTGAAGTATGTGAATATGATTGGATCATTTTAGCTAAACTTTCTTTACACTAGTACAAGAGCATCTTTTTGAAGTGAGGCCTACGCAAAGCGGCAGCAGCAGCACAAAATATAAAAAGTCCGGATGCAACATAGAAATAAAATGCAATCAAAGTTACATGGAAAGACAAATGTGAGGTTTTCTGTGTAATTAAGTGTAAATCTTTATCAAAACATCAGGCTTATGGATTGAACTTATTTAAATCTGGAAAAAACACAGCAAAACCAGCTCTTTCTTGAGTTAGTCTAGTTTTAAATAAGTTTCAGTGAAATCCCATAAAGAGGGAGCAGAATTCAAAAACAAACCCTGATCTCTCAAATCTGACCATAAAAAAAAAAAAAAATCCAAAGGAAATATTTCACCTGATGGGCCTCTGAGAACGTGTTGTGCTTTCACAGAAAAATAGAAATCTGCATATATATATTCATGTCTTCAAATGTGTCCCTCTCTATTTCATAATAAAAACAAATATGTTATAAATATAATATTATTTGTATGGTTTTATATTGTCCATAATCCACACTAATTTTTTTCTTTGCATCAGTAAATTATCAGTAGGTACGTTTTTGTTTTTGTTTTTTTAAATTAATTTTTCATTAATGCATTTTATCCAATGTTTTCTTGTGAGGAAGCTTTTGTGTGCTTATATTACTCCAATTTACTAATACTAATGTCTATAATTAATTTTTGTTTGTTTATATTTTCTTTTCATTTTTTCTTTCCTGTATCCTATTACGATTTGCTGCAAAAAAAAAAAAAAAAAAAAAAAAAAAAAAAAGCTAGTTTCCTCACCGGATTAAACTTTTCTGTCATTTAATCTCTCCCATAACTTAGAAGATTCAGATGATAACTAGTCAGTTTAATCCTTTGCAATACTCGAGTATTAATTCAGTTCCATTTAAAAATAAACTTTTCCCTGCAACCCTAACTAGGATAAACAGCTTGTAAAATGAATGAACGAATGAATAAATTAACAAATGAATGAATAAAATATACATTTAATGTAACTTAACTTATAAACATCCACATGATATTCATTTAATTAATCATTTGAAAGTAAATTAATTAATTCAATATTAATTGTTTTTATGGAAGTATAAATGTACAACAGAACTAGAATTTGACAGTTTGGGATCCATAAAGTACAACTATCTATCTATCTATCTATCTATCTATTTGAGTGCGAGGTGTTGCTGTGTGCGTTTTTCTGATGCACTAATTGGGTTTGTATATGACCAGATTCAGGACTAATAGCTCAATACTTTATTAAGAGCTGTTATTCATTTTCCATCTGAATTCACTGCTGGATCCCCACTCGTTTTGGATTGAATGGCTAATGTATACGCCTCATTGTAAATTGAGTGTTGTCTGGTGGGTACTTGAAAATGCATTAACCTACAAACCAGGGGAATAAGCCAGCGAGGTTACATGTAAAACCAATGAACCCATTAAAAGGCCTGATCAGACTGCTCTGTTTATGAGTGTCTCCACTTCATCCTAATGTAGCTTTTAGATGATGCTAATAGATCACCGGCCGTTGTGATCAGACAAGGTAATGGACCTTTGTCACAGCTTGCTGAATATGGCTGCAGGGCTCCCCTCTGTCCCTGACACACACACACACACACACACACAAATACACTTACATCACACTTGCCCACGCACTCACACAGAAAAGTGCATGTGAGAAATGCGTACACACACACACACACACACACACAAAGAGGCACACACACACTTGCATTAGAACAATGACCCTAATTAATAACGATTAGTTCTCCCTCAAACTCACTCACAAAATGTGCAAATGGAACAATAAATATGGCTCTTAAACGCGGCCTTTACAAGTGAGCTGAAACCGTCTCTGCTAATCATTAGTAAACATCCTCGGTTTGTCATTATTACTCTGTGGCGCGTGGACAGCAGATCAACACGGGTCGGCTCTGGCATTGACCGAGCCGCCGTGCAGCCCTGTCAGACTTTTTGGAGTGAGAATCTGATTGCCATGATAGCCCAGATATTACCTCATAGAATCAGCCAGGGGATGAGGGAGTGTCGTGTAGATTAGAAAAATGAAGAAAGTGATAAAATATGATAAAGTGACCCAAAAAATTGCATATACAGTAATTACATTATATTTTTGGGCAGACACTTTTGCAGTAAGTCATCAGTCATCAGCCCACATTACTGATTTATCTCAAACCTAAAAGTCTAAAATAATCACAAAATGAAGATGACATGGTGACACACAACCGGATCGGACAGCAGAATCTCAACAACAATGCTGAGGGGAAATGGTGGGATGGTAAATATGCATAAAATGGAAAACAAATTCAAGCATCCCCTCATGAAGGAAATGAAATCACAGGGGGAGTGTGTGTGTGTGTGTGTGTGAGAGAGAGAGAGGGAGAGAGAGGGAGAGAGAGGGAAGGGGAGGGTGTGGGAGCAAGGAGCTGTAAAAAAAAAAAAAAAAAAAAAAAAAAAGCAAAAAAACATCACAGTCATAAAGAAATTAATTGTACACCTATTTTGCAGAGTGGAAATGAAATGATCCTTTGTGAAGTGAGCGCCGCTCTGCTCCGACAGTGTGTCACTCTTAAATAGCCACTTGTCTTTCCCCCAAAACCATTTCCTCCATCACTGACCTGCCCATTAGAGCATAACTTTTGACTAACAGCTTATTGTTTTAGCCCAGGGTGTGTGTGTGTGCGTGTGTGTGTGTGTGTGTGAGAGAGAGAGAGAGAGAGAGAGAGGGAGGGAGAGAATGTCCCTATGGTGAAGTGCAGCAATACTGGGTAAGAGGGGACATAAAAAAATAATGATTAGCCTAGTATGTAAATGGCAATTAAAGGACACTAAGTGCTGCAGGCGCTGTCCTTGCATTTCGCTGTTGGTTTTGATAGGAACACACCCAGATGCTGAGAGCTATTGGCCTCTGACACTCATTTGTCAAAACGAGACGGAGTAAAAAATCTGGCAGTGCGCATTAGATCAATTAAGTTTAATGGAAAAAGTGATCAGAGTGGTTCCTGTTGTTTGTCTAAATGAATGAGGGGTTATACAGTAGCACCCAGCCCTCCAGCCGCCCGTGCATGCATAGGATGGGCATGTGCAGCCACCCTTACACACACACATGCACACACACACACACACACACACACAAACTGATGCTCATAATGGCAGCTGGTAACTGTATACTATCATTTATTTGCTCTGCACAAAACCTGTTTCCTTAACTTGTTTAAGAGGAAAACTTTTGGGCTTATTCAACACAATCTAAGCAAAATGCTGATAAATGATGGAAATGGGATGGAGAACGCTTCGATGCAGCGGCCGAAAATGGGCACCATTAGTTTCACTTTAACTCAAAGGGCTTTCGGTGTAATTGAAAGGAGGCTGCGCTGTTGAGGGACAGAAAACCAGGGAACGAGTGGAGAGGAAAAGACCACTGACGACCAAGCGAGCATCAGCGGACGCACATGATCTGGGTAAATCCACGTCGACGTGGGCTATATCTCTTGACACAAACATTGTGAGAGCTCGTCACAGGCATTTGCAAATGATTTGCATAGGTGTGCACTGCCACCTAGTGAGAGTTTACATGCAAAACCATGGAAATGAGAAAATAAACCTGACACCTGAGCATGAGCTTTTACTTCCTATTCCTCTTACTCAAGCCAATGATTTATGTGCTTTTAAGAGGAAAGTGAAATGGCTTTTTTCTTTTTTTTTCTTTTTTTTTCTTTTTTTTTCTTTCTTTTTTTTTTTTTTTTTTACCATTTTCAACCCTGAAACACCCTTATCGCCCTTTCTCCTCCATACAAGCTGACAAGATGACATTTATTCTCTTTAAACTGTAATGGAAATAATCCATCTGGGATCATGTTACCTAAGATTTTTTTTTTCTTAATCCTCATCTTTCACTCCAGCGTTGAATCTAGTTTGAGCCATAAGTTGGAAAAGACTCACAGTGTCAAACACCTCAGTTATGCATTGACATTTTATTTGAGTCTTACCATTTTGTCAGACTTTATACTTTTTCGGCACTATACCTCAGAGGGAAATCTTGCACTGTTTTTTTTTTTTTTTTTTAACTGCCTACCAGTCACTTTGCAGAAGCTTTTCCACCCAAAACATCAAATGTGCTGCATTGTTAGAATATAAGTTAGAGGATATGGAGCTACAACATGAAAATACTTCTTACAGGCTAATGCTTTGATAATTTAACTCTCTGATACGAGCCATTCTTTACAGTGACTCTGATTCTGAATTATATGCTGCTGCTAATGCTTCTATACTTCTATTTAAGTCAAATTTTGATAGCAGGACTTTAACTTGTAATGGAGTATGGTAGTTATGCACCAGCTGGAGTGGATTTTTTTCCCAGTATCGGGAGCTGAGTAGCAGTAGGAAATGCACATCAGGTTCGGATTCATGTTTTAGGTTTCTGCATCTTTCCCACATTCCTCTTAGGCTGTAATAGGATGACCCCTCAGCGTGTCGACAGCCCGTCAAACCGGCCCTTGGACTTGACCTCGGGGTGACACAGGAAAGATAGCTTTGTTCCCACCAATTTTACTCCTCGCGCCGGCTGGTAATGAAGTGGCCCGGGCTGCTGCTGCGGACCCTCCGGCCCCCTCTCCTGCCACGATCTCTGCCTGGATGAGAGCGGCGATGTAGACGTGGAGTCACAGTTCATTTCATTTTTCACCGTCGATGAGATCTCAGCTGCTATCTGATGAAATTGAGCAACCATTACTAAGCGAGGCCCTCACGAATAAAGCTCCCTTGACTGCTCCCTAACAGAAACCCCGCGCACCCCCACTTTGTCAGCACTTCTGAATTCATTGGCTCCTCTCGACAAGATGATAGGAATAATCTTGCCAAGTGAGATTGACAGTTCATTTCAGAAATCAATATTTACAATTTACTTCTTTCAAAGTTCATTCTGGGAGAGGGCTCCATATTATCCACCTCCCAAATAAGCTGATCATATCTCCGCTGGCCCTGGAATGAGTTTCCTACCCAAAATGTGGCTTTTTTTTTCTCCCCCTCTCTCTTTCTCAGAAATCAATGTCTGCGTTTGTGCGCTTTAATCTGGCCTCTGATGACAGTAAATCTTTATCTGTTTCTGGGCGAGCAGCAGTGAGCCGCTGACACCATTTCCCATCAGAACAAAGAGCCAGGCCTGTGTGGACTCTGGGAGATACATGGGCCTCTAATGTGGCTGGACATGTTTCAACAGGGCCATTAATCAGAGGGGTGACAGCCAAACCTCCGCTTGTCTGCAGCCAAGAGCACCACACCTTTTCATCTGCTGCACTCACAAGCAGAGGAAACTGTGGACTGCGGCGCCGCTGGATAGAGATCAAACTTCCAGGCTTCTCCTGTGTCATCTCTGTCACAACAAGAGCCCAAACATTTCTTTCTCAACAACTCTGCTCTCTCTGCATCCCTGCCGTCACGTCTCTTATGCCGAGGAATATCTGAACCGCAGCAGACTCAAAGATCAGAGCCAGCGCCTGCACAGTCCTTCACTTCCCCACTGGATTTGGAAGGATTCAAACTTAAGAATATATATTTTTAATACTCTCATGACTATGACTTGACTTGTAAAAGCCTTGAATCTTGAAAAACTTTCCAGGAACAAAGAAAAACAGCATTGTTTTTAACTTTGAAAGGCCTTGTAGAAATATTCTTTTAACAAGAGGAAGAAAAAAAAAAAGTCAAACCAAACAGCATTTTCAGTCCCTCAATCTTTCAATCCTTGTCTTTGTCAGCAGCTATGAAATACAGATTTTTGATTTTTTCCCCTTTCCTTTTTCTTTTGTGTTCTTTTATTTTTTCCAACTCTAAAAGGCTTTATAGAAATATATAAAACATATATATATATATATATTTTTATTATCAATATGTCATTTCATATGTGTAATTCTCTTAAGTTAAAATGTCAAATTCACCAAAATCCTTCTTGGTGTTCATAAGTCATTGCTCTCTTTGCTTCATTTAGATCCATTTTATTGACATGTAGTGCACGTTGGTATATTCTGAAAAATGTGTAATTTGGTCATGGTGGCTTGGACTCCCTTGAAAAAGAGATTTTTAATCTCAGTGGGACTATCCTGGTGAAACAGACGTTACATAAATAGACAAACTAACCAAACAAAAAATAATAGCGAAATAAGTGCACCCCTATACCTTGTGTGTGTAGATTCATGTGCTCCATTTGCTTATTAATGCATCACTGTGTGTTTTCCTCAGCTGTGAAATGAGACAAGTCTAGATTAACCAATCATATAGAGAAAAACTGTGACTGTCTTTTAGCATCTTTCTGAAACCAAAGGCCTCAGAAAATGTGTCTAAAGACAGAATCCAGAAAGCAAGAAAAAAGCAGAAAACATATGTATGCATGCACTTGACAACTTTTGGTGAAAAAAAAGTAATTAAAGTATATTTCTTGTGGTTCAGCCTGTCACTGTCATTTTATAACATACAGCTGCAGCTCAGCACAGCAGCACCCTCACATGAGGTCATGTGATGATTCATAGCCACCTCTGTATTAATAACAACACCCCGAGCTCTGAGAGAATGGACCGGTGTATAATATTTACTATTCAGCAGATTTATGACGTTTCCCACATCACAAACAGGACTCAAGCAGCTGCCACTCCATTCATTCTGGCTCCGCCGGGAATTATCGGGCGGTAATCTATTGTTAAACAGCTTTTAGAGTGATGGATGAATATGTCAGCCACCTACACACAATCAATTCATATCTAATTAGCCCATATTATTTATGACACTTACACTGCCGGGGCGGGAGTCCCAGGGGAGGAATAGAGACCTCAGCTGCCACCGAGGGAAATGAGGGATGGGGGAGCTTATCAGGAAGTGAGTGCATTTAGAGGCAGGGAGGGCCAAGCCATCGATTAGCATACAGCGCCAAGAAATGAGATGAAGGGTGTGTGTGTGTGTGTGCGTGTGTGTGTGTGTGTGTGTGTGTGTGTGTGTGTGTTTGGGAGGGGGCCCCTCCCATCTCCCAAAATCACATGCAGAGTCATTCATAAAAAGGTGCACAGTCTTACACACACACACACACACACACACACACACCACTTTCATTCTAACACACGGACAGGGGGGAGAGATAAAGGAGAGAGAGAGAGAAACAAAGAAAGACAGAAAGAAGGAAGGAAGAAGGGAAGGAAGGAAAGAAGAAAGAAAGAAAGAAAAAGAAAGAAAGAAAGGAAGGAAGGAAGGAAGGATGGAAAGAGGGAAGAAACGAAGGAACAAAGAAAGAAAGAAAGAAAGAAAGAAAGAAAGAAAGAAGGAAGGAAGGAAGGAAGGAAGGAAGGAAGATAGAAAGGAAGAAAGAAAGGAAAAAGGAAAAGAAGAAAGAAAGAAAGCGAGAGAGAAAGAAGAAAGAAAGAAAGAAAGAAAGAAAGAAAGAAAGAAAGAAGAAAGAAAGGAAGGAAGGAAGGAAGGCAAGAAGGAAGGAAGGAAGGAAAGAAAGAAAGAAAGAAAGAAAGAAAGAAAGGAAGGAAGGAAGGAAGGCAAGAAGGAAGGAAGGAAGGAGGAAGGAAGGAAGGAAGGAAGGAAGGAAAGAAAGAAAGAAAGAAAGAAAGAAAGAAAGAAAGAAAGAAAGAAAGAAAGGACATTTGAATGGACTGCTTGTCCAAGCCTGCCACCTGCTGTCCAGCTCTGGTTACTGCGGCTCCTCCAGTCTGAGTCTCCCTCCAGCGTCAGGCAGAGCGGCTCCTGCAGGAGAAACAGCCTCCAGCAGGATACAACACACCTCCTCCTCCTCCTCCTCCCCCTCCTCCTCCTCCTCCCCCTCCTCCTCCTCCCCCCAGACAGCAGCCTCGTAATGAACATGACATTTTCCAGAATCATGTTCAAGTGCCTGCTGCCTTTTCATCACTTCTGTAGTCAGCGGGCCGGTAATTCACTGCCTGACTAATGGACAGTAACCTGCAGCAATTGAGCGCAACTGGGTCAGACTTGTTGATTTATTTAATTACAATCAATAGGGAGGAAATTAATAAATAAATAAAAGTAACGGCAGGTACACAAAGACGGAAATGAAACAGGCCCGCGCTGGATTTGTTGCTTGTAATGAGCAGGCTGACTGATTATAGCTATTTAAGATAATATTCATCCAAAGCACTATACTCTTAATCAGGTAACACATAGGAAACTGTGCGCCAAATTTTGAGGAGACCATAATAATTCATTCACACAAACAGGAATTCCTCCAAATGCCACTAAAATGCCTGAGATTCTGTGTATTTATTACTTTATTATTTCTCCCACCTTGAATTTATAAGTGGAACTCTTTGCCTTTCCCATGATCTTTCACAGAGCTTTTAATAAGTGAATTCATTGGTGCAACGCTGCAGGTGTGTACTGCTGAAAATGACAGGGGGCAACACACTGCTTATTTTAAATACACACTGTCATGTAAAATAAAGGCATTTTCATTTTGCATAAACACCACAGTGTGTCTTGGATTGTTTGAACTTTACTTTTTTTTTTTTACTCCAACCATGCAACGAGTCCCTCACAAGATGGAATTAGACCACAACAAAGACCCAGCAGCTCTTCTACTCCATCATCTTCACAATCCCCAAAGGTGCTTCTTAGACCCACCAAAAAAAAAAAAAAAAAGAAGAAGAAGAAGAAGAAAAGGGTTTTTGAAAAACCAGACATGATTCTTAAATCAAAAAAGATCATTTTCAAAGTAGCTCTCGGTGGAGCCAGTTGGTTCACTTAAAAATCCTTTTCATTTTTTCTTTCATTATGGATTCAAAAACAATCTCCCTGTGATCAGAAGCCAATCAACCACTTATTGTTCAGCATGAATTACTGTTGCTCGGCATTTTTGTTCTGAGTTGCAATAGTATTTCATACACACATTATCTTCTGGGATCTTTTGGGAATAAGTGTCTTTTTTCCCTTCCACATAAAAGCACCATTTCATAATTGACGACAAAATGCCTTTTCTCCTGGAATGCATGCCTAGATTTACTTTTGTGTTGTTCTTCTGCTGTAAACTAGTTCTATGGTTTTATGTCACTATGCTGTGGAAGCAGAAAAAGACAGTTTTTCCTCCCATTTCCTGTTGCTTTATCATTTTTCTCCCAGCCATCATTCACTCCCTCTATTGTTCATCTCAAGCACTCAAGTGAATGACACAAAATTTCCCAAAATTGGGATCTTTTATTGCTGATTATTATAAATTCATCAGGGGAGACCAGGGCGGATGCACAGTAACCATAAAAAAAAAAATCAGAATATTAAAGGTAATTTTTGCCGTGTAAATGTGTAAAACTTGAGACTTTGCCAGTTCACTGTGAAACGTCTTTATTTAGAGGGCACAGAGAGACAAGACAACATGTAAAGAAAGGCTGACACCGACATCCAAAGAAAAACAACACGTTTGAAATCAAGAGGGAGATTTTTTTCCTTCATGCATTTGTTATTTACTCTGTACAAAAATGTGAGAAAAGCTGTGCAAAGCAACAACCAACCACAACAAGCGCTTTGACTTACACTGTACAGTCAACAGGCTCAAATCACATTACAGTAACTTAGTGTTGGGGGTCGGCAGGCAAATGTTTTCAATTAAAAAACAATAAAATGTGTGTTCCAGATAGTTTAGTGCTGCCTTCTGATATGGACACCGAACCACCTGGTGTCTGAAATGACCTTTGACCCATTTTGGTGCTAAGAATTATTTTCGAATCCTATTTGAAGCAGCCTTTTCTGGTGCAATATGAAAGAAAGTCCAAGCTGCTCCGTTTTTCCAGTATAATCATGGCTGCAGGGGGGCTGGATGAACAGAAAAGAGCATTACCTGTTTGCAAATGTCATCTTAATCCAATTCAGCCCTAAAGGATAAACAGGAAGTAAGACGTAATCTCTGAGAGCAGAGAGGCAGGTAAACCAAATCAACACCGGCCTGCTACAACTGATTATATCACAATACCTGGCACTGCTCATTGAAGGAAAAAGAAAGAAATTATGCTGCATGTATGCACAAGCAGCTTTATTATACAGTATTTTACACAAAATGAGCAAAATGATTCATCTGGTTTATAGAGTTTAGTGATTTTCATCTGTTCATGCAATGCATTTATTCATTCATTATATACACAACCACCCATGCACGTATTAATTTGGCTATTTATGCATTTGTTTTGTTTTGCATTAAGGAGAAAAGCAAACCTGAGTGTGTCACATGTAGAAGAGAAAGCACACTGTGAATCATTAAGCACACAAACACTAAATCAGCAGATTAAATAAAATTAAAAAAAAAAAAAAAACAGACAAAAAACCTTGGTATATTATATTATCATTTCCATGCATTATTTCTGCAAAACCCACAAAAGAAAGCAGCGTTAACGTTCTGTTTTCGCCGGGTTTTAGCGGTGTGGATGACATGAATTGTGTGTTAGACTGACGCAAACACCACGTGGGCCTTTATCTCACACACTGGACTGTGGTGAATCTGGGCCCTGAGGACAACAGATAGGGAACCACCGATGAAAATAACAGCAAGTGAGGGACTTTTTTTTTTTTCTTGTGAACAGTCTCCGGTAGGTGAGGTGTGAACCAGGCGCTTCATTCAGACTTTTTTACCCCTTTACCCATTTGACGAGAGGACGTTTATCTGCATCATTTAAACGCTATACAGTTATTTACTCTTGTATATACATGCATGCAATATTCTCAAGTGTGCAGCCAACATATGTTGGCTACATGGTAACTTGGCCTGCAGCTATCCTACACAATAAGAGCACAGTCATAATCCTGATCCCCTGTGTGCATTAGTGACATGCAGAGATTGTACTGACTTGCATAAATTGAATTTGCCAGGCTCACATTGAACTGTTGAACTAAAAAAGAGATTTTTTCGATTGACTGAATAAAAAAATTGAACTGACTGAATTTTAACGTTTGCCGACAGTTCAGGGATTCAAGAAAAGCAAAACAGCAGAGATTTATTCCCACTTGGATGGTGCACTGGTATGAAGTCAGTTAGTTTTTAAAGGCTAGCTGAAGGTTTCTCCTCTCTCTCGCTCCCCGTCAGTCTGGGGTTCATCAACACATCTGCAGCAAAGGACTGGAGACCCGGTCGCAGACTGTGTGCCGAGAACTGGCCTCGGTCGTTATTTTGATTCGATCTTTCCTCATTTTGCTTGCCCTGTGCATTGCAGTGCTCCGTCTGGATTGAGAAAAATAGCTGACTTGACGAAAGTGAATTTGTAATGATGGGTAAGGGCCATGCTGACTCAACTGACAAACAACATGGAATAAGAAGACAATTTTCAAATTTCTTTCCTTGTCGCTTTACCCCCCTGATACATTAAACGCCTGCTCCGTGGTTTTTTAACAGCTGAGCCTAATCGGTCCTCACTTTAGTTGACTCCTTGCAAAATTACATAGTGCACCTTTAACCCTATAAAGAAAATTCCATTTTTTTGAAACTGAACCCTTTATTTAGTCCTATAACAATATATATATATATATAAAAAATCAAAAAATATGTTATTACATGATCTTTCTGTTGTATGATATATGATATGTACTTGAAGTGCCAATAGTATGGTCCAGGGTGAACAGGGGAAATGTTCAAAGGTATACAACAGTATTTTGGTCAAGTATTGATTAAACTGAAAACGAAAAACGGAATTGAAAATGTGTATCATATATGATACGAATGGCTTTATTGGGTTAAAGGTTAAATGCAGAATGAGTAGGATTTTCCGGATACACAAAATATTTAGACCCATAACGCATAACCCACTCAGTCATCACATGTGACCCACTAGAAGCGTGTGTTGGTGTGTGATCTGTTCTGGGTGCCGGCCTTCGAGCAGTGTGTGTGTATCTCCCAGCCAATCACAGCGCACGGTGCCAGAAGCTGCGAAAATCACAGACGCAGACTGTGGGAAAAAAGGAAATATAATTTTTTTGTAGGACAGCGAGGGAATGTTTTACATTTGGGGCAGTTGTTTTATTCTGTTACTATCCTCATCACCGGCGGCTAAGTTGTGTTTACAAACGGCATCTGACAAATCCTTCTCATTCTGCCGTTACCTGCTGTAGCCTAATGATCGCTTATAAATTTCTGGCTGTTGCACTGCATTTTAAATTGTGTCATACAAATTCAGTTTTTAATTCTTTTCCTGCACCAGTGTCTTTCCAGAGTTAGAGGAGGGTCAATATTTGTGTGAATGGGCTTCCTACCGGTTACAGAAAATGCTCTCAACATCAGCGGGGTCATCATAGCATCTTACTGAACTGAGCGTCATGACCCTTGTAACTTACGCTGATGTTAATAGAGGGTCCGGTCTCCATTTTGCTGCGAAGCTCCCGCGTGTCGTTGAGCGGACACTCGCTGGGCGCCCGGCACCAGAACACCTGCCTGTAGGACTTCCTGAAGTTCTCCGACAGGAAGGCGTAAATGATGGGGTTGACGGAGGAGTTGCTGTAGGCCAGGCAGTGGGCCACCATCCTGAACACGAAGGAGGCCTGGTTGAGCGGGAAGGAGCCGAACTCGACCCACAGGTGGACGATGTGGTGGGGCAGCCAGGACAGACAGAAGACCACGACCACCACGAAGACCGTCTGGGCCGTCTGGACGGGCAAAGCGAGGGAGAAGATGATGGTGTAAAGAATAAAATGACATATAATGGAATTTTATTACATAAGAGAAAGAGGAGAACACTTAATTTGGATAGTCCACGGTTGATACTCAACTATCAGGTCACTAAAAGGTGATGTTGACCTGATCTTAGCCTTACCCCAACCCTATACAAGACACTGAATTAGGTTTAGACAGATTTATTGGTTTATCAGTATATCAGGCTGATATCTGTGTTTGAAAAAGATAGGGCAATTGATGTATCCATGTCCTATTCATGTCTATCTCTCTTTTTTTTTGGTCGGACAGAATCTCTTTATTTTGCATTTTCAATATTCTCTTGGTTAATTTTGCTTGATCAAACATCATTAAAAAGAGATTTCTTTTGTGCATGGCAATTTTACTATTGAAAGATGCTGAGTATCAGCACAAATATCAACTATCTCCAGCTTCAGTGTGAAAAAAAAAGGAAGAAAAGGGAATCGGTATTGGTCTTAAAAAGACTCTTGACTTTTGGTTGCACATCACAGTGGCAGTGAGTTGAGTGTCAGCATTTGACTCTCCACATGAGGCGACGGAAAGAATTTCTCCCACTGACCTTCTTCTTGGAAGTCTCAGATTTTTTGGACACATTCCTCAGCTTTTTGTGCAAATGGTTCAAAACCTGCAGCAGAGGAGATACATCATGATGAGGGGTTGCTTGGGTATTACAAAGAACAGACCAAACTTTTTTTACAACATGTGAAAAGATCTTAATAAGACTGACTAGGCTGTCAGCACGCAGGCTAAATACCGCTGCAAAGTTAGGCGAGGGAAAAACTGTCACTTTCAAAGGGGTCTCTTGACGTCTGACCTCCAGATCTGTGAATGAAAATGGGTTCTCTGGGCACCCATGGGTCTCCCCTTTGCAGACATGCCCACCTTATGCTAATCCCATGCAGTTTGGGGCAAAAGCCATGCAGGTTTTTGCATGGATAACAAATGTATTCTTGTGGTCTGTTGTAAAATGGTGTATTTGAGTAGACTGGGGCCTTAACAGTCTTGGAGTTGCATCAATCAGCTTTGACTGGAAAGCTGAGACTCTTGTGGATTCAATGAACCACATTTGATTCATGTGTGATGATGTTAGACCCCATAGGAGCCATTTCATTGCAGTGAGGCCATTTTTTAAAAAACTAGACATCACCATATAAAATGACCTACTGTGAACTTTAGGATAATCACAGCCGCATGAAACTTTACAGCCACAAACTAGAGAGCGGGGTTGTTCAGAGGATGCATGATTTTCCCAGTATATTGACAATAACGGGAAGTTTTTGAGCAATTTCCAGAAGGGAATGCTCGCCATCCAATCGCTGAAAAATGCTATTCTTACAGAAGTCTCCAAATGTCAAAGGCTTTTTATACCAAATCAAAAATCATCATCGTTCTAATGTGGTGTTTTGGAGGGATTTTTGAAAATGTTTATCAGTTCACAAATGGACAAAAAAGGTTACATTTTGTGCCAAACCTGTGTAACTAATGATATCAACCCCAGAAATTGCTGCAAAAATCATGCAGTATAATTGGGCATGGGAATAGGGGGCTAGTGGAGTGGAAGAGTGTAATTTAACACTTATTAACACATAATTAAACACTTTTACACCAGCCACATCAGCTCCAAGAATGGACCCTCCAATTAGCACCATCATTGAAATATTCACACTTTTAATCACTGGAAAATCAGGTGTGGCATCACTCACAGGCTGATTACACATGTAACTGTGAAGCCTGGCTGCATACCCACCTTTGCATAGCAGACAGATATTAAAGCCAGAGGCAGGAGGTAACCAAAAACGAAGGTGCACAGCACGTAGACCTTCCTCTGGTGGTCCGGCCAAACCTCCCAGCAGAAGGTGGTGTTGTCCTCTCTCTCCACGATGCTCTGGTAGTGAGCCACAGGCGCTGCCATGGCCAGAGACAGCACCCAGATCAGCAGCACTCCCAGTAGGGCATGCCTCGCCACCCGGATGGACGAGGACTTCCTGGCGTGGACGATGGCCACGTAGCGGTCCACTGACATTGCGGACAGGGTGAAGATGCTCACCAGCATGGAGACAGTGAAGAAGTAGTGGATGAACTTGCAGATGAACGCCCCGAGGACCCAGGTCGGCAGCATGTAGATGGTGGACTGGAACGGGACGCAGAAGAGGAGGTAGGACAGGTCCGCCACGCTCAGGTTGAGGATGAAGATGTTGGTGGTGCTCCTCGGCTGGCCGGGCTTGCTGCGCGCCAGCACCGTGATCACCAGCGTGTTGCCAAGCACGCCGAGGATGAAAATGAGCCCAAACACAAGAAGGGAAATGAAGTTATCCACCCCCACCCCCAGCAAAAGTTTAGCTGGCACTCTCACGGTGTTGTCACTGAGTGGTTGGCTTTGATTATCCGTTAATAAATCCATCTTCTCGCATGTGTCGTTAGTTTGGAGGAGGTGGGAAAATTACATGTCGCCATTGAAGAAGCTGCGCGCTCACATGAAGCTCAGGTGGTGGCCGTGCCTCACCTGGCAGAGCTCTTCCCACGGGTTATCTCCTCGACAAAGTTTGCACAGAGCCGGTGCCTGTGCCGGGCTGCTCCCTGCCTCTCCAAGCAACGTCACCATGCTGTGCGCACCGGATCCCACCAATAGCCTACCTTGCCAGCGCCCTGCAGGCATTACATAGGAATAAATACGACTGCGCTCTTTTTTTACACAGCACAAAACATCCATAATGACAAGAAATTTAACCCAGTACCGAGCATTGTTTTTCATAAAAGAAATGACAAACATCAGTTGGTGGCAATAGATAATACTTTTTTCTACGATGCCAATCAACTTGTGTATTTTTTTTTTTTTTTATCAGGAATAATTCTGTTGACTGCAGACTGACTGCTTTATTTCGTGTTGTTTCAAGATGCTGTCACTTTTTTCTTGAAAATTCACCAAACAACTTCCATTGAAAACAGTTGAATTATTTCACCCCATTTGCAGATTTTTTTTTTTTTTTTTCCATTTCCTCAGAGGCTGTTTTAAGCCTGAATGAAAGAGCAAGTGGCTTCTCAAGAGAGAGATATTTTGTTGGTTTTTCTCCCTGTCTGCCTGTCAGGACCACACAAAAACCTTTGCATTTGTCCATAAGTCATGTTGGTGACTGCTAAAGTCCAAATGGATTTAGGTGCCACCTTTCACATCTCTGACATGAAACTGAGGCTTTTTAAAGGAAATATTTGCCCGAGGCTCTTGTCCTTCCGTCAAATGTGTTTGTGAGGCAGCATCAGAGAGAAACTGTAGGTGTGTCATTTTCATTACATCTTATAATCAATTCACTGACTGAAACCATTACAAAATCTATCAGTCCTCCCACTGGCACTTGTGTGTCTGTTGTAGTCAGTAAGTTTGAGTCCTTTTCAAATTTTGTGGTATTTTTACAAATGTACATTAGCCTATATCATTTATTAATTGTTTTATTTATAATTCAATTAGTTAATTTTATTATGACATGACTGTGATTTTCATTTAATGCTCATATCCTTGTGCAGTTTTTAATAGTTTTTTTTTCCATGTTGTACTTGCAGGGTAATTGCAGAGTAACTACAGGATTACAGGCTGTAAAATAAAATTATGCTTGTTCATTACAAAAGACTTACATTGTAATTACACCATGACTACAGACAGTGTCCCTCATTATTACAAAATTGTTACTTCTTAATTCCCTAGAATTTGGTTTTATTTGTCCTGTAATTTCCCCATAACTACAAAACAGCTGCTGAAAAATAAAGTGCTACCTCAAAAATATAGATATTGCAGAGATAGGGTTGGAAAAAATAGTCTAAAGCTCCTTGATCACCTTTCCAGTTTCCGTCAGTGGTCCTATACCTTCTATGTTATTGATCAGCTTTCAGAACAAAGGTGTATTATCATCATCCAAGCATGTGAGTTTCAGACTGACCGATAACTAGAGATTTGCTCATGGGATAACCATCTGGAAATGACGGCGGAGATGATGCAGATGCTATGTAATCTGAGAGCAGGGCCCGATGTTATCGGCCGGCCAGGTTGTCCTCAGACGTTTGCGGACATTTGAAGCTTTTATTGTTTACAGGCTCGGTTATTTTTCAGGGGTTTATCAGGTAACATCTGCAGCCATCATAGAAGCCACATGTGGCCATTCTGAAACACCCTGATGGTGATGATGATGATGATAGTGGTGGTGGTGGTGGTGATGCTGATGCTTTTTGGGATTATAAAACACACACACACACACAAAACACACACACAAAAAAACACAAAAAGCCACATAATTAGAATGTCTGTGGCCAATACTCCTACTTAGCCTCTCTTAAATTTAATCATAGTCATTATATGACTTTTATCATTGGGTTATTATAGTTTTGGGAGCACGTAACAGTTGTTTATCTCAGCCCGTGTCCTGAAGGGCCCTCAAGTTTCCATGGTGACTCCCAACTCCATCGATCGAGATGTTATCCCTCTTTCTGTTGAGGAGAGGAAAAGTCCGAGGTTCACTGAGGCAAAATGTGACACCAAACTATATGACCATGTGCCTCAAAATCACTGTTGATTATTGGCTCAGCATCTTGCCATTAAGGCAAGTAGAGATTATGAAAGTCTTGCTTTGAAAAATAGCACCAGCCAAGAAGTTGTCATATTTAATGTCCTGCCAGTGTGAATAATTTCAGCACCACGGACAGCTCAGCTGTCAACCTGCACTCCTCTGTTTCAGTTTATTTCCAGGCGGAGAGAAGCTTTCCTGCCTCCCCTCAAGACAGAAGTCAGTGTCTCCGATATGATTGCTGAAAAATGATAAACTATGAGAAATAAATAAATCTGGGACCTTCCGAAAGAGTATGCAACTAAACTGTCAGGCTTGGAACTGAAATCCTATCTAAGCTGTCTGGAAATGTTCAAGTGTCATGTATGCTTTGAGTTTTTGTTTGTTCACTTCAAAATGATGATGTCCTTGTATTGTCTTGACTTTCTGATAACATGAACAGTTCAATACAAAAGTGTTTGAAAAGGGAATGAAATCTCTAATAGCAACTTTAAAAGCTGTGTCTCCTGTTCCAGGTTGCAGCTCTTGTTTATTTTGTCCTTTAAAGCCTCTTCATGCTGCTTGCCAACCTCCAGAGCCCGGAGACTGAAAAGAGGAGCTCTCTCTTTATCAGGGAGCTTTCCACTTGTTGTATATGGGAACAATCTAAACAACAGGAGTATCTGCACCAAGGAAGCATATGAAATGATTAAATTAGCAGTCAAGAAGCCATTACAGGTCTATTTTCCAATCAAATTGTTAATTAAGCTCTTATGGGAGGGAGTCAAGAGGAGGTGAATTTCACAGCAGATTGTGAGGCTGTGTGAGGCGTCTCTGCTGTACAATCAACACATTTTGTGAGGAATTATTCATAGCACACCAAATACAAAAAACTGGCGCTACTGCATTATTTTTTCACAACCCCCATGATTGTCTTTAGACTGAGTGAGCACCTTCTGCTTTGGACCCTGCTGCTTTTCCTCAGAGGTTGTTAGTCCTTCAAACCAGAGTCGGTCCTGTGGTTACCATGACACTGAGCCATGAGAGGACATCGCAGCACCGGCAGACCCATTTGCCCAATAATGTGAAACAGGCTTATACCTCTTCACCGCTCAAATAAGTCGAAGCAGGGCCTTTCCATTTGGGTGATTTACTTTTGATTGGCGGCGCTGTTTGTTTTTGTTTTGACTTGACTTTTTGCCCTTAATTCGAACTTGTTTGTCATAAATCGACAGGTCCTGGGTGCTCATTTGTTTCTGTGAGAGCTGACACTGATCTCCATGATAAAACACCATAACACACGTTAAAAAGAACAATAAATAAATGCATGATATCAATGACTTCTATTATTATTTTTTTTTTATATCATCAAAAATCTTCTTTTTAAATGTATTTTATTATTATTACTTTTAAATACTGGTGGTTTTTCACCTCTGTAATTTTATTGCAGTTCCTAAACACAACAGTAGAGGGAGTGAGGGAGGTTTGCCTCTGCCCCTTCTCACATGTACAGCTCTCTGTGGCCTGTAACCCCACCTGCCACTGCCACATTTCAAGTAGCAGCAATATAACTTACCTTACAGCACATATGTGATTTGACATGCCATGACAAACGTGTCAGTAAATGCCATTTGGAGTTGAGGGCGATTTTGAACCTTTATTTACCCAAGAAAATTTGCTCAGCCTGTATGCTCGATATCAGCAACAACCTGCCTCACAAATGGAAACTGGGAACTGCCCGGTGTAGCCCCAGTCTGCGACAACTGGCCCCCGAAAGCTGCACCAGGAAGGCAAATGGGGATTAAGCCACCTGAATGGTAAATAAGATAAGGGTTTCACTCCCTAACAAGCCTGTTTCATGCCCTGTTTGATTCATAACATTCACAACATGCAGTTCAGCCGGGAGAGGAATCAGAGACACACTGAGGCAAAACCAGCGGAGTTCATAAGTATTAAATAAGTGTAATGGAAAAATACCTGCTATCATAACTGCTGCAAGATGTCATTTTTATTCATTTAGGCTTCGATGGGGGTATCTGTGGTTAAATTCAACTGTCTCCATGACACCTCTTGAGCTGGAAAATTCATTTTAAACCCCCCAGTTGCAGGGATAATAGGATTTCTTAAGAGGTGAGTGGATTTAAAGTGAATACATGAATACATTTTCTACACATTGTGTCAGAAGTTTGAACTAGTTTAGGTAACTCGCTCTTTTGGATCAACATTTGACAGACACATCCAGTAATGTAGTGAAACAACAAACAGAAGGGTGGCAGTGTACTGATGCCACCAAAAACAGCATTAAAACTGTCAAACTTGTGCTTCAGTTGAAATAAAACTGTCTGCCTGGTTATTAATCAGAGTTTCTCTCACTGTACCAGTAAATTTGTTCAATGACAGCCACAAGTGAAGCAACAAGTCCGGCACTGTGTCGATGACATCAGACGGCATCACATTAAGTTCATTGTTGATGTGTCAAATTACGACATCGTCTCCTAAACTCGGTTCAAGTGTGTTTCGCTCTAAGCCAGGAGTGATGAGATCCTCATCTCAAGAAAAAAAAAAAAAAAAAAAAAAAAAAAAAAGATTCTGCATCAAAACTCAATTAATTCTCCACTGACTGACTTTAAAGTTGCACAGCGCTTGTGTGATTCTGCCTGCGTAACCTCAGATGACCTCTTTGCCTTGTTGTATCCAGTCATTGTAAACTATCGAGGACAGTATTCTGTGGGCGCTGAGGCCAAGAAAAGGCTTCCTGCATCCTTATGAAACAATATCGAATTGTATCCGACTGTGCATTTGGATCTCATCAGCAATGATAAACAACCAGGACGCTCAAAGCCGATACGTGTTGCTCGGAGGCTTGATGTTACGCTGATTTGCTGTGGCATTTTCTATCTTGATTGTCTCTGAAAATTCCCATTGTTTGGACTAATAGGATCAGCTGTAAGATGCAAGCGTTTTTTTTTTTTTTTTTTTTTTTTTTTTTTTTTCCCTTTTCCCCACAGCTAGTCCTAAGAGCGATCCTTTTGGCTGGTAAACAACTCAATGCAAATGCTGTGGTGGTAGAAAGCCAATGATTCCATCAACATTTGGCAGCGGCCACAGTACAGGGCTTGAGTATAATGCTGCCACTTGTTTAGCATCCCAACAATATCATGCCTCTCTTGTTTTAAACCAAAGGGCCAGAGGCTAATTTTGAGGCGCTGTTGCTGTGGCTGCAAATTAAAGAGGGCAAAAAAAGAAAAAAGGTGAATTCTGATTTTAAATGTCACACACTAATGATTTTGAATCAGTTTTTGCCTCTTATCCTGGGTTTCCATGGTGCAAGTGAAAAGCATTTCAATAAAAATCACGATGTGGATTTGCTATCATTGTTGGGAATGTTCTGTATTGATTTGGTGCTCTAGCAACAGTAAAAGTTTAATTTGCAGCTAATTGTGTGAGAGTTGCACCGTGTAAAGTCAACCTCACCTGTGCTCAGAGATTCAGGGACTCAATGTTGGAGTGACACCTCCGATTTTTTCTTTATCTGAATACTAATAATTTAAACAAGGGAGGATAATCTAACACGGTGACATTCAGTAACTCTGAGACCAGCCTGCCTGTGGGTTGCACCTGACATCGAGGTTATACAGCTTATACAAATGTTTGTAGCTATCCGCACTAATTGAACCTTTCCGAACTGTCTTGTGCTTTCATTTTTTGCCACATGTGATGGAACAGAGGGGGGCTTTCTTCCTCAGTGCCTGCCTGGTGGGTTCCTCTCTCCACAATGCCCAGTGAAGTAGCAGATATTCAGCTGCCTCTCGAGGTGGGTGTCTTGGTCTAGATCAACATTCCTCCCGGGGTTCAAGGATATCTCCCGTGTTTGTGTCCCACAGCTCTCTTCCATGGCTGCTATTGTCTCCAGTGTCCTCCATGTCGACCTCCCAGCCCCAGGAACAAATCCAAGAGTCTTCTGGACACGAGGGCACAGGCAGTGTGGTCAGCCCACTCTCTGCATTCCTGCACCCTATCTCTGTCAGGCCTGTGGGCGCCGTGTTGAGCCGCGTCCCTCCGGGCCGAACAGATGGAGCACTGTGTGCACGGCGGAGTGGACAAACATGTCTCCCTCCTTGTGCCTCCCCATGTCACTCCATTTATAGAGGGAGCCGTGATGCCATGTTGGCTCCATCTAGGTCACATAGTATGGTATGGAGGCACATGTGGAGATGAAGGGCTTCACCCACCCATTCGGCATTGCTGGATGAGTTCACAAGGCCTCGGGTGTCTTCACATTTACGCTGAGGATCTTGCTTTTTTCCTCTGAGTCACTGTGGCTGGTTTATGCTGAATGAGCTGTATGGGAGTCAAATACGGTCGCTAAAAGATAAATTGTTTCATATTGTTGTCGACATTATGGACGAGCAGGGAATAACCGCTGAGCCCGGTGTTTAGCAGACTTGGGTCAAATCTCTCATGAAAAGTGCGAGCGATGTTAATGACACGAAAGGTGAGCAATCTCGGCGTCATCGAAGAATAATTTCACCTCCGGAGCAGCCAGCATTATGTGCATTATGTGAGTTTCCACAATGTGTGAAGACTTTTAAAAGTGGTGCAATATAACAAGGAAAAAAACATCAATAACTGAAAAAACACAACCTTGAATGCACACCTGTTTTTGAGGGATTATATCACAGGGGAAACGTCTTCCTGACAGGAAGCAGAGCGTAATGTAGTGCAGCACAAACATAAAAACACAACAAAATGACAGTAATACAGAGACTTAATAAAACAAAATGAAGGTTTCATGTTTACTATGAAGGATTATCTGAAAGACAGTAAATGGGTTTCCCTCAGGGAACTGAGCGCAGACCAACTGGAGAAAGGCAACCTTGATGATTGGCACAAACCAGTATTGTCCTTTAATGAAGAAGCAGTCACCATGACACAGCAGTGGAGTGGCCTCTCCTGCTCAGAGCCCAACACTTTCCTTGAAGTGATATTTCACCCTGGCAGAATCAGCTTTCTCTCATTTTTATCTTACTTTTCCTTTTTTAGTACATGCTGCGCCTCTGTGGGACTTTGTGATTGGTCAGCCACCAAAACTGGCCATGCTGAGGGGGCCCTGAGTCAGGAACACGCTCTTATTTTGGAAAAAAAAAAAAAAAAAAAAAAAAAAAAAAAGGAAATTAGATCAAGGTGATATTATTCATTCTGTGTCCCAGTTCATACTTCAGTTCCCAGGATGCCTCTGAAACCACATAAACCCTGCAGGCCTGAATCAGATCCAACCAGAATAGCGTCTCGTGTGCGCCTCTACTCTGCTTTCTTAATAAAGAGGAAAAAAATCCTAAGTCTACTGGACTGACCGCTGTCCTTTGTCCTGTTTTGTCTAATGTCAAGTATTATTATTATTATTGTTTAGCTTCTACTCAACAGAAAGAATAACCTTTAAAAAAAAAAATCATCAGCAAAGAGTTTCACTCTTAAATGAAATGCCCAACATTTAAAGAAACAAAAAAATATTGGCTTGTTGGATGCTGCATTAAAGTACACATGGGTTAGTATTTAAGTTCGGAGTGTCATTATTTTTGCTTATAAAATAATTCAGTTTTGCAAGACAGAATTGCTTATGGTTTTCAAATATTGCTTGATTAATTTCATTTCATATTTTCGACCTCAGAGAAGCCTTTTTGGTAGACTCTGTTTGATCTCTTCACTTGTTTTTCACTGGGTTATGTTTAGATTTGAAAATTGGTTCGTTTGTGACCTCACTCCTCCACATTTCAGTTGAAAACTTTTTTTTTTTTTTCCTTGTTTGAAAGTTGCTTTCTGAGCAGCGGTAACAAAAGGCATCTGTTCCAAAATATTAATATTCTGATGCATGGGTGTTTTCTAACACAACTTAGCCTGCAACAGATCCTGCTTTGTTCGCTGGCTGCTGCAGCCTCTCCGGATAAAACAACACATCCAGAGCTGGCAAATGAGATAAAAACTCACAGCAAATCTCACACATCCAAGCCTCCTTGGGTATTTGGAATAAAGCACCCAGGATCCAAGATGAAGGAAACACCACGACAACACATTGCTCTCACAATATAACCACATTAAAAATGATTGCGGATCAGTGATGTTGTATTGCAACAGCAGTACTCATGTTGCCTTCGGTGTCCATCTTGGAAAAGAAAATACACAAACTGAGCTTAATTACTGTAACTCCTCACACTGCATTTCCAAATTCAATGTTGATTTAAGCTCAATGAATCATGAGCTTGCTACAGCTACAGCTTTAAGGTGTGGTTTTTGTTGAATTTTAATATAAAAAGAATAAAATGCGTAACAAGACATGCAAGCTAATGTTACCATTTGACCCCAGATGCGTGACCTGTGGTCATAGGGTTCAACATCTTCCACACACAATAGGCATTTTCCTATCTTCTAGTCCACTCCATATGTTAATCTGGGTGACTGTACGTCCAATTTAAACATTATCCGTTAAAAAGATATATGGGGTCACTGTAACAAAGGCATCACAGTGCTGCGGTTTGCTTTGCATCAGGGTCTGAGTTCAGACTCATAGATAACCCTTGTTGTCCCTGCGGCCGGGGTGAGGCAGATGGGGAGAGGAACAATGGCTGGCCCATGCAGAGGGCGGCAGTGACTGACTCCACAGGCACTGAAGGTCCAAAGAATGCCTGGAGCCGAGCCAGAGCCACGGACCCCGCTGCCGCTGCAACCGCCGCCGCCTACCCCCACCTGACCCTCCTCGTTTCCCATGGTGCCCCGGGACTGGGCGACGACACCTTCAAAGACGGCCCCTCTGCGTCAGATGGGCTGCAAACCACCCTGAAGGAGCACGACCGGGCGTTGGCACTGTGGGCTTTGGATTGGCCTGGAAGAGGACTAGCAGCACTAAAGCAGACACAGAGTGGTCAACCCCACCCAACCTCAGCAAACAGCATGGCCACGGCGAGCACCTCAGGGCAGAGCACCTTCGGGCTGGGCAGGAAAAAGAAGAGCCCTGGTCTCATGGATCAGATTAGCAAGTTCTTTGGAGGGGACAAAAAGAAAAGGAGCAAGGTGAGCACCTGTGCATTTCAAGACACTCATTTAAAGGGATGGCTCAGGTATTAAATGTCTGCAACTGGCGCTTTTTGCCCAAAATGACAACACACAAACAAACAAACGAGCAAAAACACCTTTAACAGTCTTTTCCTTTTTCTTTTTTAAGATACCTGAAGCAGAAATTGTTTGCATTTGTTTGCAAATCTTATTTTAATCTGTCTGCAGTGTTTTATTAAATATGTGATCAAACAGGAAGTTGCTTGGAAGGAGCCACATAAAATAAGACAAGGAAACTGGAACAGCTGGAATTAGAGGATCCCAGTGGAAATGTGATTAAAAAAACCAAGTGGTGTCCTCGATAAGTGTAATGAATGCACGACTGCTGGCTGTGCGTTGCATTTGATGGAAAAATTAGACTTCTTTAAAAATTAGACTTGAACTTCTGATGTATTTTCAGTCACATCATGGAAAAACAACTGCATGTGTATGGAGGGTCACACACACATTCACACATTCACACCAGGGAGTCGTGAACCGCCAGTCTGAGGGTTTATTGCCTTGCTAAAAGGCTTTTGGTCTGAGGTGCTGTGGGACGGGGGAGCGCTGACAGCAAACAGACTCTCCTTAAACTCAGACATGAATTGTTTTTGCCAGCCTGCGAGTTTGAACGCTGAGTTTGAAACAATGTGTTGCTGAAAAACAGCATCCATGCTCAGAAAAGCTTCCACTGGATGAAGATTAATAACAATCTGATTTATTTCCTTTGACCAAACCAGCATTCTTGCTGATTTTAGGTTGAACAAATTTTCTGAGTGGATAGATTTATCTGAGACAACAGACTGCAATCCACAAGTGGCTGTAATTTCTCTGGTTGCAATTTTATGGTGATGCTTTCGTAGTATAGAGGTGTTTCTGGTATCAGTCACAAGTGAGCAAAATACTTTGACTTATAGTCTGTCCAGTTTATAAATGACTGTTGTCTTCCAGCTAATAGACCCTATTGGACCCTCTGTCAAACAACTGAAATTCTTTACTGGGACCAACCTCCAAGATTTAACAAAGAACAAAGATAACAAGACAGTGAAGCAATACCAAATGTGACAAAAAAGCAAATGAAGAGACTAAAAAAAAAAAAATCAAATAATAAGATAATCAGAAGATCATCCTCCAAGCAGAGAATGAAAATGAATCATCCAGTCATAAATGATAGAAAATCAGTCCGTTAATGCCAATAATTGCAGTGAGTAATACAATTATAAAACACAATTGCAGAGGCGTCACTAGATAGATTGTTTCAACTGTATTTTATTTGAGTGCATGAAATAGGATAACAGTACAAGCATTTGAAGCAGCTCATTTAATTCTCATTCTTTGTTGTTCGGTTCAGATCGTTTTAAAAGCAGCTGGAGTCTCAACTACATGAGGAGTTTCTTATCCCATTCAGTAAATAAGTCAGCTTTGTGTCCTGTCCTATTAAAATAACAGAAAACATCTTAACACACACACACCCTCTGAGGCGCTGTGGGGGAAGTGTGAGCCTGAGCCAAGCGCACATCCACTGCCAAAATGTTGAAGGTGAATTTCGGTCGTGTGATGTGTGTTGCGTTGAAGTTGAAGGCGTTTGCTCCTCGACCTCACAACGGAGACCGAAAGAGGCTCTTTGACAGGAGCTGCCGCTGGATCGCTCCAAATGTCACACCCACTCTCACCCGCTCCCCCTTCATGCACACACCCAGGCCTGTTTCCTGCCTGGGCGTTCACTCCGAGGCACAGGGGAGGTCAGACAGTGACGCTCCACATTCACTGTTCTGGCAGATGTTCCTGATTTTTAACATTTATTCTGGCACATCAGGGTCCTTTTATGCACTGTAATTGGATGCAGTGTCAGTAGGCAGGCATGAAAATACCAAAGATGTCCATATATCTGCTGACTTTTTTTGTTTTGGTTTAATTAAGTGCACTGATGAAACATTAAGTTGAAAAGAAAAAGTGAACAGAAAAGTGAGCATCCGCTGTTTTGTGCAGAGGCCGGGTTGGTAGAGACTGTCAGGCGGCTCTGAAGCTGAAGGTTGGATTCACACTGAAATCCAAACTCCCACTAAGAGGAGAGACACGTGAAGCAGTGACTTCACACTGAGTGGTGTGATGGTGTGTCCCCTCATTTCCATTAGACAACATGTTTTAGCTGAACATGACATGTGACACTCGTTTTCAAACATATCTTCACTATTAACTGCCTTAAACTGATTTGAACCTGCAGCGATCCAGCCTTTTAGCTTTGAAACCGTCTTTGATGTTGTCAGTTCTTACTTCTTATTTTTCATTTTGTTACTTTCTCTCAGACTTTCTGAGCCTTGATGCATTAGACGGCAGCTGGGACCGTGTTTCAGGAAGGCATTATGTAAAAAAAAAGCTTAGTTTTGGGATAGAGACTAAGTTAGTTTGATAATGACAGCGTGAAAACGGTGATTGGGAAGCCTACACTGCAGCTGCTTTTTGCAACATGCAATAAGATGTTTTTCCATGGCAAACATTCCTGATTCCATTATACACATATATGGCATTCATTATTTAATTTAATTTTAATTCATTTTGTTTTTTCTGTGCATGTATTTAATTTAATTTAATTTAATTTTTATTTAATATTTATTTAATTTAATTTAATTTAATTTTTATTTAATATTTATTTAATTAATTTAATTTTATGTTATTTTATTGTAATTAATTCATTTATTTTTTGCATTATGGTGTACCCTCCCATGTAAACGTTTACAGTTGCTTGACCTCTGCTGACCTTTCCAGGGGTCGTTCCGGGGTCACCTGTCCACCTCGCCCCAGCAGTCCTCCTCCCGTCGTCGGGCCAATGAAAACGCTGTTGTGCATTTCTTCAGGAGCATTGTAAGTTTCCCAGATTAAATACCTTTTGTAGCAACAGCTGATCATATTTGAGTCTTTAAAATAACATATATACATTTATACATATCTTGGAGCTTCTATATAATGTCATTTTTTCCTTATCTGACGCCACCATCCTGAGTTTTACTTCTGTACAAACTTTCAAGGTCATGTGTTTATGAATGTGATTGATTCTGATGCATTGCTTTGGGTTTCATCAGTCAGGAAATGGGATATTCTTTATTCCCGGCGTAAGTTGTCACCGTGTTTTCTTTTGGTTTCGATTGGAGTGAACGTGTGGCATCATCACAGTGACAGTGTTTGTGTTTTGCCCAGCTCCCTCGCTGATTGCAGCGCCGCATGAGTCCCTCGCAGCGGCTCAATCACAAACTCAGACTCAATCATTTCTGTTTCAAAGTGGAGTTTGTTGTTCTGTTTGCTGCCCTGTGCCGTCAGTCACACTGTTGTTGTTGCTTGGTGTTTCTCAGGTATCCTCTCCTCCTCCCAAATCCAGGGTGAGTCTCATTTTTCCCCAATATTCGTTCTGTCAATCATTGCAGTGGTTTAGCCGCAGAGTTACGATGCAGAGTTGCACAGTGTGGTGACAGGATCATCATCTTTAATATTTGTGAGGGAATAAGACACACAATTTTTTTTTTATCAGCCTGTCTTTTGAAATGCTACATGGTGACATGCACAGCTGCATTTCGGATGTAGTGGGGGGTAAAATACTGAGGCTGTGAAGCGGAAACAACAATTACGAAAGAAATCACAAAACTGAAAATATTACACTTCTCGGTAAACAAATAAACAGACCAAGAAAAAAAAAAAAAAATATATATATATATAGAGAGAGAGAGAGAGAGAGAGAAAATGACATTTAAGTGAGCAATTTAACAAAACTGAAAATAGGAAATTCCAGGAAGAACTACGGCCCCCTCTGGCTTTTCCATTTTGAAATCTGGTCGTATTTTTGGTTTTGATAAATTGTTTTCTTTAATGTTGTGTTTTTGCACTCCAAGGCCACTGTACAATCCTCTCTGTGGCTGATAAATATATATGATAGTATAAATCATATCGAGTCATGATGTACATTTGGTTTTGTCGAGAGCTTTTTCCAGCTGATCACCAACCAGACATTACACTTTATTCGTTTTTTAATTTACTGCTGTAATTGCACCTCCTGCCCAAAGCTGCAGGAGCCTCAGAAGTGTCGTAGCCACATTTTCTCATAGCAGCTGCTGGTGCCAGAGTGGCCCCCCCTGCCCCTCCACCACTGAATCATCTCATCATGCCACTGTCTGTTTCTCTTTCATGTCCAGTGGAGGGAAGTCTTGGGCTTGGTACGTCATGCACTCTTGCTTCTCAGATTGAACAAAACCCCTCTGCTGACTTCACTGCTCTGTGTGTAACCGGAGTAGACAATGATGGCCCCTGTGAAAGCCGCCCTCTGCGGAGCTCTTTCGCAACACTCCTTTGTCTGCGCCCGTTACCTAACCGTGTGCACTCCTCTGGTTGTGTGTCTCCGTCTTTTCTGTGCCACTGCTTTGCTCCTTAAAGAAAGAAAAAAATCATATCTCAGCCAGTGAGATCTAATTTGGACAAACTTATTCTACATCCTTAATGTCCACTGGTATAAATCACTGCCATCCATTATGCCTGAATGAGTGATTTAATTCATTCAATCAAATCTTTTTCTTGTAATCGGTCATTGGATCCTATTATCATATATTATTGGTGAATTTATTATATTTCAACCTCACCATCCCCCCCTTCTGCTTCAATCCAGAGCGACTCGCTGCTCCTGGATGACTTTGAAACTGCTCAGCTATTTATGAACCACAGCCGGTAAACATTTTCTCTCAGGAACTCTTGACCTGCATCACACCTCACTCCTTCTCCTCCTCCTCATTATCCCTCTCCTCCTCCTCCTCCTCCTCTTCTTCTTCTTCCTCTCTCGCCTCTGGTTTCCTGCGAGCTCTCCATCCCTCTGTGCCAGCGATGACTCACTAATCCATCTGTTTTGGTTTCCTACCTCCTCCTCCTCCTCCTCGTCTTCCCATTTGTGCGGAGAGCGAGCTGCACAGCTGTATGTGTGTCAGATGTTGTCGGCAGCGATCCTCTCATGTCCCCTTTTGTGTCGTCCAGATCATTGTGTATGTGCCTGTAATCGATTTTCTTCCCCCTAAAGGTCGCCGTTACCTGTGTTTTCCTCCTTTCATGTCTCTTTCATGTTACTCTCTCATTATAACAGCGCACAGAATAGACGCGCCTGTTTCTCCTGTCATGCCACAGTGTTGCTGTTGTGGAGAAACCACACACCTGCACCTTTTGTTGCGTCTCCTCAACCTGTTTCCACACCTCATCGGTTGAACCACACCTCCTGAATGACAGTGTTAGTTAGGCTGTGGTCGCTTATGCACCGAATGAATTTCATGTCCCTTGTGCCCTTGAATCTACATCGAATTCAGTTTGCTTTTACCGTCCGTATTGGAAAATCAGGCTGTTGCAAAAACTCCAAAACAGATACAAACACAGAGATGAAGTAGAAAATTTCGGCCATCATTAAGAAAATAAGTATTCTTTCCTTCATCCTTAAAAGGCACTTTTGTAGGCGTGTGTGTTTTTCAGCTGACAACAGCAATACTATGCATTTCTGATCAGCACTTGGAGAATAAAGTTTTTAAAATCAATTATGCGTCGTTTGTTAAATTAGTCCAACAACTCTGGGATGCCCTTTGGTCGGATGTGTCTCAACCCCACAAAGGCCAAAGCAGGCTCTCACTGTAGAGTTAAGCAACATGGTTTCAGGTCCTGGTTTCGGGTCAAGCTTTTCTCCATCTGTGCTTATAAAGCATCTTTTTCTAGGCCTCGTCGCCGCGTGTTGAGAGCACGAAGTCGCCCCTCAGACGACGCAGAGACCAAAGCACACTGTCCAGACTCTTCAACCTGGTGAGCTCGCCTGACGTTTCCCCTCCTTCCCTTCACATGCATTTACTCCTCTCACCTGTAAAGAGCAGTAACAGTAAAGAAAACTGACGAATGTTGTTTTTCTTATCTGTGTTTGCCTGAATGCAACAGTGATGCTATCATCAGAGATCAGTGAGTAGTTTTGTGTGCGACAAGCCATAACCACGATGATTCATCATTTCAGTTCATGTAGTCCTCATTCATCTTTTTTATTATTATTATTTATTATTTTTTATTAGTTATACAGCCTCCACATGCTTTTACAGCAACATATCACCATAATGAATTAACAAGCTCATATGCAGCATTGGTACACGGCTAATACCACATGTATTCCATCTCTCATTTACATATTCATTGATGTTGTGTTGATTCTGTGCATGCAGTCTACCTCAGGGTTCATCTCCACTTTGGATGAGCTCTCTGAATCCCAGTAAATGTGAAAATATATGACAGCGACAATCAAATTATCATTGCAACATGATTTTTTTTTTTTTTTCACTGAAAACTGCATCACTCCAGATTGACGCTTGGACGCCGTCGCTGCTGCTAGAAGATAAGTGTCTTTTTGTCAGTGGCCTCACTTTCCTCGCTGCACGTCTCTTTCCAGGGAGACCCCAAGTCCCGTCCTCCCCCTAAACGCTGGAGCACCATCTTCTAAGCTCTCCGCCGAGGACCAGACCACAGATCCAACACAGATGGGACAGGACGAAGGAGAGCAAACAGATCTGCATGTGGCGGACTCACAACCTCAAGAAATGTTAACCCACTAACACGAGTCTCTTATATATTGAGGTAGTGACACGATATTGGTGCGGTAATATTTAGTCTTTTGGGATGTAGGTGGTCACTGAGGGGTCAGTGGTGGTGTGTGTGTGTGTGGGGGGGGCTGCACACATACATCCCAAATGAGCAAAGCCAGTCCAGTCAGGAAACTCTCCAGGTACCATCAGCTGATTGGCTCCCGACTGGCGTGCTTTTTATAGTTAACCAATCATCATCTCACTTCCCTAAATTCAAAATCGTTGGCTCACCTGGTGGCAGTCTCGCTGCCCTGCCGCTGCTTCTTTTACCCCCCACCCCCCTCTTTTCCCTGCTCCACCTGCTTAGATCTGTCTTATGTTCCAGGGGTTATTGCCTTTATCCCCTGCAAAATATGTATATGCAGCAGCGATTTATGAAATTAAATGTGTGCCGCAGTCAAACCCATTGTTATGCCTCATCATCTAATAAATACATCTCCTGTACGCGAGCTGTTCCACACTGAAATATACTTGTTGTAGTTGTCTTTTTTTTTTTTTTTTTTTTTTTAATCCTAATTCCAAGGATACTTTCTCTAGATCTCTGTTGTTATTATTAGCTATTTAAGGTGTTGAGAGGTTTGGTCGTGCTATTGCAAAACACTCTACTGTAAAATCTTCTCACCTCGCCCATTTTTCCACTATCTTGGTCTGATGGTGCTACTGTCTGCTGTCCGGTGTCCGAGGTTTGCTCATGGGTTCGTGGCAGGTGTTTTGTTTCACTCTGTTTGTCTCCCACTGTCTGCATTTTGTACACGAGTGACGCTTGATTTGCCTCGTCAGCTTTCGGGAAAAAAAAAAACGCCACTCACAAGTTTGCCTCTTTGTTTTTTTTGTTTTGTGCATCTGTGTGAAATCTAGACTGGGAGCATTTGTGGTTGTCGTTGCTGTTGTGCATGAGTGTAAAGTACGTTGCCAAGAAATGCATTTGAAAATATGACTTGGAAACCTTATACGTAAGTAGTACGGACTCTAATATTGTTTAACGGTTTTTGTTCAGTTATGCCTCAGTGTAATTAATGCATGTATAGTATTATACTATTCAGATCTGTCAAATGGATAAAAAAAAAAAGCCCTTTCTTAGTGCACTGTTGTATAATTGAAAAATGTCCTAAATACAACTGCTCTGCTTTTGTACCTTTGTAGTTATTGCAGCTCATTTGTTTGCCTTTTTAAAGTGTATTTTTTGAAGTTTTCATGTCCTTCACTTTTTATGTGGAAATGGTAAACAACAGAGGGTTTGTTTTACTCGATGGTCAGATGGTAAGTTGCTCAAAGGTCTCGGCGGTGGCGGCGTGGTGGCATCAGGAGCATGGGACTGAACGACAGCGTGTTATCTTGCAAATCTTCTTCATTTTGTGCATGATTAATCAGATTGCCACTTCTCACTGTACATGGGCTGCGTGTATACGTTCACTGTAATTGAGTAGTCAATAAAAGAATTATTAAGATGTTTTTTCTGAGGTTGCTGACATGCGATGGTGCTATAGGGATAGGAACTGATACTTAGAAAACTGAGTGTTGTGTTTCCTCATAATGTAAAACTGTTTTGTGA
The DNA here is from genome assembly GCF_902150065.1 of Myripristis murdjan. Lineage (NCBI taxonomy): Eukaryota > Metazoa > Chordata > Actinopteri > Holocentriformes > Holocentridae > Myripristis > Myripristis murdjan. The sequence goes on from NC_043990.1 coordinate 9,980,039, forward strand.
TGTTCAGCCTAACTTGAAATAAACATCCTTTGTCTTCTCTTAGATAGACGAGCTGTTAACTGCTTTGAAATCTGACAGAATAATGCATTTTGGCGTGGCCATACACTCGATGCGCCATCTACTCTCATATTACACCTTCATTTTTACATTTTAGGGAAATAGCTGACACTCATAACGTCTTACAGTGAATGCAGGAGGTGAAGTGCAATAAAATTAGAGTTTCCAATATCACAAGAAACCAATAAAAAGAGTGCAACGGTTATGGTCACAGTGTCTAGAGAATTTGGAAGAGAAACATTTTCATGTTATGATGGGAAATAAGAAGTTACTCTTCTTTATATTTAAATCGTTCTCTTCATAACTTCCTAACCGGAAAGACTTTATTGTCTCTAAGAATCACATCTCGCATAAACACATCGGGCTGCAGTCGGGTTTCTCAACAAAGCTTTTCAAACCTAATGTGCAGTCTGACGTTAATGAACATGGACTCTGCAATATCAGGATTATTGTGCAGCTGAATAACTGAGGGAATAAATAGAAATGTATTTCCCTCCAGCCATGACCCCTTCACTCAAAAACACTCCCACTCACTCGAGCAATATGCTCTCAGGGCCGATCGTGCATACACAATAATTACAGCGTTCAAGACTTATCCAAAAAAAAAAAAAAAAAAAAAAAAAAAAAAGTTCTTACACGACGTCAAGCTGTGCCTTCTGCCCTACTTGGAAATTCATACAGAAGAATGAGTCATCCTCATTAGATTCCCGCGTCAATATTTAAAGAGTGGGAAAGACAATGTTCACATCATTAGAAATACTGCTGAGATTTGAGTTTTCAAGGACATCTGCCCCAGAAACTGCAATTAACGATGCCACCTCCCACGCTTCCTGAGATAATTGGCTCAGTGGCTCGTAAAAAAAAAAAAAAAAAAAAGCAAGTTTCAAAAGCTTGACACATTTGTCAGATAAAGAACGTAACACCTACTCAGCCTCTATTCTTGTCTTTGGCCCAAAAATGTTTGCCACAGGAGAAAAAATAACCCATCATGTAATAAGGTTTATGCATTTATGTCAACATGAAATTGTAGAATAGGTTAATTAAAATCCCAAATATCACTTCAACCCTAAAAGACATGACCTTCACCAGATTTCAGCAACATAAAATCATTTTAGCAAACATAACCTTGCCCTGGTGCAAACCCACGCTTCACCCAAAACATCCCAACACCTGACACGTATGTTGTGTAATTCCCCTTCCAAGCCCTCATTTCTCGATCTGTGTGCTTACCTAATCGGACCTTTTGTTCGCCATTGTGATATTGCTCTTTGATGGCGACACCTTCATATTTCCCTTTGAGATGGAAATCTATGTAGGCTAATCCTGTGAATACATCAAAACACGGGGCGCTGTCTCTCCATCTTTCAGCATCACTGTGGGGTTTACAGTTGGTGCTAGAGGCCTTCTTCAAATATATTGAAGACCTTTTGCATAATTATGATCTGTTATTTGCTGGAAATATTAATCAACAGGATGGCACAGTGTTGAGCAAGAGAGACCTCTTGTGCATCATTAAAGTTCTGCAAAGCAGCTATTTCATATTGAGTCACACTACTCTAGACTGACTCACACCAACGTAGAATCCGAAAAAAGGAGTTGCTTTTATTACCATATCAAGGTTTTCTTTTTTGCTGATAATGTCAAGAGACACCAGTATGGCATTAAAAACTGTTTTTATAGTAATTTTTTTTTTTTTGCTAAAGCAGGTGAATGGCATTTTCAAATATTTCCATGTGCAAAATGCAACGTCACTTTAATCAAACTGAAGTACATTCACAACACTGCTCCTCATACATGTACAGTATACAGCTTCACTTAAACATCAACTGAGCCTATATGACATTGCACAAAATTAAAGAAAACGGTTCACATGAAGCACAACATATGTTCCTTTTTTAACTTCTCAAAACACTTTCACATTCAAAATACTGAAAGTGAACAAAAAAAAAAAACCCAACAACAACAACAACAAAAAAAAAACAAGATAGATTGTAAATTGCATGGCTGGTCACAAAGAAATATGCTGTGATTTGTGTGTGCAGGCTCTTGAAGTCTTCAGTTTGATCACGACCCCTCTCGTCTGTACTTATGCACAAATAATGTTAGGGCTTTTAACGTCCGCTTCACAGATCTCAGCTAAAACTCTCACTTGCTTCCTGTTTAAAAACATGACTATCCAGATTTCGTGTCTGAGTTCTCAGCTCATCCACGATCCCCGACACGCTGCCCAGCAACCCACCCATCCCATCTTCCATCTCCCCGTGGAAGTCCACCTCCTCCACTTTGACCTGCCCTCCGCCTGTGAGAAAGGCCTCGGATTCGTCAAATCCATAACTGTAGCCGTCGTCCAGGTCTGCCGCCGCCGTGCCTGCGTTGTTGCTGTTGGCCGAGGAGCTGGAGGCCAGTCTCTCGCATCGGGCCTGATGCCTCAGGAAGCTGTCTCTCCAAATGACTTTCTTCCCACACAAGCCGCACTCGTAGGGCCGCAGCCCCCCGTGGGTTTTAAGGTGCTTGGTTAGATGGTGCTTCATCTTGAAGGACTTGGTGCAAACAGGACAGCCGAAGGGCCGCAGATTGAGATGCTGCATCTTCACGTGCCGGTCGCGCATGCTCTTCAGGGTGTAGGCTTTCCCACAGTGGCAGAAGTGAACTTTTCCTGTGTAAGGGGCCCCCGCAATGGAAAGCGAGGATGATGAAGACGGGGTTGGGGGTGAAGAGGAAGGCGGGAACACGGCGGAGGAGGGGGACAAGTGGCGACTGGACGTGGGGGTTAATGAACCGCCCTGTCCCATGTTGGTGGAAGGCCAGTTCACCTCCGAGCCTGCCATTGTGAAGCTGCTGTCATCAGGGGACGCCGGCACCAAAGGCCTCTGGGAAACCTGCCCCGTGCCGTCTTCAATCTCATCGTAGGTGTCGGCACCAAAGGTCCCCTCTGTGAAACGTTCAAAGTCCACGTCGTCCTCCTCTTCATCTTCATCCTCGTCCTTTCTGTAGCTGCTGTCCCCTCCCTCTTGTGGCCTTGGCTCCTGCTGAGACCAGGGACCGGCCTGCCACTGCAGCCGGCTTGAGGGAGCGGGAGCCGGGCAGGAAGGGCCAGCGATTCCTTCGTCTGTCTGGCATGCGTGGACTGAAGCAACACCTGAGGAGGGGTTGCTGCCCTCCAAATCTCTCTGATCTTTTTGCTTGATCTCCTCGGCACTCACTTTCCCCATGACCTGCCCTGCTTCTACATCCTCATTTGCACTGGGATGGAGATTTCCTGGAGAAATGCAAAAAAAAAAAAAAAAAAAAAAAAAGCAAATACAAGCAGACTATATTAATTATATTATTTCAAAAAGAGAAAACAGAGAGGGGGAAAATTGGTGACCAAACATGGAAAAACAAGCACACTGTAGATTATGACCTTTCTTTTCACAGCATAAAAATTGTAGACTATATACAGGATAAACATTACTTTTGAAACTATTATTAATGAATGAAAAGAGTATTCTAATCTGATGTTAACAGAGATCCTTGTTAAGATAAAAGAGCACACTTTAATTTCTTTGTCCTCAGTATATATCTCTATACTGGGAATATACTGTGGATAGGTGTGTATTAAAATAAGGTAGCTGTGTCTCACCAGAATGTCCCATTTGTGCTATTCCTCCCTTCTTCTCCACCACTTCTTCTCCTATCCCTTCATCTGCCTCAATCTCTCTTTTCTCATTTCTCCTCTTTTCTTGAGTCTCATCACTCTCCCCGCTCTCACGATTCCTATCAAGCAGTCTCTCAGAGCCTGGAGGCGCTCCCCGCTGCTGAAATCTGACTTTCTGCTTTAATGCCTCGCCGCCGGGGAAACCCCCGTGATGCCTGCTATTGTAGCCGGGTCCATCATGACCCAAGTGGCTAGCTTTGGCATGGCTGGATACCCACGCCTCTTCACAGCTGGAGTAATCACTCTCGGCATAGCCAGGGAGGGTGTCCAGCTGAGAGTCGGCTAAGTGCTGGGCTGATGACGGTCGTGAGCGGCCCCATCTGGGAAACTGCTGCGGCCTTCTCCATGTAGCCAGGGGAGGCAGGGCGTCCGGCTTCCTCTCCTTCTTCCTCCCCTCCCTCTCCAGGTATAAGCAGTCGGTGCTGCTGGGGGACTGCTGTCTTGATGAAGTGCCCGGGTGAGCGGCGGCGGCCTCTCCGGGAGCAGCTTCTGCCGGGGGCCGGGGCCTCTTCAGGATCTCGGTGCACTTATCCACAATGTGCCACATCTGCAGGAAACTGGCCACTGTGACGTAGTTGACAATGTCATCGTGCACGATGCTCAGCTGGCCCGTGTAGGCAGAACTCAGGACGCTCTCAAAGGCCACTGGGTCCATAACCGAGGGCAGAGACACAGTTGTGACATTCTTCAGTAACACCTGCACAAGCAAGAGAACAAAACAGCTGACTGAGATTTGAACATCTGGACTCAATGTGGGCGAGCGATCACAAACAGACACAGAAACAACACTTGGTCGAATTTGAAAGCCTCTCGAATCACATCAGTGTGAATGTACCGCTGTCGGATGTGACCTGGCCTACCTGGTCGTGGAAGTAAGGCGAGGAGGCGGCGAGCACACAGCGGTGGGCTCTGAACACTTGACCTTGCACCTGGATGGAGAGGTCACACAGCCTGCCCTCCTCCCGCTGCCGGTTCAGATTGTCCAAAACGGCGGCTCGGGCACCAGGAAAGCAAACTTGGACGATTAAACCTGCTGGCCCGGCTGAGGCACTGCAGGTCGGGTCCATGATCCCACTGATCTACAGGAACAACAAACACTGTCAACTGCAAACTTAGATATCTTCTTCAATTCTGCATGAAATAAGAACATTTATCTTGAAAGATCCGTCCTTTGCACCAGTGAGAAGTGTACAGTGTGATGACTGCTGCTGCATATGCAATGTACAGTGTATCTGTGCTAAACTTTCCATGTGAATCAGATGACCAGCTGTCTGACACTTGCTCTCACCTGATGATCAGTGGCGTCTCAAGCTAACATTAGCCATCATCAACTCTTTTAACTCTACCCATAAACTGTTTTCTTTATAACAAGTAAACCAACTAAGTCTGATTGTTATAATATCAATGCACAGGAAAAACAGCTATATCCTCATGTGACCGCTCGTCTATTTTTTTCTAAATTTAGCGCTGGAAGTCACCTAGCATACTCGCGTTAGCAAACAGGCTTCCCGGCTAGCAGGCTAGCTAACGTGTAGCTCGCTCTCTTTTTACCTGTGTCGTGTCGTGTCCGAGCTTTTTACCGGGGCGCGTGAGGCTGCGAGCGATGCGCCGCTTCACATCGTTATTTCGCAACGCGGTGCGCAAAGTGCCATGGTGCGCCTGGTGCAAAATGAGCGAGCTAGCAGAGAGAGAGGGGGCTAACAGCGCTCCGGCTTGTCCGTAGGCGTAGCTAATGCTAGCTGGGTGACACTAGCTGCTGTCAGCATCCGCATCCTGAGCGACAACACGAGTGGGTGTGAGCTGCGAGGCCGGGCTCAGGCTGCACCACAGCGGCCACACACACCGACACCGACACCGACACCGACACCGGTACCGGTACCGCCTGCAGCCTGCATGCGTGTCCGTGTGCGCACTTTGAAGCCGCTGCTGTTGGAGCATGTGGACACAACTTTTGTTCTCCAAAAGACGCTTCGTCCCCCCGCCCCCTCCGGAGTGCACTTAAAGGGACAGTTCGCGTAACATCACGGCATTTACATCACTTGCACCGCCGTATTTACAGCCTCTCTCTTCTGTTTTACGGTGAATGTGCTGTGATGTTATGTGAGGCCCTGCTGTCACCACTCATCTAATATCAGCGGCTGGATCTGAGTATTTCACTGGCAGTGGATGCAACCCGACACGAGAGGCCAGCGTTGCACGGGAGCGCTCGTGCTCTGCTCTGTCTCTCTCTCTCTCTCTCACACACACACACACACTCACACACACACAGGCGTGTGTTTTTACCGCAGTGCATCTGCAGCATCCTCTGAACCGAGCCGCAGACAGAGGTGCCGCTGCAGGAGCCGCTCGTGTCGCCCGCATCAGGAGGCTTGTCGGTGCGCACCGGGGCGGGATGGCAGCCTTTTTCCTCGCGCTGTTTTTGGGCTGATTTGTCACGTTTAATGGGCCTGTGCACGCGCGCGCAATTTTATCTGCAATGCCAGCGCGGCCGACGCATCTCTTCTACGAGCCGGGGGTCATTAGATAGGTGAAATTAATATTTCCACTTTCACCTGCCGTCGCCGACTCAATCACTGCTCGATCACAGGAGAGGACAGACTATATATTTTTATTTTTATTTTTGCCGAAGAGACGACTCACCTCGAGGAAAGGAGGGAGGCCTATAATTCAGGACAGTAGGCTTTGATTTCAGTGATCCTAGTCATTATAAGAAAAAAAAATCTTTAGGCCATTATATTTGGCCTATTATAGCCTAAAATCTTGGTAGCCTATAAGAGGTAGCCCTTTGATACTTTTCTTAGAGCATGCAATTATTTATTTATGCAGTAGCACGTGAATTTTTCCATGTAGAACCTCAGTAAGGCGAATATTGGCATGTTGCACATGATGATTATATAAACAGCTTATATAAACAGATCAATAATAACCTTGTGCGCCCTTGCTGTCCCTGTGATCTGCCAACATTTAAAGAGACGTCCCAATTTCATCTCTCTCTTTCTAGAGCATGTGGCCCCAGGCAGGTCTAATGGTTTATTAGAGCATTTGATATTTGGAGCTCAGGGAAACAGATACTAAAATCTCAGGGTGTAGATCTGGGAGCACTGTGAGTCACCAGATATTCGGATTAGTTGCATATGCTACTTGATCATTTGAAGCAAAAACCCTGTTGGATGCTTTGAGCAGAGGCCTGTCTCAAAGCAGCAGTGAGCAGTTCAACATAGGCAATAAACACTGTAACTGGTATGAAGCTGCTGCTGGCTCGAGCCAAAGAACCAAGGCACTATTAGTGGTTCCTGAAGATTTTTAGGATAGCATATCACAAATTTACAGGTATAGAGGCCTATAGACGGAAAGAAGATATATATTTTGCACTTTACAATGCATGTTTAGCTGACTAATCAGCTGCTAGTTGCCTGGCCTATATACTAACATATATCTGATTCTAGCTCGCACTTTACTGGTCAGTGTTGACATTTAAAATTTAATGACGCACAACTCTGGTCTTCCTACAAACGAGAAGAAAACCTTTGTCAATATCCGTTCAATTATTTCCCCCTTTTGATTTGCTTGGATTGTGATAAGAATGCATGAATAGAGTCATTTAAACCCTCAGCAAGATCCCCTGGAACTCCATCCAGGAAGACGTACACAGGAGAGTTAAATTTTTTGAGGCACCTCCCAGAAATCAGCTTTCGCAAACATCTGGTGAAATGGCAGCTGCGCACTTACTGTTCCTGTCCCTGCTGTGCACTCTTTGTGGTGAGTTTAAGTCGATTTGTCGTGTGTTTGAAGTCTTGCAGAAGGATCATACAGGCTGAAATCTGAATTTATGAACTGTAAAGTCTGTTTTGGTCTGTCTCAACAGTGTACCAGAGCCATGCGGCCTGTGCAGAAGTGGACTCAGACACAGAGGCAGTGGCAGGAAAGGGATTCAAGCTGGGCTGCATCTCCTGCAAGATGAGGAGTGAAGTGGAGGGTTCGGCCACTGTCGACTGGTACTTTAGGCCCAAAGGAGAGCCAGACTTTATTCATGTAAGTGCAAATTATTTTTTTGTTTTTCTATTCTGTCACTAGCACTATCAGGCTTGGGGGAGTAAGTCAATACAAGGCTTCACTGGAGCCTATCCCTTAATACACCACTTACTTGCATGTAGATGCACACAAAGCATACGCCCAAGCCCTCTTCCTGTCTTTTATTCATTCATCATCTTTATTTATTCAGTGCAAGCTCTTTTTCAATGGAGCCCTGATGCAATTACACAGACATAAAAGCAGCTTTAAACAGGCGGGGTAATGCCACGCAAAACAAGAGATAAATAAGCAATGTGATGAACTCATGCAGTTAAAACAGACCAGCAGAAGTCAGCTCACAGGACACACACACACACACACACATTCAAACTACATATTGTTAGACAGAAGAAGTTTAAATTCATTAAAGTGAATCAGTGTGTCATGTACGTGCTGTGCCGTATTTGCGGGGCATAAAAAAATCAAAAGTGAACTTCCCCAGCTCTGTTGCAATATTTTAAATCCAGCTAGTATGACTTTAATTGAAAAGACACGTGAAGTAATCAGGTTTTTTTTTTTTTTTTTTAAGCAATGCTTCACTTTGTATGTCTCTCCCTCACACACACACCGTGATACACACATACCATCCTCATCACATGATATGGCCCAGTGCTGAGGTCAGCATGATGTTCAGATGGAATCAATTCTGACACCGTAGACCTCAGAGATCATTAAAGCCCGAGGGGCGGCAGGTCGGAGGCTGGCACACACAGCTGTGTTGACCTTGTGCTGGAGCCTCCCTTTGTCACCGAACCGCATGCCGTGATAATGACAATCAACTGCATGCATGTCTCTTTGCAGCGCCACCCAGCACAAATATGTAAAGAGCTTCAAGTTTCATTCCAAAATAAGACAGCAGCCTCTAATGAGATGAAAATATCAAATACCTCTTTCCAGATGTTTTTCATTCAGAAAAAGTGATGCCAGCACTGTGAGAAAGACAGGAGTCATTATAATACATTTACCAACAAAATATCACCATGTTTGATTATGAGGGTCATCTGGCTTTTTGAGGTTTTGGTGATGAATTTCAGTTGGGATGTTTTTTGTTTTTTTTCCTCAGAGTTGCTACCTTGAGTACAGCCCCTTCAGATATCTATAAAAACACATGATCTCCCATGCATGCACACATAAACATACCAAAAAAAAAAAAAAACAAAATCCATCTTAAAAAGTTAAGTCTCATATTCAGGCTTAAAATCTTGTTTTTCTTCAATCAAGGTGAAAAAAATCTGTGAATGAGATAATCCCACTCCTTTCCTCTTCAGTTTGAGTTGTTTCGTACATTTTTCTCAGGGAAGTATAAATATGTGGAAACACAGCAGCCCACTAGTATCAATAATAAATGTATGTGTATGTATGTATGGGAGGTATGGGAATATGCCCTCTCCCTCATATGCAGCACAGAGCATGAATCAAAAAAGAAACCTGAACCTTGCTCTCAGCAGCAGCTTTCTGAATAACCCTCATGTCACTGTGCCATCAGATCTACAACTACGACGAGGGCAGTCCCACCATTAAAGACGAGCGCTTCGAGGACCGCGTGGACTGGAACGGCAGTAAGAGGAGCAACGACATCCAAGATGCATCCATATATCTCTTCAACGTCACCTTCAACGACTCGGGCACCTACCGCTGCTACTTCAACCGCATCCTCACCTACCCGTACTACGAGTACCAGACGGTGGTCAGCAAGGTCATCCATCTCACCGTGGTGGCTAAAGGTACGACGTAACCGGCCGAGCAAAGCCACAGTTAACTGTTTTATTTGAGATGTTAGCACAGAATGTAGCAGGGGGAAGATTTGTGAACATGGCCTGCAAAGGAAATCATGTTAACGGAGACCCAGCAAGGATTAATGCACATTTTCATCCAGTTGGACACAAATTTGAAATAGTTGGTGGAAAACCAAGGTGATGTATTATTGAGGGTCCAGAGGGAAGGATGAGGGAAGGATGAGGGTGGAGGGGAGGGGGATGAAGGGTGCAGGGTTAGGGGATGAAAGGATGGAGAGTGAAAGTTAAAGCAGTGAGTGAAGGAAACGGCTCGAGAGCGGATGGGTGGAGGGGCACGATGATTGGCAGATGTAGACCAGAGGCACCATAACAAACTGCTTTATTTGCGATGCTGGCGCTGAACGTAGCAGAGGGAAGATTTGTGAGCAACGTCTGCAGAAGACATCATGTCAGCGGAGACCCGGCAAGCAATTATGCACATTAATTTCACAAAACCACCTTACCACAGGAAAAAAAAAAAATCAACTTCAAACAGCTGTTTTTCATAGTGAATCTCAAGGACTACATCTAAATCGCATCTACTCAACGTGAAAATGTTTTCAAGGTTAGTATTAAAGGTGCAGGTCGACCAAAGACTATAAAATAGTTTTGTGTTTAATAGTAGAATCGTCTGTGGTGTTAATGGATGGTTTAGATCTAACCCCTAACCCACATCCTTCACAGTCTTCCACAAGAGGCTCCTCAGCAATAAAGGAATCAGGACTAATATAATACTGTAGAATGTGTTTTATGTGTTTTACCTTTATGAAGACATATGAGACGTCTGCTAAACTGCATTCAGTGTCTCTGGACTTAATTAAAGGCAGAAAAAAAATCCATTCCTTGCGTTTTTTTTTTTGTTTGTTTTTTTTTTTGTGAATGGTGCTGAGATGCCACACGGTTTCTGCTTACCGAGTGCGTCGTCAGACCGCCTCGGTGGGGCTGTCTGATTTCATTTCATTTCCTCCTTCTCTCTCTCTCTCCCCTCCCCCGTGCAGCCACCAGGGGGATGGCCTCCATCGTGTCCGAGGTGATGATGTATGTGTCCATCATCGGCCTGCAGCTCTGGCTCCTCATAGAGATGATATACTGTTACAGGAAAATAGCAGCAGCCGGAGAAGAAGCCTTACGAGAAGCCGCGTAAATATTGGTTACATACAGCTAAATACACATACGGTGTGCTGTTGTCACCTCAAAACCTTGTAACTCCACTCTTCTGCTTATGTTCATGCTTTGAAGTCACAATGAAGCGACACTGGAGAGCCTCTCTTAATGCAGGGAGGCATCTTTCAAAAGTGTAAACCAGTGGGTGAGCCATTTGGTAAAGAAAGCCGTGATTCCTCAGAAATCTTACTTTTTTTTTTTACTGTTATTGGATTAAATCTTTGTTCACTGCTGCTACTGGTTCACCATGGTGTCACCTTTGAAGATACACAGTTTTTCAGAATTAGTCGAAAATTAGTTTACAATGTCTTTTCATTTCATTGTGACTGTAACTTTGGCTGAGGAATATCATGTTCCTCTGTGGAGAAAACTCCACACCCCTGTATGCTGGTTAAATATTTTCAAAACCCAAAGAAAGAAAAAAAACAACAGCAATAACAACAACAACAGTGCATGGTAGCCAAGCTGAAAACAAAGCTGTGCGTCTTAGTTTTTGGAGATGCAAGGTTTCTACCCGACAACAACAAAAGTATGTAGGTGTGTTGTGAAGCTCGGAACAACACACACACCTGTGCTCCCTCTCTCAGCACAATGTACGTTGTGTGAGTGTGTGTAGTTATTAACGCCGCCACAATCAAAACAGCAGAGGATCAGTTTGAGTGAGGACCAGTTAAACCCAGCTGACTAAAAACACAATGTGAGTCAACAGGGCTCTCATAGTTTATTTTACAGATTTTTTCAGTTGAGTCTAAATGGTCCTCTTTTTTAATACAGATGTGTTTAAAGGAATTATTCATCGCTTTGGGCAAAATATCCCTCTTCCGACTTTCCCAGCCTGAGACAAGATGTTTAAGACCATTTTCGCCTCTGTACGTCCAGTGGTTCGGTTCCTATGGGTAGCATTTTGTGTTAGCTTAGCATAAACACTTGAAGTCTATAGGAGTCGTTAGCCTCGCTCCGTCAAAGTGAAAAAAAAAAAAAAAAAATACCCAAAGGAACTGAACCAGTGGATGTACAGAGGTGGAAATGGTGTCAAACATCTTGTCCCCGTCTGGGAAAGTCAGAGAAAAGGAGCATTCCGCCCAAAATGTTGGAGTATTCCTTTAAAATGGCACATTGTTCTTCAGAGTGTAGGTTTTCCCTGTGTTATTCCCCTGCACATCTCCTGCCCTCTTGTTGAATGCATGCCTATAATTTCCACTGTGTCGACGTTATTATAACCTCCCTCTCGTCCAGCCACGTCCCTTTTGTCCTCCCCTCCCTCCCTCCCTCCCCCTTACCTACTTACTTTTAAGCCTATTTACTGTCTCCGTTCATTTCATGTGTCTCCACGTGTGTGTGTGTGTGTTTTTTGTCTAACGTCTCATGCTCGCTCTCTCCACTTGTGTTTGTCGTCTCGTCCTTACCGTCCTGTCATCCTCCTCCCTAGTCAAAACAAAAACCTCCCTCCTGTAAGCAAAAAAGGAAAACGAAAAAAATGGTTGGTTGTGTTACAGTTATACCTACTTTTTGTTTTTTGTTTTTGCATTATTCCACCATCATCATTGTAGCATGTCAATGTGCTGAGGTCGAACTTTTGAATGTGTGATGCCAATTTTATGTTTGGTTTTGTTTTTGTTTTGTTTTATTCCCTTCAGAAATGCGGAGTACTTAGCGATAGCCTCGGAAAGTAAAGATAACTGTGCCGGGGTGCAGGTTGGAGAATAGCACAGGTATGTTGTGACTCATTTCACTGTCACACACACACACACACACACACAAAACACGGTACCTTTTAAAGCAGAGTGTGTAATTTAAGTCTTTGTTGACAAATTATAACACCTTAAAAGATCATCACCTATAATTCAGAGGTATATTTGTTTTTAGAGATTGTCATTTAGAGCGATGTAATGTTTGGCATTAACTGCTGGAAACAATATTAAATTATTATTAGGTTTGCATTCACAAGTGGCTGTTAGCAAATACTGTGCCTCAGAAAAAGTGCATTGGCCTCTTTTTATTAATAGTATTTTTATTTTTAGGGCTTCATCCACGGACTGAAAGCGACATCCTCTACTGTTTGGACTGCATGAAGACAAAAAAGGAAACTCGTTCTTCCTCCTCTTCCTCTCTTTTTCCACGACACAGACTCACAAACGGATATGACCTTCAAACAGAGCATGGTACCAGCACTTGTATATATCTAAAATTGCGCGCAAAAGCATGTTCTGCACTTATACTATAAACCATAATGCATCGATGAGCCTCACTAATAAGAGCATATTACGTGCAATATTTCTTTAAGTGTATGTAGTACTACATTATAGAAAATATACATGGTACTGTGGGAGTGTGTTGGTACTCCTAGAGATCGATTGTGAAATAAAGCTTTTTACTGAATCCTCGACACCATCCAATGTATAAATAAGAAAAAGAAACGACATCCACTGTAAGGTTATTGATAAGGTTATTCATGAAATAGAATGTGGTAGACTATGATAGACTGTCTCTCCAGTTTAATTAGTCTCTCTAGTGGTACATTCAATGAAATCTGAAGATGTACTAATAAAAACCGAGAAAATACACCACTTTTTGACGTCAGCAGTGCATTTACACGTGAGGATCTGCTTTGATTTGGCTGTTGGTTTGAGCATGATGAGCGGTTTAACTGGGAAAAGAAGAACAAGAGACACAATAACGACAACGCAAGCGAATTTGATTTTAATTTAAATTTATTATTTTTAATTTGCTCAAGCAGACATACAAGGGGGTCAGCTTGGTGGTGAATGTGCTCTCACAGAAAAAAAAAGAAAAAAAAAAAAGAGAAAAACCAGGCCCTGATTAAAGGGATGATACAGATTTACAGCTGTGGGGTCACAACCAGTCGCTGAGCGTGCGCCAGCCAAACCAGATTGGAAGACAACACCCTTCCTGCATCCCGAGAAACTTCTCAGCACGAGCCCTAAAATGTTTTCACCGTTTCGCCGGATCTCCTACAGCTGTAACACACAGTCCGTGTCGGGGTACCGAGGCAGGTTGAGCTGGTATTTCCTCTCCAGGGCCGGCGGGACGAAGCGCCCTCCCAGGAAGTGGTAGCGTCCTCTGAAGAGCGAGGCGGATTTCTTGGGCGCCGTGAGAGAGATGAGCATGTCGGGCTGGAGCCCATCGGCACTGCCCTGCTCCACGTCCCAGCCTGCAGGACACACACACACCAGACATTACCATCAGCATCAGTATTATCATTAATATCATTATTGCGATATGAGGCTGGAAGTCGTCTCGTCTCCTCCTGGTTTTAAAACCTCATGTAGCCTTTTATCAGAGGAGGCGTTAAACCTGCACGGTATTTCACTAGAAAACAGAAAAAAGAGCAAGATGAATAAACACTCATGATGATTTTGCATATTACAGATGTTTTTAAAGCCCTGACGAAGACCATCAGTGGCTGAAACATGTTGGTTTTCTTATATTTCAGCCACTAAAATAAAGGCTTTATAACTTTTGTTGTCACATTTCCTGATATTTGGAGCGCCTTGATCGCCCTCTCAAGTGCTCTGTTTCCCCCATTTTCTTCGATCATGTAGAGCAACCAGTCATCTTTTTTGTTTTTGTTGTCATATTATTCTCTTTTGCTTATATCTCAATCATCTTGCGCCCTCGTTTGAGAACCACGGCAGTAAAGGGATCCAATTTTCGGACTGTTTTAGCTGTTAAATTATCATATCAGCATTACAGTGGTCACAAATATCAAAAATCTCAGGTTAAAATATCATGTCACAAAAACATGGAATAGTTTGCCAACAAATATTAAGGTGCTGAGCTCCATAAGTAGAAAACCTTTTTTTTTTTTTTTTTTTAACTTTAACTTTTGATTGTCATTCAATTTCTAGCTTCTTTTTTTAGTTATAATTTAAAAAAAAATATTTTAGAATTGCTTAGATTCGTTTTTATTTAGAATTTTACTTTATCTTTGCTAGATTTATTTACTTCTATTCTGTTTTTATTTTTTTTTAACCCGTCTGAGTTGCACTGTGCCTATGAAAGGTGCTATATAAATAGAGTTTATTATTATTATGTTCCCAGACAGAGGAGGCAAGGTAGAAGTGCTAAAACTAACCTAGTAGATGTATATTAGAAAAAAATCCAGACTTTAATTTTTTTACATCCCCCTCATAAAATTATGGATGCTTGTGCTTTCCAATTAATGTTTTAGTTTTTATAATTTACATTTGACATACGATACATTTGCCTGAAGTTCATATCCAGAATAATTTATAGTGAATGCAAAAAGTCAAGCAGAATCAGCCTGGTTTCCTAGATTTCAGAGCGTACGAGTGAGAACTGATGAGGCAGACCCACCTGAGGGGATGTCGATGCTGGCCACGGGCACGGTGGTTTTCTTCAGCACGTCCAGGATGGACCCGAAAGGCTCCCTCACCGCCCCCTTGAAGCTGAAGCCGAAGATGGCGTCTATCACCAGGTTGTAAGCCTCATCGATCACCTTGGCCTGGGAAGACATTTGCCATCTGCATTAATAAAGCATGTGTTTGGCTGCACGGCCTCAAACACCGACAAACATCCACCCCTTTTACACTGACACAGGGTCTCTTCTGCTGAAATACACTGCAAACTGTAGATGTGCAAGCTGCAAGCACTGGCGGATCCAACCACTTTATTTTTAGTTATTTATTATATTCCCATTAAAGTTTCATGTCATGTAAATTATTTAAACTTAGGCATCAGTATCGTTTATTAAACTGCATGGATCTAAGCAGCCAGACAAGATAGAGCACATGCTTTTAAAGGAATACTCCGACCTTTTGGGTAAAATATCCTTTTCCTGACTTTCCCAGCCTGAGACAAGATGTCTGATAGCATTTTCACCTCTGTGCGTCCAGTGGTTCAGTTCCTGTGGGTAGCATTTCGTGTTAGCTTAGCATAAAGACTTGAAGTCTATAGGAGTCGTTAGCCTCGCTCCATCAAAGTGAAAAAATAAACCTTACAGCAACTCCAAAGCTGTCTTATTTACACAGCGTATCATGTGTAATTGAAATAACAGTCTTGCCCAAAACGTTGGAGTATTCCTTTATGTAACCTCATAATCATAAACACAACACACAAACAGCTTCCTGTGAGAAACGCTGCTGCATAATGGATCCATCATCAAACCTCAGGCATCTCGGTCAGGAAAGGAATCTCCATTTTCTCGCACTGCGTGGTCAGACCCTGGAACAGCGGTTTGTTTGGCCTCTTTGGGTACAGGATGGTGGGCTCGTAACCCTGCAAGAACGCACACAAGACCACGAGAAAAATATGGATAAATAAAGAGTTATTAGCTGATCAATTTGATGGAATGAAGCATAGAACAAGTTGCTTCCAGGTAACTTTAGGAAAAATACAGCCTTTACACCTGCCTCAATACTAACAGTCGGGGTCACAAATTAAGAAAGGGAGCCAAAACACACAAATTCACAATGTTCACATTTTATAATTCAAATATTCTGGTATGAATGTGACTAGGGCTCCTTTTCAGACTCACAACACCAAGAGATTCTTTAAGTGAGAGGGAAAAATGGTTAAGTTTTTGATTAGAAGCAGAAGCAGCAGAAAATATTTTTTTTTGTGAAAAATCTTTCTCTTTATGGCAAAAATCACCCATTAAGTTAATCAGGAGGGCATGGAATACTGAGAAGGAAAAAAGGTTGATTTCTTACCCCACTAAGAGTTAAAAGTTGTGTATTTATCTACATCCAAGGCTTTGATATGAAGGGAAAAAATACCAGCACACTGGTTGAGTGCTATCTTAGTGGTTTTACTTGAATTTCCTCCATTTCCTCGAAACAGAAAGTGAACCGAGGTTGGGACACTCACAAAAAGTTTGAGATGTCTTGCGCAGACCAGGCCGTCGCCCCCGTTGTTTCCTGGGCCGCAGATCACGAGCAGTGTGGGTCTGGCCTTGAGCAGAGAGCTGGCAGGATACGCCTGGAGGTCAGAGGAGACGTCAGAGCAACACTGACCGGGCAAAGAGACCGTGCAAGCATTTTATTTGCAGCAGGACTGAGAGAGAGAGCTCTTACAATGATGTCTTCTCAATGTAAAAAACATCACAATGTTTTAGTTCGTCAGAAATGCCTTGTCTTCGGTTTTTTTTTTTTTTTTTTTTTTTTTTTTCAAAACTACATCTAAATGCATCCATGACCAAAAGGCCGTGTTCATTTCTGTTTCTTTTTTCCAGCTCAGAAAAGGAATATAAACACCCTGGTTTCCTCTAGAGCTGGGCTTGTATTAGTGAAGCGGCTGCGCTATTTTATAAAAACAGGTGATGACCAGCATCTGATGCAAAGAAGGTGTGAAACAGGTTGGAAAACACTTTCTGGCGTGCTGCTGGGAAAGGACACATTTGTAAAAGTCACAAATATCCCCTGACTTCCTCTGTGTGGAAAACCCCTCTTAAAATTAAAAAGATTTCCCAGAAACCCTACTGATCGAGAGTGATGCTCACGTCACTACTACCAAAGGTGGACAAACAGTTTTGATCCGAAATAAACAACTTAAACAACAAAACAACAAGCAATACGGACTGAGACAAGATGTTTGATGCCATTTTAACCTCTGTGCATCCACTGGTTCGGTTCTTATGGGTAGCACGGATGTACAGAGGTGAAAATGGTATCTAACATCTTGTCTCAGTCTGGGTAGGTCCAAAAAAAAGGGGTGTTTCGCCCCAAAATTCCTTTAAGCAACTGGTTTACATTTCAAAACAAGAGCCTCCAGTAAGCCCTCTCTCTCACCCTGGTGACTGCGGTGGCGCAGCTGAGCCCGGCCAGCTCCATCAGCTGGTCCACGCTGAAGCCGTATTCACTGAAGAGCTCCTCATCGATGTGCTGGGCCTCCTCCTGCCTGCAGACAACCACAGAGCAGCTCACATGATCCACAGCCACAAAGAGGCAACACTCTGGGCTCTGGCACGCCCGTTTGACTCTCTCTGGCTCTCTAACTATACCATCGCATAAAGATCTCTCTTTTACCCGAGGTATTTAATCGTCTGAGCCATGGTGGATGTGTGTCTCCTGCTCAAACACTGTGTCTGGTGGCTACTCGCTGCAGCGGCCAGCGGGCATGTCCCGGTCCGAGCGAGGACTGCTGTGGCCCGTGAGGTCACCAGGAACCCGATCCCAAACAGAGCCCGAACACCCAACATCCAGGTGGGTCAAAAACCTGGAGCACATCAGATTTCATGCGTTACTGAGAGAAGCACACACAGACTGTTTATCATATAGCTGCACCCTATAGCATATTATTTATAATTTGGGCAATAAGTCAGTCACCTATTATCTTTCATCATTATTTCTCATCTTTCAATATAAATAATGAGGAATACTGAAGACTGGGTTATTATGACACATAATTGTGCTGTCTAAATTGATAATAAAGAGAAAATACTACACTATTTTACACTATCTACAATATCTTTTGGGATTTTATACGTAGTAGCCTCATGTGTTGTGGCGTATGTGTTGACTTTTCTAGATTTTAAAGGCTGCATTACAGAACAAGGACGCACTTTTCTTAACTTTTCAACTGCTCTATTTCTTAAATATCCCATAAAAACACAGACTGTCATTGCTATCAACATCCATGCATTCAGTCTAAGATACTGATGACGGATTAAATCCCAAATCAGGCAACATTATTTTAATTTTTGAGCTTTATTTAACATTATGACACCCTGCAATTCAACGTGATGCATATCAAGCTGAATTCTTAACCAGTGTTTTTGCAAATTAGGTTATCAGGTATTGATTAACACTTGATTTCTTGTGATCATCTATCTGTCCCATGCAGTAGGTGTTAGGCTGCTGAATAGTGCACCCAAACACAACATGCACACACGCTGACTGGCTTAATAAATCCCTCTGAGCAACTGCAGCGACTTCACTGACTTCTGTAAAACCACACATGCAAGACAGGAACCACGACGTTTCACCTTCATTTCGTTGTAATATTACGTACGAGGCGAATAAATGGCTTATATTTACATTAAAGAGGCTTGTTCAGTCGCACACTCAAGAGGTCACTTATGATTTTAGTTTGCAGGTTGTAACGAGCTGCTAACAAAAAAAAAACTTCACGACGAATTGAATTAGTGACACTCACCAGACGTTAGTTTTCCCCGGTTAACTTTAAATGCACCTTTGTCCATGTAAATAAAGCAATGGCAGCACTTACGAAGCAAATAATGCACTTTAATAGTAAGGCTCAGGGGCCGGGCAGACACTCCTGCATCAGCAGCTCGCGACACTTCCTGCTTTGGACAGAAACATCATAAAGAGGCTGCGCATGTTTCAAAATAAAAGCCCTCGGTCTGAGCGATTTTGTTATGCAAAATGCAAACTGGTGAAACACAGTGCAGGTACAAGTAGCAGTGGAGAATGGGGAGGAGCATTTCAGCTGGATGACAATATTTATAAAACCTACAGCAGAGAGTTAGAGTCCGTCTCTGAATACAAAATAATAAAAATACTACCACTACTACTACTCTTACCACCACTACTACTACCACTACTACCACTACTAATACTACCACTAAGTAGCAGTAGTAGTAATACTACTACTACTACTACTACTACTACTACTACCATTACTACTACCTACTCCACCACCACCACCACTACTACTACTACTACTACTACTTCTACTACTACCATTACTACTACTACTACCAACTACTACCACCACCACCACCACCACTACTACTACTACTTCTACTACTACCATTACTACTACCATTACCACTACTACTACTACTACCACTACCATTACTAGTACCATTACTACTACTACTACTACTACTACGACCACCACCACTACTACTACTACTACTACTACTACTACTAATATAAATAATAATAATAATAGTAAACAGATTGTATTTATTGTCATTGTTGCCATTGCAGTGTATAGTGTTTCCTCTGCTGGAGAAGCTGTCATGTGCTAACATTTGTATTTCCCAGAAATTTAAATAACACGTGTTGTCCACCAAATAATAATAATAATAATAATAATAATAATAATAATGATGATGATGATGATAAATTTTAGTGACTTGCTCAAAGCCCATGTCAGACATCTACATCTAGATATAAACCAAACAGACAACTCACCGTAATTGTGGACATAAGTGCACTTTTTGAAAACTGTATTTCTCCTCACAAAATATTGGGTGGGTTTGGAAAAAGTGTGGGAATCTGCGCCAACACCAAATGCTGCACCATGTACTGAAAACGTCATTACTGTGCTTTGTGGTCATTTAAGTGAAGTGTATCTGATTCAAATAACATGGGTGATTTGTGTAAATAAACACGTGTAATGCTGCCTGACATTATCAAAAATTATAAAATATATTTGTTTCTTGCAGCCTCCATTTTTATAAAGAAAGAAACCAACACAAATGGCCTCAAGATTGCATTTTAGGTTTCATCCAAAATTCAATTAGTCTGTTATAAATATGCTATCCTGCAGGAGGATGCATGAATTAGATTTTCCTACATGTAATGAAACAACCTCTTGATCAAATCATTAGTGTTGTACAAAACAAATGAGGCAGATTTATGAAAACATGAGTTTATTGATCGCAGACAAATACACAACTTAAATGCCGTAGTTCTGTAGCAAGGCTGGGGTCAGTTTACTTCAGGGAGTTTACTTAGGGCAAGGATCTTATTCTAAATCAATTTACTTTGGTTTGATTCTCAATTTTAAATTTATTTCCAAAGTGAGCGGCCTGAAGGTGACCTGACCCCAGCCCTGCTGAGTCGGATGCTGCAGTGATGTCAAGAGAAAAACAGGAAACGCTGCTGAGAGAATAATAAATGGAGGATAATGAAAAAAAACCTGATAAAATGTCTGATATAAGCAGAGCAGAGCAGGAAAGTATTTGTAATTTGACGATCACAGTCGCTGTGCAGATCAGCCACTTTCACTGTTTGTAGAAAAGAAAACAAACTGGCAGAGATGAGAACTTTATCTTCAGGTTGGAATTTCTCTAAATATCACGAAAGTAAATTGTCTCTGAGTGTCTCAATCATGTCTTTAAGAAAATATTTCATATGCATGCCTATATACATTATAAAAAACAGAATAACCCTTCATTGCCTATATCATCTTGAACATTATAATGAAAGTTGTATATGGATATTATTGGACTGCTGATTGAGTTTAGGAGCTCCAGCGAGGATCCGGGCTTCACATGATCGGGCAGCTCTCCATTCTGGCTCCACTCTGACAGAGAGAGAATAAAAAAATAAAATAAAATAAAATTAGTGGCTATAACATGTAACATTCACCTAACTATTGACGTTTTATTGTAAGATCATTATACAGAAAAAGAGAATTCTTGGTAGTAAAATTGTTAATAAACAATTTTGTAAAAGACAGAAGATAACTTATTTCCTAGGGTTGATAAAATGGTAATATATAATAACATAAACCATATATATTTTAGAAATACTGGATCACAAATTTGCATTGATGATCATATTTTTTCCCTGTGCAACTGATAGATTTCTCATTTTTCTAGTTATTGATTATTAGCTTATAAGCATAATGCATGATTCAGAAAAGGTTAGAAATGAGGAGGAAAATAATAAAACATGACATTTCAGATTCTCTTGGAAGCCGGTGGATAAGGATTTTCCAAAAAGCATCATATTTTTGTTGATTCAAAAAAATGAATATGATTTGGCAGAAAATTTTCAGAGAGAGAATGAATATAAAGAAACCAACACTTATCATGTAACACTTGTGAAGGTTAAAGTTAGGCATTAGGATTTGGGTTAGCCTCAAGGAGTGGCTGAATTTGTTCCTCCTTCCTGTTTATGTCATGAAACCTGAATGCGGCCATGTTTGTGCTGTGCGGCGTGCAGGGCCCACCTTGCGAGGCGTGCTGGTGCTGATCACGTAGGAGTGAGGGAGGAGGCCCTCGGAGATGCCACCGCTGCGAAAGGAGCGGGAGGCCGAGGACACGGAGCAGTTGCTGGACTTGTCTGAGGGAAGGCCGCAGGAGCCGCACACCACCGTCCGGCTGCGCAGGTTGTACTCGCTGTCCCCGCAGGTGCTGTGGGCCACCTGCACAGGTACACACACACATTCAGCTGTTGTGTTGAGGGCTCAAAGGAAATCTGCCCGCATGGCCAGGGCGACGACACTGATGGTGCTTTTCAACTGGCTTGGAAAGTTGATACCAGTAATAAGCCTTATTTACTATCTTTGTATGAACATAGTTTTTTATAACTAGGATAAAAACACATATTTATACATAATGCACATATTTTTTTAAAATTTCTAATGCACATATTTCTTATTTCTTTTTCTATTTCTTATTATTTCTTTTAGGCTTATAATATATTCCTCTCTTGAGAATTTGAGAAACTTGAATTGACCCAGTTTCCCCTCAGGGATCAATAAAGTATATCTGATTCTTATTCCGGTATCAGTATTTTTAGGCTGCAGCCACCAGTACCTGATATGTTGCACCACTGATCAATAACCTCTTGTCTGACCATGGTTATGCATATTGCACACGTGTCAGTTGAGTCTACAGGGTCCTCACTTCAGTTTAGAGACACTTTTTACTGTCACTGTGGTAGATTTTTACAGCACAACTTCTACTTCTACTGCAGTACAACATCAGCAGAGAAACAGTACTTCTACTTGAGTAGAGGTGCAAAGAGTGCGAATTTTAGTCTTGCTCCTTTGAAAAAGCCTCTAGATCATCACAGGAAACTGATAAAATGTGCAATAATATGTTCCGTTATGTTTTGTTACACTGCTATTTTTTTTCATGCCGTTATGTCATATCATGTTATGTCATGTTGTTTTTCTTACCATGTCATCATCATCGTCTTCAAGGTGTGTGCGAGTGACCTTCCTCATTGCCATTTCCTGGATTAAAACAGGGCAGAAGGTTTATTTAGAGTCTTTTCTTGCTGCTGTGGTTCTTCTGCAATCATTTATAATCTTATATAATCTTATATAGTTTGTTACACTTGCGATGCAGCCATAATGAAAGTGTATGCGCTTATGCTGATGTAAATCACCCAGGATCAATATGTATGTGTGTAATCATGTTATTTCTTAATAAAATAGTGCCTCAGTTCTAGGATAAATAAAAGCACCTCTCCGCTGGCGCTGATCAGCGTGGTCTGGAAAACGTCTCCGGTGCCCCAGGTCGGCTGGTTCTTCCACACCAGGTCAGAGGGGGGGTTGTGGCTTCCACCGGCACCAGACGCCCAGATCTTTGAGCGACAGGCGAAAGAGACGAGGTGTCAACAGCTGTGCTCCTCACTGAGACTTGCTGACACAAACCATAAACCAGGTGCTGCTTACCGTGACCCTCTGGCCGGCCTTCATGGTGAACTTGGAGGGGAACTTGAAGGTAATGGCTGCACCATTTCCCACCTGCCGCTTCAGCTGCCAGTTGGCCACGTTCTGGTCCTGCAGAGGCAAATCAAGATGTCAGGAGCTTTTTTTTTGTAATGAAAAATCCTCAATATCAAATGGAAAAGAGACAACAAAGGGAAAAAGTCTGACTTTGTTGAGTTCAGCTTTCTCTGGACGGAGCGCTCTGTGTTGTTTAAAAACACATTTATTTTTCACTCTAAAGTTTTTATCTGTCAACTTCTGTGGGTGAAGGCGTGTAAATATCTGATACCACAATTTCATTTGGGTGAACAGGGTGAATTTACTGCATCTGAATTAGTGGGGATGGGACATTTTTCCCTGTTGCAGCCTCACTTGGTGATTTAGGCTGGAGACAGTTGTATTATCACAGAGAAATCTCACCTGGAGGAACTTTAAAGGTGCACTGTGCAAAATTAACAGCAAAAAAACAGCAACATGGAATTAGGATCAAGTTTAAAGGGGCATCATTTAAACTGACCTTCTGCAATTTTACATCATGCACCTTTAATGTCACAGTGAAATGAAAAATGTTTTTTTCTCACTTTGCTAGAATCATTACTCCCCTCCAGTCAAATAAAACTGCCTCTCTCAAATATTTTCCCCACCACGATATCGCTCCCTCTCTCACCTCGTCTGACTTGTTGCTCAGCCTCACGTATTTCCCATCCAGGTCCACCTCGTCCACGGTGATGCGCCCGCTGGCCGAGGCCTGCTGGGTGATGCGTGTTCGGGCCACGGCGCCCCCCGCGAAGCTGGACGCCTCGCTGTCGGTGTCGTTGGGGCGGCGTCTCTTGGCGGAGGAGCTGTAGTGGACCGTACGGGAATGTGCTCCCGAGGCGGAGGAGCGAGCTCCCGTCCCTCTGGAGGGCGGAGGGCTGGGGGAGAGACGAAGCCTGCAGGGGGAAGACAGGGAGACCCATGACAGAGAGAGAAGTATGTGTGTGTATCAGGGTGTGATGAGATCTAACATTAGTGCACTATGGCTTTTAAACTCTTTCACACCAAGACTCATATTGGGTAAACTTTTTACAAGATTTACAAGCAGAAACAGGTTGTGCAGTCACTGTGGATTTGAGAGACACTGTTGTAAACTACTCCTCCAAACACTTTACAGATTAGGTATTTGCTGTAATAATACAAAAGATTTTTTCTCTCTTGTTTTTGAGGTGTTTTTGCGGTGTCTTTGCATTGCTGTTCCCTGACAATCACCCGTCAATCAAACAGTGTGGCCGGGACTTTGACGTCTTTTATCTTGGATTTTCTACTGAAGGAATTAGAGTTCCTGTAGGTGGCGCTCTTTTCTTTGTGTGCCCACCCATGGCAGTTTCCCCGCTCATGCTAATAAGCCAGTTTCTTCTTCTGTTTATTCCAAACAAATCTCTTTTTCTGTTGCCAGAGATGAACAACACATGACTTCCTGTGCGGAAGAGGATCTGACTGTTTATAGAGCAGCAAATGTAAAAGCTTTCATGAAGCAGTTATAGTATGAATCAGAAAGTATGAATCAGAATGTATGAATCAGAGTATCAATACAGAAATATACTGATATCAAAATATCACACATATTATTACTGTAACTCAGTGGTTTTGAAACTTTTTTTCTCATCAGTTCCCCCTTTCCCTGATTTCTGAATGCAAGAGTCCCCCTTACTTGACTACAACATTTTGCACAGAAAACAGCAACAGAAAACCACGGCTATCATGCAATAAATGACCTTTTGAAGAAACTAACATTACAAATAAGAAATGGTCTGAAAAAGTTGCAGTTAGTGCCTCGGGAGCAGATTTATTTTAACACTTCAGTAAGACGGTGATTTGGGTTTTTTCTTTTGGACTGGTTCTTCTGGTATAGTTTTAGTTTTTAAATCATACTATTATGATCTAAAAATACATTTAGGTCACGGGACAGTCTCTCTCTCTCTCTCTAACCTCTGGTCCGCTAAGCCACATACCTCTGCTCCTCTCCCTCGATCAGTTTCCTGTACGCAGCGATCTCCATGTCCAGGGCCAGCTTGACGTCCAGGAGCTCCTGGTACTCGTCCAGCTGCTGCTGCATCTGCTGCCTCATCTCAGCCATCTCTCGGTCCTTCTCACCCAGCAGGCGGCGGGTGGTGTCCCGCTCTCGAGACAGGGCGTCCTCCAGGTCCCGCACCTTCGCCTCACGGGCCGCCAGCTGAGTTACATACAAAAATCACACAATCACTCTTAGATTAAGCATCAGAATAGGTTTTTAGGCCGAGAATGTTTGCACACACAAGGAATGTGATTCATTGGGTCGCTCGTGTAAATATAACAACACAAAATAATAAACATGTAGTATAATAAAAGTTCAAATGTTGAAATTTAGGGAATAGGTGTCTTTTAGAAGCTGTAACATATAGGAAAGAAAGCAGTGCATATGTAATAATATGCACAAAAATATATGCAGATCCAGCATATATTGCAGTATAGTGTTTGAACGTCCCAAGGGAGAAAAAGACAGCAAAACAAAACAGAAGGAATCTGGACACGTGTTGAATTGTATAAACAGCTGATAAATATTTATAAATATATAACTATACAGCCAGAACGGAGCTGGGAATATAAGTAGTGACTGTATAGGATAGTAATGCAAATGTTGGACCTAAAATGGACCTGCTGTTTGAATTTATTTATATTAAATTTGGTGCACTTAATAGCTTTTAACATTTTTTCTTAATCTTAACATCTGTAAAAGCTTCCTGTGTTATTAAAAACAAAGATGCACCCATGTCAAGTTTGATTTTGCTTTGGAATAAAATTAGAAAAATGTCACACACACCTCTTTTGCTCTGAACCCTGAGAAAGGTACAAGCTCATGGTCACATTATATGGCATTTTGGTTAAAAGCATCTACCAAATGTCTCAATTTGTGAGAGGAACATGGCGGTAAGGTGCGTGGTTCAGGTACCTGTTTCTGCAGCTGGCTGAGCTGAGCAGATGCGGACTCGAGGCGGATCCGGGTCTGCTGGAGCTCCTCGTGGGCGGCTCCCACCAGGTGGCTGCTCCTGTCCGCCGACTGACGAGCGTTCTCCAGCTGACGGAGAGAAACAACACAGTGTGTTAAAAACCTCAACTCTGCATACAAAAACTTGTTTTCAATCAATCAATCAATCAAACTTTATTTATAGAGCACTTTTCATGCCAAAGGAGCAGCCCAAAGTGCTTTACATGAAAACACATAAAAACAATGCAACACATGAAAACTATACAACAAACAATAGACACAAGATATACCCCCCCCCCCCCCCCCCCCCACACACACACACACACACACACACACACAAATGTAAAAACACTAAGGAATTAAAAACACTAAGGAAACGCTATCCTACACTCGCCACTTCGAAGTGAGGAAACACTAGAGAGAAGATAATCCATATTAAAGATTAAAATTCAGTAAATATCAATAAAAATAAATAAATAAATAAAAGTAAATAAAATAAATACAATCCAGTTAAAGGCTAGACTAAATTGGTAAAATAATCAAATAAATAAAATTCAATTGAAAACCAGTCTAAAAAAAAGGTAAAATAAATAAACAGACAAGTAAATAATAAAATAAATAAAATTCAGTTAAAAACCAGACTAAAAGGTCAAAAATAATAAATAAATAAAAAAAAATTGTAGAATAACATTTAATTAAAAGCCATACTAAAAAGGTAGGTCTTGAGTTTGAGTTTTGCATTTCAGAATCATTTGGTGGAACCGCCTCCTCCTGCAAATGAAACACTGTCCATCCAGAGCTGTTTTTAAAGAAGTTTTATGCTCGTTGCACCTGGCTTTCATTGTGTGTTTTAAGAGCTTTAACTTATTTTCACTTTAGTCAAGACTGGGTGTTTTTAAATGTGCTTTATAAATCGTTGGCTTGATCCATGTCCCATACTAAAACTCCCCCCGATCAGCAGTACTGGTTGAAAGTACTTCAAAAAGTGCACATAGAATACAGATGGTGAGTGGACACACAGCCTTTTGCTCAATAAAATCTGCAAAGGCAATTTTTTTATGGATAAATATTGACCACCATGTCCTTTACCGAGATCAACTCAATTGTTCAAGTTATGTTTATTGCCGTACACATAAATCCATCGAGTACCTTAGAATTGTAGGTCTTCTCAATCTCGTCCTTGTACATTTTGATCTGCACTTCATGCTGGTTACGCATCTCCATCAGAGCCTCGGCCAGCTTGCTCTCAAAGTCTTGCTGGTGGCTGTTATCAATCTCAACCATACGAGACTCATGGCGCCGCTTCGTCTCTCTCAGCTCCTGTTGGAGAGGTGCCAACAAATTCAGCGTCACTTACAGGTGCAGCTACCTGGATATGAACTCAACAGGTTCATAAAAGGATGTGAACATAGGAAAAAAAAAGAGAGAGAGAGAAATAGCTGTGACTTTTCTCAGGGAGTCTGACCTCGGAGTAGAGGTTCTTCTGGAACTCCAGCTCCTCTTTGAGGGTCTGGATGCGATTCTCTCCGTCCACCCTCCTCAGCATCTCGTCCTGCAGCTGCTTCTTGGCATCGCTCAAGCTGTTCTCCAGCTGAGAAAGCCAACAGGAGCAGACGAGTGATGCACAAACATCCACATAAGCATGCAGCAGGGCAGTGTGATGCAAAGGGACATCATTTTTCAGGAAAAAGATCCAGGCTCGTAAGTGTAATATAAGGTCGCCAGTTAAACGGCAGCAAAGAAAAGCTGACGATTTTACAAGAGGACTGCAGAGGGAATGAGACCAGATGTTCAGCTGAGTTTTAATCTGGCATGGACTGAGTTTACCTTAGCAACCTGGGCCTTCAGGTCTCTGTTTTCCGCCTCCAGGTTACGCTTCTCTCCCAGGGCTGTGGTCAAAGACGCATCCTTAGAGTTCAGCAAAGCCTCCAGGTCTTTGAGCCTCAGCAGTGCTCCCGCCAAATCAGACTCCTTTTTTGTATTCCTGAGAGACAGAGGAAGGGGCTCGAATGTTAAGTTACATGTTTCTGGATGTCATGATATGTATTTTTATAGGTAGACTGCTGGTTGAGTACTGCAGGAGCTTTAGAGAGCACTTGGATGGAAAAAAATGTATTTTGCAATTTATTTTCCTATACATCGTCAATGGAGAACCAAATGGAAATCGGATTACTACAGTTTCCTTTACATGGTCTGATGCAAAGAAAAAAAAAAGAAAAAGAAAAGGAGTTATTTTTGGACAAGGATGTAGCCTGGAAGACGCAGAAAGAGGGGAAAGGCCCTGGTGTTTCCAATCCTGCGTATGACTCATAGGCCACAGTGATCTTCATCCAGCCTGATGTGTCTGGTAGCCACAAGCCACAGCCGTTGCTGTTTGGCTGAGCTGCTGCTATGGCAACAGCCTGGCCTTGCCAAACACACAACGGCCGTCATCCCAATATTTATGGAAAAATAATGGAGGCAAGCGCGGAGCCCTCTAAACACTGCCACGTATTGTGTGCATAATGAGTACTCTGCCGAAGGAGGAGAGACGGGAAAGAGTTAGTCATCAGGATCTGGATGTGGGAGCACGGGAAGAAAGTTGGGATGGAAGTTTAATGCAAAAACTGCAGTGAGCAATGAGGAGGGTATGCTACCAAGGGAGTGGCCTGGGCTGGGCCGTGGAGCTCGCAGAGTGCAAGCAAACTTTGCACAAGCAGCAGAGCAATGATTTAGAGCGAGCATGATAAAACTCTCATCAAACACCCTCTGACGTGTGCACAATGAACAAACCATATCAGGCTCGCCGGGCTTAGCTGAATAAGAGTTTGTCAAAGATAAAGCGGAGGAAAGGGAGGTTTGAGACGCCTCGAGGCAAATGTTCCCTCACATGATCATGCAAAATAATCTGGATCTTTGCTATCTTTTCATTTTGGCTAGAAAGGGCATATCAGGCCAATTCATTTCTTTTTTTTTATTTTTTTTTTTTTAAATCTTTGACCAAAACCTTTTATGTTCTCCATGTTGCACAATCACAATCTTTGCAACAACTGCAGAGGAAATTATCTTAGATCTTGAAAGCTACTTTGAATTGCAGTCAGAATGTCAGTGCTTTCCAAAGAGGCATGGAAACTTTGACTTTAATTCTGAGCAAAAAAGGGAAACGCAGACAGGGGTGTTAGTAGAAATTCTGGTTCTCCTGACATGATGACCCCCCCCCACCCAGCTCAATCCATGTGATTTAGTTCTGTGCTACCTCTCCTGTCTGATGGCCCCCATTTTTGCCCCTCCCACAGACATAATCCTCCCTTTCCAACTACTGGCAGTGCCCCAGCACACATGTACACAGGACAAACCCAGCGTACTGGAGCTGTTTCTAAATTTGGACCGGGGTGGCACGCTGAAACCCACCTGGCTTTAAGCTCCTTGTAGTCGTCTCGCAGCTTGCCCAGCTCCAGCTGCAGACGTGCGCGCTCCTTGGCCACGGAGTCCAGAGTCTGGCGGGCATCGGCCAGCTCGGTCTCATAGGCGGCCTTCAGGCCCGTCAGCTCGCGGCTGATCTCTGTTTCCGACTCGGTGATGCGCAGACGCAGGCCGGCGTTCTCGGCCTCCAGAGAGCGGACCTTGTCGATGTAGACAGCCAGGCGATCGTTGAGGTTGGACAGGTCCTCCTTCTCCTGAAGCCTCGTGATACGGTTGGGGGACAGGGGTGTGCTCGCACCCCGGGGGGTATTTTTCTGACTTGGTGTTGCCATGGCACCTGTAGGTTATCATGCATCATTATCGCTCTGATATGAGAATCTGAATATCATTTTATGTGCAAGAATTTGTCTTGCTGGTCCACAGATATCTGATGAATTACAGAGCAATGCAGTGCCAATAGGATCTTACATATGGTGCAAGGAGACATTGCAATACAGGCAGTGTATTAATCTACATCCATCACTGAAATTATCAGTAAAGTTCAGAAAACAACCATGGAAAACTTTCTCACCTTTCCCCTTATAAGACATCATTGCCTTTTTGCAGGGAAAGTGAAAGTAATTATAGCTAGGAACCCTCATTTAAGTATAATAAAATGAATAGAGCAAGCTTATAAGAGGACAAAAACATATTTTGCTATGAAACACGCATGATTTTTCAGAATCTGAAGCCATGCCCATACACAAATCAGAGATGAGACATTCTTTCAAGCACAACAAACTGGAGTGATGCAATTTTTACAAACCTCACTGACAGCATGACTCAGTAAAAGTTCCCACAATTAGAAAGACGTAAACACAAAAGACAAATAGCCCAATCAATCTTAAGACACGGGAGGGGTTGTCAGCTCCACCCAAAATGACAGCAATGTCCCTTTACAGAACAATGCCCGTTAAAAGTAAAGTAAAATTTACCTTTTGAACGAGGGTCTAAAGTAGAAAAAAGATATGCTCCGAGGATATCAGACGGGTTTCTGATACTTTCAGTCGTCCTGTAACCTTTGAGCTCCTCTCAGTCCTCCAGTGCTCGTCAGTGTAATACTGTACTGTCTGAAAATCCATCTGTGAGTGCCCATATAGGAAAGAATGAGATGGGAGGAGAGAAAGAGGTTGGCCTCAAGTTTGGCACTGGTTGGTGGTAGCTCTTGCTCTCTCTCTCTCTCTCTCTCCCTCCTTCTCTCCCCCTCCCTCTCCCTCTCTCTCTCTCTCTCTCCCCGTCACCCCTGCTTCTGTGTAATGGGAGTGCAATCTCAAAGCGTGACTGGTCCTGTACCTTAGGAAAGCCCCAAGAAATACTACATGACCCATGCAAAAACGACACAAACTGAAAATAAAGCTACAGCCTCAATGTTGAATCGGACCCATTTTTCCAAGCCTCGCTATTCCAGTAAGTCAGATGCTCTAGGTTGTTTTACATTGTCTTAATTTATGTTGGTCTTATGGTGTGTATAATGTGCTTTTAACAAGATGCTGCAACTTCAGTTTCAGCTCTGCACTCTAAATGACTTTAAAGTGCACATCAAAACATTAATAGGGCTAAAAAGCATAACATGTGTTTAACTATTTTAATGTGTATGCTTTGACGCTGCATATAATTGATGTTTTTGCACTCTGGACGGGGCGAATCCTGTTCTTCTCTCCTCTGCTTTATTAAAAACATACACGCCGTTGCTCAGTGTGCAGTTCACCAGTGACGAGGCTGTTTCAGTGCATTTCTCAGCACATCAACAGAGAATAAACAGAGAATGGGGCACAGCATGTGAGGGGAGGATTGGTGTGACTCAGCCTTCAATGGAAAAAAAAAAAAAAAAACATTTTTGCTGCAGAACAGTGTACAGTGACAAGATTCATGCTGCTTGAAATATTATTGAGTTTAATATTTAAAAAAAAAAAAAAAGAAAAGAAAAGAAAAGGTTTTGCTCTCTGATAGAAGTGATGGCATCAATCACTACTGACATGACATGAGGAGACACATCATCTGGTGGGACCTCATGAGAAAGCTCCAGCCTCTATTTTATTATAAAATACCCTCAAACTGATCTCACACTCATCATGTACTCATTTTAATGCGAGGTTGATTTAATCCGTGGCACCAAAACAACGCATCAATATAAATAGAGCACAACGGTTCATGCGAGGTGCGTGTGCTTCGCTGGTTTATGGCACGGCACAGGCAGCGTCTGTCATGTGGTTTGTGGGAAAACCCGTATTGGATCTCTCTGGTCACCTGGGTAAGGACCGTCGGCTGGCAGCGCGCCCACAGCCGAGCGCATTCATAAACCTGCCCAAAAACTAGCCCGAAACACCGGGCACCCCGCTGCAATAATTCACACACAAACACACCATGCCTATCGGTGTTTTTAATGGTCAAATGAAGCCAGATCAAGGCGGCACAACTCATATACAACCAGCAGCTTTTGCAACCAATGAGTCACACGAAATGGTACATGGAAATTTGGAACAAAACAAGGTGATAGGAGTGAAAAAATCTGAGGAAAAGCACATTTTAGCCCGCACTGTATTCAACAAAATAGTCCACTCCATGTCTTATTAGGCGCAAGTGCGCTCCGCAGCCCTGCGCGGATAAACAGCAGCTGTGCGCCGAGGCCGACAGGGAACAATAAGGAAACCGAGGAGCGAAAAAAAACGCAGGCAAAGACCCCCAAAACGCATACTGAACCAAAATATTAACCGATTTGTGCACCCATCGAGGCTGTATCCGGTGAATTTGATAGCAAAAAGTAGCCGGCTTCATCCGCCTCCCTTCAGCCCCGCCGCCTCCGTCGAAAAAACCGCACAAACTGCGAGTTTTTTTCCTGCACAGACGCAGACGGCTCCGTGCTCTGCAGCGGTCTCCATTTTACCTCCTTGCCCGGTCGGTACCTCACGTGTCCTGGACTGTCTTTCTCACATGACCCGTGTGTTTGTCCCCGTGATCAGCACTTCCATCTCCGTATATCAGTGTCGTTGAATATCGCGTTTTAAACCCGCAAACCTTCATGGATATGCTTGAACAGAGTCTGGACAGCTCGACGAGGTGAGGCTGCTTCCTGCTCGCCATGGCTTCCCCGGCCTGGCCCGACAAAGTCAACCATTTTCTCCCTGCAGCGCAATGCAATGTTTAAGCCGTGTGCTCGAGTAACTTTTATATTTTCTGCACTGTTTTATCCCCCGAGGAGCCCGGCAGTGTGCAGCCCGGCGGGGGTGTGTGTTGTATTTGGCATTTATCCGCTCCTAAAAGAGGCATCTCGCACAAAACGAGCGCCCTTTTTTTTTTGTAGAGTTGTAACATTACCTCTGCTATATTGCATACTAGACAAGCAAATGCACGACAGCAACTTGTGTTTCTTTTCAGGTTAAGTGCACACTGAATTGTGCAGTCCGGTTCAGTTTTATATTTATATACTCTGCTTGATGCAAAGCTGGTTAAAAATGTCAACTAGAGTGGGCGTTGTTGCGAGTAACGTTATTTTAAATCCTGTTATTTGGAAATTTTGCACCTGTAATTTGTTGCCACCCAAAGTCCAAACAGGTGAATTTTAATTTGTCCAGTGAGGGAAATGTCTCTGTTTGGACTCTCACTTGGGAAAACGTGAATTCCTCTACACTTCTCCCACGCCAATTTTGATTTATTACTTTACTTATTCCTAATTCCTGTATTAGCGCCTCATCCCACCGCATGGGGGCGCTCCTGACCCGTAGCCTGCCTATTTACAGAGCATCATGATTGGTGTGACTTCTGGGAAATTGGTGTTTTGAGGGCAGCTTTGAAATTGCCCTGTTTTTTTTTTCTCTCTCTCTCTCTTCTCTTTTGCAGTCACGAGAAACAGGAAACAGAAGAGGTTGTCCAGTTACAGGAAGGTAGGAGCCTCATCTCTTCAACCTTCTGCAAACAAGTAAAAATAACAATCTGCTTAGGAAAATAAAATCTGCGGCGGAGGAGAAGCAGTGCTGCTGTACGACAGGCGCAGTAACAGTTACACTCTCCTTGTCCGGTTCCTTCTGTGAAACACGCCTGCAGGCTTTTCTTTTGTGCGCACATCTGTTTTTTTATGGCCTGCCTTTGTGCAAGGTCACAGGCTGAAGTGTGTGTGTGTGTGTGTGTGTGTGTGTGTGTGTGTGTGTGTGTGTGTGTGTGTTTTGCAGGAGAAGCGGTGGTGGGGACGGAGGAGCCGACTGCGGTGACCATCGCCAGTGTTCAGCAGGCTGCGTTTGCAGACCACAATGTCCAGTACCAGTTCCGCACAGAGAACAGCGGCGGGCAGGTGAGGAGCCCCTTGCAGCATTTTGACACGTGTCTTTTTAAATAAAGGTGCATTCTGCTGTGCACTGTTTTCTAACAGGAGCAGCAGCAGCTATAAGAGCAGCGGTGGCACAGCCTGTTTGCAGGTCCCTAAAAAGTCTAAAAAAAAGTTTTAAATTCAAATGTTGTGAGTTAAAGGTCATTAAATCATCTTTATTTCTGATGACCTTTCCAGATAAACCCAGCTCGCTGTATACTCACCTGTCACACTTTATCTCTCCCAAGTTTTGTGGTGGAAAAAAATGTCCTGGTTAGATTTATTACTGC